>NC_084915.1:2185878-2536163 GCF_949316345.1 Pungitius pungitius
AGACCTGATGTGCAGTTTTGGATCAAAAGTGAAAAATTGCCTCCATTGCGCCCCCTGGAAGATTTTGACGACGCCCCGCCCGCACCCTGTTTGACTGACAAGTCCGCTGATTTTTTACCAAATGTATTAAAGGGAGACTTAAAAAAGTCTCTGAGGAATTTTCTCTAAAACAAACAGGAAGGCAGTTATAATTTTTTTAGTGTGAATATTTCCTGTATTTTTGGCGGAGAGTGACCGATCCTATTTCAGTGAGTTTTCGAATTCTCAAACCCATCAGAAGGTTTAGCTCTCCTGGTAAGAAACCGACCCCCGATCCTATGGTCGTGAGATCGTGTCCCGGCGAAATCAATTTTTTTTTTTTTTCCTCCTCTTTTTAAACGCGTGTCTTCTGATCTAACGAACAAAATGATTCAGTTTACTCTCCTTGCTGAGGTTATGGACTTTGTACACTTAAGAGCAGGTATGTCAAACTCGTTTCAGTTTAAGGCCAGAAACTGCTCCGTGGCCGCGCATACAGCTGACAGAAGAAGGTAAGGCTGATGCAGGACAGCTGGCTCACGGCGCAGCCGTTCGGCAGCGTGTCGCGGGTTTGACATATCTAACCTAGACAAATAACACGGACAGTTCAATATATTTACATCTGGATTTAAATACACGTATTCTGCAACATACGGGTGGAGATGCAAACACGTTTGGTGATGTAAATAGATGTTACGGGGAAATTTTAAGTTAAAGAACTTCATCACCCAGAATTCCCTATTCTTGGTTGACGGACATGCGCAGACTACGTGCGCACAGCCGCGCACGTAGTCTGCGCATGTTCCGGTTTTGTGTTGAACAGGCAAAGTATCACCGCTCCGTATTTTAAACTGCTAACTACACACCTATACTTCAGGAACTATTACTACTATGTGGATGTAAGCAAAGTGTTCTCATTCCCTCTTGGATGTGTGCAGCCAGTGAGGTACGTTTTGTTTAAGGGCTTGTTATATCTGCTCGACGGCACGGACAGCTAACTGGGATAGCGAGTGGAGCTAGCGGCTGCCGGATGGAGCAGCCAGTCAGCCAGCTTGCTAACTACACACCGAGGCTTACGTGCACATGTACTCAACGAAGTGGAAACGCCTTTGACGGTGAGTGATTACGTTTTCCTTGTGCGTTCTCCAGTCTCACCCAGCATACGTCTTTTAGCTAAGCTAACTACGGTAGCTTTACAGCGTCAAAAGACACCTCTTCACTCTATCAGCGCCACTTTGTTTACGTTTCCGTGTGCCCTAAATAACTTGGCCCGATTGAATCACTTTATTTACACACTTTGAGTAGAACCGTGCTCGCAGCAGCTAACTTAACTACTTTGTTGTTTAACTTCATTGTCTATAATCTGCCCGCAGCGTGCAGCCGGGCGCAGCTAAATGACACGTAATGTATTGTGCGTCTTCAATGCTTTTCAATATGTTATATATTTATTGCCTTCACAATGAGCATGAATCTAACATTAAATGATATGATTAATATGCCCCTCATTCCACAGAAATAATATACACACGTCAAGCTCATTATGGAGTTGAAACAACAAATTACTAAACTGTAAACAGTTAATATAAGAGAAAAAAATATTGTAATCAAGATAAATGTTTTCAAAACGTGTGATTAACTAGTCAATTGTCTATAATCTGTTGACAGCCATAATCGTATTCTGATAATACACGTTGGTGCTCAAATATTTTCAGATGGCCCGTGCAAAGTCATGCCACCAGTCTGAGGACATCACTGGGAATGGCACATGGGACACGTGGCTTTCAACTCCAGCGAGGTGGGAAAGCATTTCTTTATGTATATTTTGTTCTGTCTGCATAATTGTAAAAGACTTCTTCCCGCATTCGTACAACAGCATTCCATATCGTGTGACTGTCGATGGATGTAATAATTTGGCCTTCTTTTTTTCTTCCACCACACGGCACAGGTGGGCTTCACCGCGGGCAATCGTGGCAAAGACCCAAGTCGACTGGACCACAGCGGAAAATGATCCTTCCAGAGAAGAAGTTATTTACTTCTACAACGAATGGAAGAGTTACAACTTCCAGATGACAGCTCTCCGCTCATCCTTCTGGGCAACTTGAACATCCGACAGAACTTATGTGACCTACTGCGTTTATTTTCTCCTTTAGCTCTCATTTAAGTATTAAAATTCGCTGTATTTTTGCAAGAGAGGCACCAATCCTATTTGAGTGACGTTTCGAATGTGAAATTGTATTGGACCATATAGGTCATCTGCAGAGCGTTGGCCCCTGGCGCAGTAAACCAGGGTTTGATTCTTGGCATGCACAAGACTCCTCATGTGACTTAAAATGAATCCAGAATGCAATATTTGTTCAGTATGCAAGGGCAGTGATTTATTTAGTCATGTTTGGTCATGTTTTGGTTTTTTTACATGACAATATGGTTTGGTACATGCTGAGTTAATGAATATACATTCTAAAGTGCAATGTCCATATGTGAATAAGAGTTGTATACGTTTATCATAGTCAACATGGTGTGGAAATATCCCTTATGTAGTTGGTCAATGGGAACTATAGTAGGCAGTAATAACAGCTAAGGTAATTACAGGTGGATATTTCTGGGAATTAACCTTAAATGAGACTGCATTTATGATATCTAAGATATACAGGACAAGAAAAATGCACTGGATGTGTATATGTGTTGAATCAATTATACAGACGCAAACTGGAGAACGAGACAAGTGTTGCTGTGATACTTATTGTGGTCATCGTGCCCGAGACCCGTAACAATTACTCCGCAGGTCTTTTGCAGCGGGGCAACAGCCCGGCGTCGGTGGATTCCGTTCGCGAGGCCGCAGATTCAGGTTTGAATGGCAGCCCCGAGAGTGATTCGTTTAGTCTCTTTAGTCTTTTTTGACCCGCGAGCCCGGCCGACCGCCGCCCCACCCCGACGCGCGAGAATAGGCGAAGGCCCGTTCATCGCTGCTTGCAGCTTTAATTAGGGCCTGAGCCGACTGAAAGTCGGGCGAAAGCCCTATTGAAATTGCAAGAATTCTTCTTATTAGGGCCTGAGCCGACTGAAAGTCGGGCGAAAGCCCTATTGAAATTGCAAGAATTCTTCTTATTATTCTTATTATTTCACCACTTCAATCGCACTTTTGGGGCCTTTGCCATGTTCAAAAACTCTTGAATTTTTGCGTGCGCTTCAGAAGTGCGAAAAATTTATATATTCTTGGGGTCGCGCAATTTGGCGATGAAAAAAAGTGCTCTCTAGCGCCCCCTAAAGTGCTGCCTCTGGGGACATTTTTGTCCACTTTTACGGATTGACTTGAAATTTTGCACACAGGTGCTCTTGGATGTGCTCTACAAAAAAGTCAATCATGGTATGCAAATGCGCCTACCGTTTTATGTCCGCCATTTTGAATTTTGTGAAAAACACATTTTTGCGAACTCCTCCCAGACGCTTGGTCCGATTTTGACGAAATCTTCACCAAAATGATCATTGGCTCAATGCCATCAAAAGTTATTAAAAGCTTGTTGATATCTCATTGGGTTTTTAATTGATGGACCAATCAATTTGTCGGGGGTGTGGCCTAAAAAGGAAAGACCAATAACTTAAAAAGTAAAAGGCCTGTCGCCACCAAATCTTTAGGACATGTTCACATTGGGTCCTAGAACTTCCCCTGAGAATTAAAAAAAAATCGAACATTAGGGGGCGCTATGGTGATTTACTGTATTTTGGCCTTTTTTTCGCAATTTCCACCGTATTTTGGTTTTACAAACGAACGAACTCCTCCGAGAGTTTAAATCCGATCGATTTCAAAATCGGGCAAGTTGATCCTGACCCCCTTGGGGTCAAAAGTTATTAAAATCAAGAGTTTTCATAAAACTACCTGGCCGTGAGCTTGCGTGCAGTTTGGACGATTTTTGACGATTTTTCTCAAAAATGTAAAATGGTATAACTCCAAGGAACATTGATATTTCTGGCTATAAATGTATATTCATGATGCTTGTGTAGGCCTTTAAGTAATGCCATGCAGTGATTTTCGAAAAAGTATAGCGCCACCTATTGGCTTAGGTCAATGCAAAGTTTCTACATTTACATGTCCATTTCCTAGCCCTTTAATGTGATCAACTTCAAATCTGGGAATATAAGACGTAAGACGGTGACGATGGCTCACAGTGAGAATTGGGAGTTTTGGACCAACTTTGTTGCTGTGACGACGTCATCTTTGCATGAAAGTTCAAGCACATCTTCTGAGCCTCGGCACACTCCAAAACTCTTGAAAACCTCTGTGAGTATCCTACGTGATGACCTTTACAGACCTGATGTGCAGTTTTGGATCAAAAGTGAAAAATTGCCTCCATTGCGCCCCCTGGAAGATTTTGACGAAGCCCCGCCCGCACCCTGTTTGACCGACAAGTCCGCTGATTTTTTACCAAATGTATTAAAGGGAGACTTAAAAAAGTCTCTGAGGAATTTTCTCTAAAACAAACAGGAAGGCAGTTATAATTTTTTTAGTGTGAATATTACCTCAATTTTTGGCGGAGAGTGACCAATCCTATTTCAGTGACTTTTCGAATTCTCACATCCATCTGGAAGAATAGCTCAGTGAGTAAGGTGTTGGCCCCCCGATGCAATGGTCGTGAGATCGACTCCCGACGAAATCATACTTTTTTTTTTTTTCTTCTTTTTTTAAACGTGTGTCCGGCTGATCTAACGGACAAAATGATTCAGTTTACTCTCCTTGCTGAGGTTATTAAATAACTGTACACGTTAGAGCAGCTGTGTCACACTCGTTTCAGCCACATACGGCTGCTGGGCACAGCTGCCGTATGTGTGGAGCTGGCGTTGCAGCCCGGTACGGTCTGGACGGTGCAGCCGTTCGCCAGCGTGTCGCGAGTTTGACACATCTAACCTAGAAAAATAACACGGACAGTTCAATATATTTACATCTGAATTTAAATACACGTATTCTGCCACATACGGGTGGAGATGCAAACACGTTTTGGGATTTTACTAGATGTTACGGGGAACTGTTACGTTAAAGAACTCAATTACCCAGCAGTCTTTGTTGACGGACATGCGCAGAGTAGAGGGCGGCTCGTAGTGTCGCGTGAGTTAATGCTGTTATCGCGAGAGGTCGCCATTGAAGCCCCGGCGTTGAACAGCTGCAGCTCGTATCAAGTCCGTATTTTATATTTTAAACTGCTAGCTACACACCTATGCTTAAATCCAAACGGACTAAACCAAGTGGAAACGCTTTGGTAGGTGAGTGATGACTTTTTCCTTGTGCGTTCTTCAGTCTTACCCACTTAAATAGCGGGGATACTGTAAACATGCTAACACTAATTCGGTGCTATTAGCTGCTTAAGGGACGTCCCGTCACAAACATCTCTTTTTTTCCGCGTCTCCGGCTGATCTAACGAACAAAGTGGTTCAGATTACTCTATTTGCTGAGGTTATTGACTTAAATAACTACACTTTAGAGCAGATTTGTCACACTAATTTGAGTTTACTGCCGCCTGTGGCTGCTGTGCACTATTTAGCACAGCCCAGGGCAGCCTATGCTATGCTTGAAGAACATCAACTAGCATACGTATTTTGTTCCTGTAAAGCTAACTACGGTAGCTTCACGGGAATAAAAGACCCCTCTTCACGCTATTAGCGCCACTTTGTTTACGTTTCCGTGTGCCCTAAATAACTTGGCCCGATTGAATCACTTTATTTACACACTACTACTCGCAGCAGCTAACTAACTACTTTGTTGTTTAAAAGCGTCAGCTAAATGACACGTAATGTAATGTGCGTCTTCAATGCTTTTCAATGTTATATATTTATTTCCTTCACAATGAGCATGAATCTAACATTAAATGATATGATTAATATGCCCCTCATTCCAATGAAATAATATACACACGTCAAGCTCATTATGGAGTTGAAACAACAAATTACTAAACTGTAAACAGTTAATATAAGAGAAAAAAATATTGTTATCAAGATAAATGTTTTACAAAATGTGTGATTAACTAGTTAATTGTCTATAATCTGTTGACAGCCCTAATCGTATTCTGATAATACATGTTGGTGCTCAAATACTTTCAGATGCCACGTGCAAAGTCATGCCACCATCAATGGGAATGGCACATTGGACACGTGGCTTTCAACTCCAGCGAGGTGGGAAAGCATTTCTTTATGTATATTTTGTTCTGTCTGCATAATTGTAAAACACAGACACCCAACTAATTCTCTCCTTCCCCGACTCGGACACTCAGGTGGCGGCACGGATCTCTGCATGTCTGACTGACATCTCCCAGTGGATGTCCGCCCATCACCTGAAGATCAACCCCGACAAGACTGAACTACTTCTCTTCCCTGGAAAAAACTCGCCCACTCAGGACCTGACTGTTAACTTTGGCGAACACCGTTAACATCAGGAGAATACGACCCCTTCTCACTCAGAAGGCGGCGCAGGTACAGATTCAGGCTCTTGTCATCTCTCGCCTCGACTACTGTAACTCTCTGCTGGCGGGTCTCCCTGCTACCGCCATACGACCACTGCAGCTCATCCAGAATGCAGCAGCTCGACTGGTCTTCAACCTTCTGAAATACTCCCACACCACACCGCTTCTCCGTTCTCTTCATTGGTTACTAGTGGCTCCCCGCATCCAGTTCAAAGCATTGGTACTGACGTACCACGCTGTGAATGGATCGGGACCAGTCTACATCCGGGACATGGTTAAACCCTACATCCCAACCCACACACTCCGATCTGCATCTGCCACGCTGCTTGTTCCTCCCTCACTGAGAGAAAAGCACTCGACGAGATCGCGACTCTTTGCTGTCCTGGCTCCCAGATGGTGGAACGAGCTCTCTGATGACATCAGGACTGCAGAGAGCCTCTCCATCTTCCGTCGAAAACTCAAGACACACCTTTTTAGACTCTACCTTGACTAAAACACTAGCAAACCGTAGCACTAACAAATGGTAGCACTTAAATTGTACTTATAATGCCACTTATCTTTAACATGTTTTGAAACTGCTTAGTTAATGAAAAATGTACTTTCTTGTTACTTGTTCTTCTGAGTTTGTATCTCTATGTGGAAATGCACTTATTGTACGTCGCTTTGGATAAAAGCGTCAGCTAAATGACATGTAATGTAAAAGCCTTCTTCCTGTGTTCTTACAACAGCATTCCATTACATATCGATGTAATAATTTGGCCTTCTTTTTTTCTTCCAGCACACGGCACAGGTTGGCGTCACAATCATGGCAAAGTTGACTGGACCACAGCGGAAAATTATCCTTCCAGAGAAGAAGTTATTTACTTCTACAACGAATGGAAGAGTTACAACTTCCAGATGACAGCTCGCCGCTCATCCTTCTGGGCAACTTGAACATCCGACAGAACTTATGTGACCTACTGCGTTTTATTTTCTCCTTTAGCTGTCATTTAAGTATTAAAATTCGCTGTATTTTTGCAAGAGAGGCACCAATCCTATTTGAGTGACGTTTCGATTGTGAAATTGTATTGGACCATATAGGTCATCTGCAGAGCGTTGGCCCCTGGCGCAGTAAACCAGGGTTTGATTCTTGGCATGCACAAGACTCCTCATGTGACTTAAAATGAATCCAGAATGCAATATTTGTTCAGTATGCAAGGGCAGTGATTTATTTAGTCATGTTTGGTCATGTTTTGGTTTTTTTTACATGACAATATGGTTTGGTACATGCTGAGTTAATGAATATACATTCTAAATTGCAATGTCCATATGTGAATAAGAGTTGTATATGTTTATCATAGTCAACATGGTGTGGAAATATCCCTTATGTAGTTGGTCAATGGGAACTATAGTAGGCCGTAATAACAGCTAAGGTAATTACAGGTGGATATTTCTGGGAATTAACCTTAAATGAGACTGCATTTATGATATCTAAGATATACAGGACAAGAAAAATGCACTGGATGTGTATATGTGTTGAATCAATTATACAGACGCAAACTGGAGAACGAGACAAGTGTTGCTGTGATACTTATTGTGGTCATCGTGCCCGAGACCCGTAACAATTACTCCGCAGGTCTTTTGCAGCGGGGCAACAGCCCGGCGTCGGTGGATTCCGTTCGCGAGGCCGCAGATTCGGGTTTGAATGGCAGCCCCGAGAGTGATTTGTTTAGTCTCTTTAGTCTTTTTTGACCCGCGAGCCCGGCCGACCGCCGCCCCACCCCGACGTGCGAGAATAGGCGAAGGCCCGTTCATCGCTGCTTGCAGCTTTAATTATTCTTATTATTTCACCACTTCAATCGCACTTTTGGGGCCTTTGCCATGTTCAAAAACTCTTGAATTTTTGCGTGCGCTTCAGAAGTGCGAAAAATTTATATATTCTTGGGGTCGCGCAATTTGGCGATGAAAAAAAGTGCTCTCTAGCGCCCCCTAAAGTGCTGCCTCTGGGGACATTTTTGTCCACTTTTACGGATTGACTTGAAATTTTGCACACAGGTGCTCTTGGATGTGCTCTACAAAAAAGTCAATCATGGTATGCAAATGCGCCTACCGTTTTATGGCCGCCATTTTGAATTTTGTGAAAAACACGTTTTTGCGAACTCCTCCCAGACGCTTGGTCCGATTTTGACGAAATCTTCACCAAAATGATCATTGGCTCAATGCCATCAAAAGTTATCAAAAGCTTGTTGATATCTCATTTAGTTTTTAATTGATGGACCAATCAAGTTGTCGGGGGTGTGGCCTAAAAAGGAAAGACCAATAACTTTAAAAGTAAAAGGCCTGTCGCCACCAAATCTTTAGGACATGTTCACATTGGGTCCTAGAACTTCCCCTGAGAATTAAAAAAAAATCGAACATTAGGGGGCGCTATGGTGATTTACTGTATTTTGGCCTTTTTTTCGCAATTTCCACCGTATTTTGGTTTTACAAACGAACGAACTCCTCCGAGAGTTTAACTCCGATCGATTTCAAAATCGGGCCAGTTGATCCTGACCCCCTTGGGGTCAAAAGTTATTAAAATCAAGAGTTTTCATAAAACTACCTGGCCGTGAGCTTGCGTGCAGTTTGGACGATTTTTGACGATTTTCCTCAAATATGTAAAATGGTATAACTCCAAGGAACATTGATATTTCTGGCTATAAATGTATATTCATGATGCTTGTGTAGGCCTTTAAGTAATGCCATGCAGTGATTTTCGAAAAAGTATAGCGCCACCTATTGGCTTACGTCAATGCAAAGTTTCTACATTTACATGTCCATTTCCTAGCCCTTTAATCTGATCAACTTCAAATCTGGGAATATAAGACGTAAGACTGTGACGATGGCTCACAGTGAGAATTGGGAGTTTTGGACCAACTTTGTTGCTGTGACGACGTCATCTTCGCATGAAAGTTCAAGCACATCTTCTGAGCCTCGGCACACTCCAAAACTCTTGAAAACCTCTGTGAGTATCCTACGTGATGACCTTTACAGACCTGATGTGCAGTTTTGGATCAAAAGTGAAAAATTGCCTCCATTGCGCCCCCTGGAAGATTTTGACGAAGCCCCGCCCGCACCCTGTTTGACCGACAAGTCCGCTGATTTTTTACCAAATGTATTAAAGGGAGACTTAAAAAAGTCTCTGAGGAATTTTCTCTAAAACAAACAGGAAGGCAGTTATAATTTTTTTAGTGTGAATATTTCCTGTATTTTTGGCGGAGAGTGACCGATCCTATTTCAGTGAGTTTTCGAATTCTCAAACCCATCAGAAGGTTTAGCTCTCCTGGTAAGAAACCGCCCCCCCGATCCTATGGTCGTGAGATCGTGTCCCGGCGAAATCAATTTTTTTTTTTTCCTCCTCTTTTTAAACGCGTGTCTTCTGATCTAACGAACAAAATGATTCAGTTTACTCTCCTTGCTGAGGTTATGGACTTTGTACACTTAAGAGCAGGTATGTCAAACTCGTTTCAGTTTAAGGCCAGAAACTGCTCCGTGGCCGCGCATACAGCTGACAGAAGAAGGTAAGGCTGATGCAGGACAGCTGGCTCACGGCGCAGCCGTTTGGCAGCGTGTCGCGGGTTTGACATATCTAACCTAGACAAATAACACGGACAGTTCAATATATTTACATCTGGATTTAAATACACGTATTCTGCAACATACGGGTGGAGATGCAAACACGTTTGGTGATGTAAATAGATGTTACGGGGAAATTTTAAGTTAAAGAACTTCATCACCCAGAATTCCCTATTCTTGGTTGACGGACATGCGCAGACTACGTGCGCACAGCCGCGCACGTAGTCTGCGCATGTTCCGGTTTTGTGTTGAACAGGCAAAGTATCACCGCTCCGTATTTTAAACTGCTAACTACACACCTATACTTCAGGAACTATTACTACTATGTGGATGTAAGCAAAGTGTTCTCATTCCCTCTTGGATGTGTGCAGCCAGTGAGGTACGTTTTGTTTAAGGGCTTGTTATATCTGCTCGACGGCACGGACAGCTAACTGGGATAGCGAGTGGAGCTAGCGGCTGCCGGATGGAGCAGCCAGTCAGCCAGCTTGCTAACTACACACCGGTGCTTACGTCCACATGTACTCAACGAAGTGGAAACGCCTTTGACGGTGAGTGATTACGTTTTCCTTGTGCGTTCTCCAGTCTCACCCAGCATACGTCTTTTAGCTAAGCTAACTACGGTAGCTTTACAGCGTCAAAAGACACCTCTTCACGCTATTAACGCCACTTTGTTTACGTTTCCGTGTGCCCTAAATAACTTGGCCCGATTGAATCACTTTATTTACACACTGAGTAGAACCGTGCTCGCAGCAGCTAACTAACTACTTTGTTGTTTAAAAGCGTCAGCTAAATGACACGTAATGTAATGTGCGTCTTCAATGCTTTTCAATATGTTATATATTCATTTCCTTCACAATGAGCATGAATCTAACATTAAATGATATGATTCATATGCCCCTCATTCCAATGAAATAATATACACACGTCAAGCTCATTATGGAGTTGAAACAACAAATTACTAAACTGTAAACAGTTAATATAAGAGAAAAAAATATTGTAATCAAGATAAATGTTTTTCAAAATGTGTGATTAACTAGTTAATTGTCTATAATCTGTTGACAGCCCTAATCGTATTCTGATAATACACCAAATACTACTGTAACTCTCTGCTGGCAGGTCTCCCTGCTGCCGCCATTCGACCACTGCAGCTCATCCAGAATGCAGCAGCTCGACTGGTCTTCAACCTTCCAAAATACTCCCACACCACTTCTCCGCTCTCTTCTTTGGATACGAGTGGCTGCCCGCATGCAGTTCAAAGCATTGGTACTGACGGACCACGCTGTGAATGGATCGGGAGCAGTCTACATCCGGGACATGGTGAAACCCTGCATCCCAACCCACGCACTCCGATCTGCATCTGGCAAGCTGCTTGTTCCTCCCTCACTGAGAGAAAAGCACTCGACGAGATGGCGACTCTTTGCTGTCCTGCTCCCAGATGGTGGAATGAGCTCTCTGATGACATCAGGACCGCAGAGAGCCTCTCCATCTTCCGTCGAAAACTCAAGACACACCTTTTTAGACTCTACCTTGACCAAAACACTAGCAAACCGTAGCACTAACAAATGGTAGCACTTAAATTGTACTTATAATGCCACTTATCTTTAACATGTTTTGGGCGGTGATTTATTCAGTCATGTTTAGTCATATTGTTTTTTTTACTTGTCAATATGGTTTGGTACATGCCGAGTTAATCAATACACATTCTAAAGTGCAACGTCCATATGTGAATAAGAGTTGTATACGTTTATCATAGTCAATATGGTATGGAAATATCCCTTATGTAGTTGGTCAATAGGAACTATAGTAGGCAGAAATAACAGCTAAGGTAATTACAGGTGGATATTTCTGGGAATTAACCTTGATTGAGACTGCATCTATGATATCTAAGATATACAGGACAAGAAAAATGCACTGGATGTGTATATGTGTTGAATCAATTATACAGACGCAAACTGGAGAACGAGACAAGTGTTGCTGTGATACTTATTGTGGTCATCGTGCCCGAGACCCGTAACGATTACTCCGCAGGTCTTTTGCAGCGGGGCAACAGCCCGGCGTCGGTGGATTCCGTTCGCGAGGCCGCAGATTCAGGTTTGAATGGCAGCCCCGAGAGTGATTCGTTTAGTCTCTTTAGTCTTTTTTGACCCGCGAGCCCGGCCGACCGCTGCCACCCCGACGTGCGAGGAGAGGCGAAGGCCCGTTCATCGCTGCTTGCAGCTTTAATTATTAGGGCCTGAGCCGACTGCAAGTCGGGCGAAAGCCCTATTGAAATTGCAAGAATTTTTCTTTTTCTTTTTCTTATTATTTCGCCACTTCGAACGCACTTTTGGGGACTTTATCATGTTCAAAAACTCTTGAATTTTTGCACGCGCATCAGAAGTGCGCAAAATTGACGTATGATTCGGGTCCCGCAATTAGAGGAGAGAAAAAAGAACTCTCTAGCGCCCCCCAAAGTGGCCGCAATGTTAATTTTTTTTTTTACTTTTACCGATCGACTTGGAACCTTTTCACACAGGTTCTCTTGGATGTGCTGTACACAAAAAAAATTATGGTATGCAAATGCGCCTACCGTTTTATGGCCGCCATTTTGAATTTTGTGAAAAACACGTTTTTGCGAACTCCTCCCAGACGCTTGGTCCGATTCTTACGAAATCTTCGGCAAAATGATCGTTGGCTCGATGCGATCAAAATTTATTGAAAGAATGTTGATATCTCATTTTTCAATAAAGTTATGGACCAATGAAGTTTGTAGGTTTGTGTCCTGAAAGTTCAAAGCCCTATAACTTTTTTTTTTCCAACCCCCATTTTCACCAAATTTTGAGGACATGTTCACATTGAGTCCTAGAACATCCCCAAATTTTCCCAGAATATTTGAACATTAGGGGGCGCTGTGGTGATTCTGTGTATTTTTGGCAATTTCCTTCAATTTTTGCATTTACAAACGAACGAACTCCTCCGAGAGTTTAAATCCGATCCATTTAAAAATTTGGCAACTGGTTCCTGACACCCTTGGGGTCAAAAGTTATTAAAATCAAGAGTTTTCATAAAACTACCTGGGCGTGAGCTTGCGTGCAGTTTGGACAATTTTGGAAGATTTTTTTCCAAAATGTAAAATGGTATAACTCCAAGGAACATTGATATTTCTGGCTATAAATGTATATTCATGATGCTTGTGTAGGCCTTTAAGTAATGCCATGCAGTGATTTTCGAAAAAGTATAGCGCCACCTATTGGCTTAGGTCAATGCAAAGTTTCTACATTTACATGTCCATTTCCTAGCCCTTTAATCTGATCAACTTCAAATCTGGGAATATAAGACGTAAGACTGTGACGATGGCTCACAGTGAGAATTGGGAGTTTTGGACCAACTTTGTTGCTGTGGCGACGACATATTCGCATGAAAGTTCAAGCACATCTTCTGAGCCTCGGCACACTCCAAAACTCTTGAAAACCTCTGTGAGTATCCTACGTGATGACCTTTACAGACCTGATGTGCAGTTTTGGATCAAAAGTGAAAAATTGCCTCCATTGCGCCCCCTGGAAGATTTTGACGACGCCCCGCCCGCACCCTGTTTGACTGACAAGTCCGCTGATTTTTTACCAAATGTATTAAAGGGAGACTTAAAAAAGTCTCTGAGGAATTTTCTCTAAAACAAACAGGAAGGCAGTTATAATTTTTTTAGTGTGAATATTTCCTGTATTTTTGGCGGAGAGTGACCGATCCTATTTCAGTGAGTTTTCGAATTCTCAAACCCATCAGAAGGTTTAGCTCTCCTGGTAAGAAACCGACCCCCGATCCTATGGTCGTGAGATCGTGTCCCGGCGAAATCAATTTTTTTTTTTTTTCCTCCTCTTTTTAAACGCGTGTCTTCTGATCTAACGAACAAAATGATTCAGTTTACTCTCCTTGCTGAGGTTATGGACTTTGTACACTTAAGAGCAGGTATGTCAAACTCGTTTCAGTTTAAGGCCAGAAACTGCTCCGTGGCCGCGCATACAGCTGACAGAAGAAGGTAAGGCTGATGCAGGACAGCTGGCTCACGGCGCAGCCGTTCGGCAGCGTGTCGCGGGTTTGACATATCTAACCTAGACAAATAACACGGACAGTTCAATATATTTACATCTGGATTTAAATACACGTATTCTGCAACATACGGGTGGAGATGCAAACACGTTTGGTGATGTAAATAGATGTTACGGGGAAATTTTAAGTTAAAGAACTTCATCACCCAGAATTCCCTATTCTTGGTTGACGGACATGCGCAGACTACGTGCGCACAGCCGCGCACGTAGTCTGCGCATGTTCCGGTTTTGTGTTGAACAGGCAAAGTATCACCGCTCCGTATTTTAAACTGCTAACTACACACCTATACTTCAGGAACTATTACTACTATGTGGATGTAAGCAAAGTGTTCTCATTCCCTCTTGGATGTGTGCAGCCAGTGAGGTACGTTTTGTTTAAGGGCTTGTTATATCTGCTCGACGGCACGGACAGCTAACTGGGATAGCGAGTGGAGCTAGCGGCTGCCGGATGGAGCAGCCAGTCAGCCAGCTTGCTAACTACACACCGAGGCTTACGTGCACATGTACTCAACGAAGTGGAAACGCCTTTGACGGTGAGTGATTACGTTTTCCTTGTGCGTTCTCCAGTCTCACCCAGCATACGTCTTTTAGCTAAGCTAACTACGGTAGCTTTACAGCGTCAAAAGACACCTCTTCACTCTATCAGCGCCACTTTGTTTACGTTTCCGTGTGCCCTAAATAACTTGGCCCGATTGAATCACTTTATTTACACACTTTGAGTAGAACCGTGCTCGCAGCAGCTAACTTAACTACTTTGTTGTTTAACTTCATTGTCTATAATCTGCCCGCAGCGTGCAGCCGGGCGCAGCTAAATGACACGTAATGTATTGTGCGTCTTCAATGCTTTTCAATATGTTATATATTTATTGCCTTCACAATGAGCATGAATCTAACATTAAATGATATGATTAATATGCCCCTCATTCCACAGAAATAATATACACACGTCAAGCTCATTATGGAGTTGAAACAACAAATTACTAAACTGTAAACAGTTAATATAAGAGAAAAAAATATTGTAATCAAGATAAATGTTTTCAAAACGTGTGATTAACTAGTCAATTGTCTATAATCTGTTGACAGCCATAATCGTATTCTGATAATACACGTTGGTGCTCAAATATTTTCAGATGGCCCGTGCAAAGTCATGCCACCAGTCTGAGGACATCACTGGGAATGGCACATGGGACACGTGGCTTTCAACTCCAGCGAGGTGGGAAAGCATTTCTTTATGTATATTTTGTTCTGTCTGCATAATTGTAAAAGACTTCTTCCCGCATTCGTACAACAGCATTCCATATCGTGTGACTGTCGATGGATGTAATAATTTGGCCTTCTTTTTTTCTTCCACCACACGGCACAGGTGGGCTTCACCGCGGGCAATCGTGGCAAAGACCCAAGTCGACTGGACCACAGCGGAAAATGATCCTTCCAGAGAAGAAGTTATTTACTTCTACAACGAATGGAAGAGTTACAACTTCCAGATGACAGCTCTCCGCTCATCCTTCTGGGCAACTTGAACATCCGACAGAACTTATGTGACCTACTGCGTTTATTTTCTCCTTTAGCTCTCATTTAAGTATTAAAATTCGCTGTATTTTTGCAAGAGAGGCACCAATCCTATTTGAGTGACGTTTCGAATGTGAAATTGTATTGGACCATATAGGTCATCTGCAGAGCGTTGGCCCCTGGCGCAGTAAACCAGGGTTTGATTCTTGGCATGCACAAGACTCCTCATGTGACTTAAAATGAATCCAGAATGCAATATTTGTTCAGTATGCAAGGGCAGTGATTTATTTAGTCATGTTTGGTCATGTTTTGGTTTTTTTACATGACAATATGGTTTGGTACATGCTGAGTTAATGAATATACATTCTAAAGTGCAATGTCCATATGTGAATAAGAGTTGTATACGTTTATCATAGTCAACATGGTGTGGAAATATCCCTTATGTAGTTGGTCAATGGGAACTATAGTAGGCAGTAATAACAGCTAAGGTAATTACAGGTGGATATTTCTGGGAATTAACCTTAAATGAGACTGCATTTATGATATCTAAGATATACAGGACAAGAAAAATGCACTGGATGTGTATATGTGTTGAATCAATTATACAGACGCAAACTGGAGAACGAGACAAGTGTTGCTGTGATACTTATTGTGGTCATCGTGCCCGAGACCCGTAACAATTACTCCGCAGGTCTTTTGCAGCGGGGCAACAGCCCGGCGTCGGTGGATTCCGTTCGCGAGGCCGCAGATTCAGGTTTGAATGGCAGCCCCGAGAGTGATTCGTTTAGTCTCTTTAGTCTTTTTTGACCCGCGAGCCCGGCCGACCGCCGCCCCACCCCGACGCGCGAGAATAGGCGAAGGCCCGTTCATCGCTGCTTGCAGCTTTAATTATTATTATTTCGCCACTTCGAACGCACTTTCGGGGACTTCATCATGTTCAAAAACTCTTGAATTTTTGCACGCGCATCAGAAGTGCGCAAAATTGACGTATGATTCGGGTCCCGCAATTAGAGGAGAGAAAAAAGAACTCTCTAGCGCCCCCCAAAGTGGCCGCAATGTTAATTTTTTTTTTTACTTTTACCGATCGACTTGGAACCTTTTCACACAGGTTCTCTTGGATGTGCTGTACACAAAAAAAATTATGGTATGCAAATGCGCCTACCGTTTTATGGCCGCCATTTTGAATTTTGTGAAAAACACGTTTTTGCGAACTCCTCCCAGACGCTTGGTCCGATTCTTACGAAATCTTCGGCAAAATGATCGTTGGCTCGATGCGATCAAAAGTTATTGAAAGAATGTTGATATCTCATTTTTCAATAAAGTTATGGACCAATGAAGTTTGTAGGTTTGTGTCCTGAAAGTTCAAAGGCCTATAACTTTTTTTTTTTCTAACCGTCATTTTCACCAAATTTTGAGGACATGTTCACAATGAGTCCTAGAACATCCCCAAATTTTCCCAGAATATTTGAACATTAGGGGGCGCTGTGGTGATTCTGTGTATTTTTGGCCATTTCCTTCAATTTTTGCATTTACAAACGAACGAACTCCTCCGAGAGTTTAAATCCGATCCATTTCAAAATTTGGCAACTGGTTCCTGACAGCCTTGGGGTCAAAAGTTATTAAAATCAAGAGTTTTCATAAAACCACCTGGGCGTGAGCTTGCGTGCAGTTTGGACAATTTTGGACGATTTTTTTCCAAAATGTAAAATGGTATAACTCCAAGGAACATTGATATTTCTGGCTATAAATGTATATTCATGATGCTTGTGTAGGCCTTTAAGTAATGCCATGCAGTGATTTTCGAAAAAGTATAGCGCCACCTATTGGCTTAGGTCAATGCAAAGTTTGTACATTTACATGTCCATTTCCCAGCCCTTTAATCTGATCAACTTCAAATCTGGGAAAATAAGACGTAAGACTGTGACGATGGCTCACAGTGAGAATTGGGAGTTTTGGACCAACTTTGTGGCTGTGACGTCGCCATATTCGCATGAAAGTTCAAGCACATCTTCTGAGCCTCGGCACACTCCAAAACTCTTGAAAACCTCTGTGAGTATCCTACGTGATGACCTTTACAGACCTGATGTGCAGTTTTGGATCAAAAGTGAAAAATTGCCTCCATTGCGCCCCCTGGAAGATTTTGACGAAGCCCCGCCCGCACCCTGTTTGACCGACAAGTCCGCTGATTTTTTACCAAATGTATTAAAGGGAGACTTAAAAAAGTCTCTGAGGAATTTTCTCTAAAACAAACAGGAAGGCAGTTATAATTTTTTTAGTGTGAATATTACCTGAATTTTTGGCGGAGAGTGACCAATCCTATTTCAGTGAGTTTTCGAATTCTCAAAGCCATCAGAGGGTTTAGCTCTCCTGGTAAGAGACCGCCCCCCGATCCTATGGTCGTGAGATCGAGTCCCGACGAAATCATACTTTTTTTTTTGTTACTTCTTTTTTTAAACGCGTGTCCGGCTGATCTAACGGACAAAATGATTCAGGTAACTCTCCTTGCTGAGGTTTTTAAATAACTGTACACTTAGAGCAGCTGTGTCACACTCGTTTCAGCCACATACGGCTGCTGGGCACAGCTGCCGTATGTGTGGAGCTGGAGGGGGAGACGTGAGTGACCTGGCGTTTGCCAGCTCTAACGTAATGTATTTCTGTTCAAAGTAACCGCTATTCATGTTTTGCACTTTGTACATCGCCCTTTCTTAATTAATTAGACTCCTGATGTGACTTCAATTGTGTTTATTGAACAATGCTGCAAAATATAGTCCCCAAAGATCGCACTCTCCGCCATTTTGTATTGCGTAATCACAGTGAGCTGGTGGCTCCGTTGGGAAGCAACATACGGGTGGAGATGCAAACACGTTTTGTGATATTACGGGTTACTGTTAAGCAGTGGCGGCTGGTGATGGAAAAAGTAGGGGGGGCTGAGGGAGATTTCTGCCGTTTATTTATTACATTAACACCAAAGTAACGACTTAAAAACAAATAGCATCTAATGTAATTATTATGAATTTAGAATGTCCTTGTAGATTTCAAATATTGTTCTTTCAAAGACAAGGTCATACCAAGTCATACACATCATATTAGGAAACCAAGTCATACAAGGTGAACTTATAATTGCTGTAATTTGCGTCAATATTCAATATACACAAAGAGGCAAATAGTCGCTGTTATTACATGGAGTAACCACTAGATGAAGAAGACTGTGCATTACCAATTGTAATGGTGAGCAAGTCAATAAAAATTATTTACATTGTCTCCAGTGTTCACATAAATCGTACAGCAAACCACCTCTAAGACAGACACACAAAAAAAACATAAAACTCCTCCAGAGACACAACAGCATCTCCTCTGCTCCTCCAGGGACACAACAGCATCTCCTCTGCACCTCCAGGGACACAACAGCATCTCCTCTGCTCCTCCAGAGACACAACAGCATCTCCTCTGCTCCTCCAGGGACACAACAGCATCTCTGGAGGAGCAGAGGAGATGCTGAGTGCCTGGAGGAGCAGAGGAGATGCTGAGTGCTTGGAGGAGCAGATAAGATGCTGAGTGCTTGGAGGAGCAGATGAGATGGTGAGTGCTTGGAGTAGCAGATGAGATGAAATGTTTCATGTCCTGAACACCGTTTTCACACCAGACTCGATCGGTCGCTGCGGTTTTAAAAAGCAAACAAGGGAAGCAAAACAGCGAGTTAGTTACTCCACAGCCGGTTAGCCACGGCTTCCTAGTGTACCATGTCCGCGAAAAGCCTCTAGTGTACGACGCTTCCTTGTCTTTCACCTGCTGTCTGATGTTAATTTGTGGCTGGTCCGGTCCCATTTCTTTTATTTTTTGTTTTTCAGCCAGTGGTCTTCTTTCAAACGGAGTTTGAAGAAGAGATTGCACGGTCAATATGGTGTGGAAATGTCTCATGTAGTTGGTCAATTGGAACTATATTAGGCAGTAATAACAGCTATGGTTTTTATCTTAAAACAAAAAAGGATAACTCTGTTGGACAACTACTCAATTGTCTTGACGACATATAGGCCTGGATGGCTTGGAACTTTTTTAATTTTAATGACTTGGGTCAATGCAAAGTTTCTACATGGCTTAACTGATTCAAACTGAACTTACCGATATATTAAGCCCTGGAGGAAGAGTGTATCTTAGTCAATGTATTATTAATTATTTCATTCAGCAAAGCTCTCTTCAGGAAGACAGCCACTTCGTCATCCAGCGGGTTTGGTTAAAAAGTTAACATATCTTGATGGAGCAAAAGAGGTGGGGTTAGCTGTCGTCCTTCTACCTCGACTAAACCAAGGTGTGAATTAACCTTGATTGAGACTGCGTCTATAAGATATACAGGACAAGAAAAATGCACTGGATGTAAACTGTACGTGTGTTGAATCAATTATACGGACGCAAACTGGAGAACGAGACGAGCGTTTGCTGTGATTCTTGCGCTTCAGACTCTACCTTTATTTTACAGGAATGCATCTTTTTGTTATCGTGGTCATCGTGCCCGAGACCCGTAATGATTACTCTGCAGGTCTTTTGCAGCGGGGCAACAGCCCGGCGTCGGTGGATTCCGTTCGCGAGGCCGCAGATTCGGGTTTGAATGGCAGCCCCGAGAATGATTTGTTTAGTCTCTTTAGTCTTTTTTGACCCGCGAGCCCGGCCGACCGCCGCCCCACCCCGACGTGCGAGAATAGGCGAAGGCCCGTTCATCGCTGCTTGCAGCTTTAATTAGGGCCTGAGCCGACTGAAAGTCGGGCGAAAGCCCTATTGAAATTGCAAGAATTCTTCTTATTAGGGCCTGAGCCGACTGAAAGTCGGGCGAAAGCCCTATTGAAATTGCAAGAATTCTTCTTATTATTCTTATTATTTCACCACTTCAATCGCACTTTTGGGGCCTTTGCCATGTTCAAAAACTCTTGAATTTTTGCGTGCGCTTCAGAAGTGCGAAAAATTTATATATTCTTGGGGTCGCGCAATTTGGCGATGAAAAAAAGTGCTCTCTAGCGCCCCCTAAAGTGCTGCCTCTGGGGACATTTTTGTCCACTTTTACGGATTGACTTGAAATTTTGCACACAGGTGCTCTTGGATGTGCTCTACAAAAAAGTCAATCATGGTATGCAAATGCGCCTACCGTTTTATGGCCGCCATTTTGAATTTTGTGAAAAACACGTTTTTGCGAACTCCTCCCAGACGCTTGGTCCGATTTTGACGAAATCTTCACCAAAATGATCATTGGCTCAATGCCATCAAAAGTTATCAAAAGCTTGTTGATATCTCATTTAGTTTTTAATTGATGGACCAATCAAGTTGTCGGGGGTGTGGCCTAAAAAGGAAAGACCAATAACTTTAAAAGTAAAAGGCCTGTCGCCACCAAATCTTTAGGACATGTTCACATTGGGTCCTAGAACTTCCCCTGAGAATTAAAAAAAAATCGAACATTAGGGGGCGCTATGGTGATTTACTGTATTTTGGCCTTTTTTTCGCAATTTCCACCGTATTTTGGTTTTACAAACGAACGAACTCCTCCGAGAGTTTAACTCCGATCGATTTCAAAATCGGGCCAGTTGATCCTGACCCCCTTGGGGTCAAAAGTTATTAAAATCAAGAGTTTTCATAAAACTACCTGGCCGTGAGCTTGCGTGCAGTTTGGACGATTTTTGACGATTTTCCTCAAATATGTAAAATGGTATAACTCCAAGGAACATTGATATTTCTGGCTATAAATGTATATTCATGATGCTTGTGTAGGCCTTTAAGTAATACCATGCAGTGATTTTCGAAAAAGTATAGCGCCACCTATTGGCTTACGTCAATGCAAAGTTTCTACATTTACATGTCCATTTCCTAGCCCTTTAATCTGATCAACTTCAAATCTGGGAATATAAGACGTAAGACTGTGACGATGGCTCACAGTGAGAATTGGGAGTTTTGGACCAACTTTGTTGCTGTGACGACGTCATCTTCGCATGAAAGTTCAAGCACATCTTCTGAGCCTTGGCAAACTCCAAAACTCTTGGAAAGCTCATTGAGTGTCCTAGGTGATGACCTTTACAGACCTGATGTAGAGTTTTGGATCAAATGCTAAGAAATCCCTCCATTGCGCCCCCTGGAAGTTTTCGACGAAGCGGCGCCGGCACCATGTTTGACCTACAATTGTGGTGATTTTTTTAACAATTGTATTAAAGGGAGACTTCAAATAAAGTCTCTGACGACTATTCTCTAAAACAAACAGGAAGTCAGTTATAACCATATTAGTGTGAATATTCCCTGTAGTATTGCAAGAGAGTCACCAATCCTATTTGAAGGACGTTTCAAACCACTAAATTGTATCAGAGCAGATAGCTCATCTGCAGAGCGCTCGGCCCCCAGCGCTGGAGATGTGGGTTCGATTCCCAGCACGGCAGATCTTTTTATTTTCACCTCTATTTCGGTTTTGCACTTTGTACATCGCCACAACTTATTTAATAAGACTCCTGATGTGACTTAAAATGTATTTAATGAATCCAGGATGTAATATTTGTTCAGTATGCAGGAGCAGTGATTTAATTTGTCATGTTTAGTTTTTTTACATGAGAATATGGTTCGGTACATGCTGAGTTAATGCGAACAGCTGACGTGGGGCGCTTGTGGTAGCGGGGCAGCTAACAGACACTTTAATATAATTACATCTATGGTTTAAATACTCGTATTCTGCCACATACTGGTAGAGATGCAAACACGTTTACTCTGCGATCTCCATAAACTGTCTCTGCTCTGCTCACTGAAGCAAAAGTCTCTGACGACTATGCTCTAAAACAAACAGGAAGTCAGCTATAATTTTTTTTAGTGTGAACATTCCCTGTAATTTTGCAAGAGAGTCACCAATCCTATTTGAGGGACGTTTCGAAGTATAAAATTGTATCAGAGCAGATAGCTCATCTGTAGAGCACTCGGCCCCCGGCGCTGGAGATGCGGGTTCGATTCCCAGCACGGCAGATCTTTTTATTTTCACCTCTATTTCGGTTTTGCACTTTGTACATCGCCACAACTTATTTAATAAGACTCCTGATGTGACTTAAAATGTATTTAATGAATCCAGGATGTAATATTTGTTCAGTATGCAGGAGCAGTGATTTAATTTGTCATGTTTAGTTTTTTTACATGAGAATATGGTTCGGTACATGCTGAGTTAATGCGAACAGCTGACGTGGGGCGCTTGTGGTAGCGGGGCAGCTAACAGACACTTTAATATAATTACATCTATGGTTTAAATACTCGTATTCTGCCACATACTGGTGGAGATGCAAACACGTTTACTCTGCGATCTCCATAAACTGTCTCTGCTCTGCTCACTGAAGCAAAAGTCTCTGACGACTATGCTCTAAAACAAACAGGAAGTCAGCTATAATTTTTTTTAGTGTGAACATTCCCTGTAATTTTGCAAGAGAGTCACCAATCCTATTTGAGGGACGTTTCGAATTACTACATTGTATCAGAGCAGATAGCACATCTGTAGAGCACTCGGCCCCCGGCGCTGGAGATGCGGGTTCGATTCCAGGTGCGGAAGACCTTTTTTTTTCACTTCTATTTCGGTTTTGCACTTTGTACATCGCCTCAAGCTATTTATTAAGACTCCTGATGTGACTTGTCAACTTTTTGCAGGCCTTTTGCAGCTCGGCAGTAGCCTTGTCTTGGTGGATTCCGTTCATGAGACCACAGAGTCAGGTTTGAATGCCAGCCCCGAGAGTGATTTATTTTGTCTCCTTAGTCTCTTTTTGACCCGCGCGCCCGGCCGACCGCCGCCCCACCCCGACGTGCAAGGGGGCGAAGGCCCGTTCATCGCTGCTTGCAGCTTTAATTATTATTAGGGCCTGAGCCGACTGAAAGTCGGGCGAAAGCCCTATTGAAATTGCAAGAATTCTTCTTATTATTCTTATTATTTCACCACTTCAATCGCACTTTTGGGGCCTTTGCCATGTTCAAAAACTCTTGAATTTTTGCGTGCGCTTCAGAAGTGCGAAAAATTTATATATTCTTGGGGTCGCGCAATTTGGCGATGAAAAAAAGTGCTCTCTAGCGCCCCCTAAAGTGCTGCCTCTGGGGACATTTTTGTCCACTTTTACGGATTGACTTGAAATTTTGCACACAGGTGCTCTTGGATGTGCTCTACAAAAAAGTCAATCATGGTATGCAAATGCGCCTACCGTTTTATGGCCGCCATTTTGAATTTTGTGAAAAACACGTTTTTGCGAACTCCTCCCAGACGCTTGGTCCGATTTTGACGAAATCTTCACCAAAATGATCATTGGCTCAATGCCATCAAAAGTTATTAAAAGCTTGTTGATATCTCATTTAGTTTTTAATTGATGGACTAATCAAGTTGTCGTGGGTGTGGCCTAAAAAGGAAAGACCAATAACTTTAAAAGTAAAAGGCCTGTCGCCACCAAATCTTTAGGACATGTTCACATTGGGTCCTAGAACTTGCCCTGACAATTAAAAAAAAATCGAACATTAGGGGGCGCTATGGTGATTTACTGTATTTTGGCCTTTTTTTCGCAATTTCCACCGTATTTTGGTTTTACAAACGAACGAACTCCTCCGAGAGTTTAAATCCGATCGATTTCAAAATCGGGCCAGTTGATCCTGACCCCCTTGGGGTCAAAAGTTATTAAAATCAAGAGTTTTCATAAAACTACCTGGGCGTGAGCTTGCGTGCAGTTTGGACGATTTTTGACGATTTTCCTCAAATATGTAAAATGGTATAACTCCAAGGAACATTGATATTTCTGGCTAGAAATTTTAATTCATGATGCTTGTGTAGGCCTATAAGTATTGCCATGAAAAGATTTTCGAAAAAGTATAGCGCCACCTATTGGCCTAGGTCAATGCGAAATTTCTACAGTCAGATGTCCATTTCCTAGCCCTTTAATCTGATCAACTTCAAATATGGGAATATAAGACGTAAGACTGTGACGATGGCTCACAGTGAGAATTAGGAGTTTTGGACCAACTTTGTTGCCGTGACGACACCATCTTCGCATGAAAGTTCACGCACATCTTCTGAGCCTTGGAAAATTTCAAAACTCTTGAAAACCTCTGTGAGTGTCCTTAGTGATGGTCTTTACAGACTTGATGTGGAGTTTTGGATCAAAAGTTAATAATTGCCTCCATTGCGCCCCCTGGAAGTTTTCGACGAAGCGGCGCCGGCACTCTGTTTGACTTACAAGTACGGTGGTTTTTGAGAAAATGTATTACAGAGAGACTTAAAAGAGTCTCTGAGGACTATGCTCTAAAACAAACAGGAAGTCAGTTATAACTCTATTAGTGTGAATATTCCCTGTAGATTTGAAAGAGAGTCACCAATCCTATTTGAGGGACGTTTCGAAGTATAAAACCGATCAGAGCAGATAGCTCATCTGTAGAGCACTCGGCCCCCGGCGCTGGAGATGCGGGTTCGATTCCCAGCACGGCAGATCTTTTTATTTTCACCTCTATTTCGGTTTTGCACTTTGTACATCGCCACAACTTATTTAATAAGACTCCTGATGTGACTTAAAATGTATTTAATGAATCCAGGATGTAATATTTGTTCAGTATGCAGGAGCAGTGATTTAATTTGTCATGTTTAGTTTTTTTACATGAGAATATGGTTCGGTACATGCTGAGTTAATGCGAACAGCTGACGTGGGGCGCTTGTGGTAGCGGGGCAGCTAACAGACACTTTAATATAATTACATCTATGGTTTAAATACTCGTATTCTGCCACATACTGGTGGAGATGCAAACACGTTTACTCTGCGATCTCCATAAACTGTCTCTGCTCTGCTCACTGAAGCAAAAGTCTCTGACGACTATGCTCTAAAACAAACAGGAAGTCAGCTATAATTTTTTTTAGTGTGAACATTCCCTGTAATTTTGCAAGAGAGTCACCAATCCTATTTGAGGGACGTTTCGAATTACTACATTGTATCAGAGCAGATAGCACATCTGTAGAGCACTCGGCCCCCGGCGCTGGAGATGCGGGTTCGATTCCAGGTGCGGAAGATCATTTTTTTTCACCTCTATTTCGGTTTTGCACTTTGTACATCGCCTCAACCTATTTATTAAGACTCCTGATGTGACTTGTCAACTTTTTGCAGGCCTTTTGCAGCTCGGCAGTAGCCTTGTCTTGGTGGATTCCGTTCATGAGACCACAGAGTCAGGTTTGAATGCCGGCCCCGAGAGTGATTTATTTTGTCTCCTTAGTCTCTTTTTGACCCGCGCGCCCGGCCGACCGCCGCCCCACCCCGACGTGCAAGGGGGCGAAGGCCCGTTCATCGCTGCTTGCAGCTTTAATTATTATTATTTCACCACTTCAATCGCACTTTTGGGGCCTTTGCCATGTTCAAAAACTCTTGAATTTTTGCATGCGCTTCAGAAGTGCGAAAAATTTATATATTCTTGGGGTCGCGCAATTTGGGGATGAAAAAAAGTGCTCTCTAGCGCCCCCTAAAGTGCTGCCTCTGGGGACATTTTTGTCCACTTTTACGGATTGACTTGAAATTTTGCACACAGGTGCTCTTGGATGGGCTCTACAAAAAAGTCAATCATGGTATGCAAATGCGCCTACCGTTTTATGGCCGCCATTTTGAATTTTGTGAAAAACACGTTTTTGCGAACTCCTCCCAGACGCTTGGTCCGATTTTCACGAAATCTTTGGCAAAATGATCATTGGCTCAATGCGCTCAAAAGTTATTAAAAGCTTGTTGATATCTCATTGCGTTTTTAATTGATGGACCAATCAAGTTGTAGGGGGTGTGGCCTAAAAAGGAAAGACTAATAACTTTAAAAGTAAAAGGCCTATCGCCACCAAATCTTTAGGACATGTTCACATTGGGTCCTAGAACTTCCCCTGAGAATTTAAAAAAAATCGAACATTAGGGGGCGCTATGGTGATTTACTGTATTTTGGCCTTTTTTTCGCAATTTCCACCGTATTTTGGTTTTACAAACGAACGAACTCCTCCGAGAGTTTAAATCCGATCGATTTCAAAATCGGGCAAGTTGATCCTGACCCCCTTGGGGTCAAAAGTTATTAAAATCAAGAGTTTTCATAAAACTACCTGGCCGTGAGCTTGCGTGCAGTTTGGACGATTTTTGACGATTTTTAAAAAAAATGTAAAATGGTATAACTCCAAGGAACATTGATATTTCTGGCTAGAAATTTTATTTCATGATGCTTGTGTAGGCCTCTAAGTATTGCCATAAAAGGATTTTCGAAAAAGTATAGCGCCACCTATTGGCCTAGGTCAATGCGAAATTTCTACAGTCAGATGTCCATTTCCTAGCCCTTTAATCTGATCAACTTCAAATATGGGAATATAAGACGTAAGACTGTGACGATGGCTCACAGTGAGAATTGGGAGTTTTGGACCAACTTTGTTGCCGTGACGACACCATCTTCGCATGAAAGTTCACGCACATCTTCTGAGCCTTGGAAAATTTCAAAACTCTTGAAAACCTCTGTGAGTGTCCTTAGTGATGGTCTTTACAGACTTGATGTGGAGTTTTGGATCAAAAGTTAATAATTGCCTCCATTGCGACCCCTGGAAGTTTTCGACGAAGCGGCGCCGGCACTCTGTTTGACTTACAAGTACGGTGGTTTTTGAGAAAATGTATTACAGAGAGACTTAAAAGAGTCTCTGAGGACTATGCTCTAAAACAAACAGGAAGTCAGTTATAACTCTATTAGTGTGAATATTCCCTGTAGATTTGAAGGAGAGTCACCAATCCTATTTGAGGAACGTTTCGAAGTACAAAATTGTATCAGAGCAGATAGCTCATCTGCAGAGCACTCGGCCCCTGGCGCTGGAGATGCGGGTTCGATTCCAGGTGCGGAAGATCTTTTTTTTTCACCTCTATTTCGGTTTTGCACTTTGTACATCGCCTCAACCTATTTATTAAGACTCCTGATGTGACTTGTCAACTTTTTGCAGGCCTTTTGCAGCTCGGCAATAGCCTTGTCTTGGTGGATTCCGTTCATGAGACCACAGAGTCAGGTTTGAATGCCAGCCCCGAGAGTGATTTATTTTGTCTCCTTAGTCTCTTTTTGACCCGCGAGCCCGGCCGACCGCCGCCCCACCCCGACGTGCGAGAATAGGCGAAGGCCCGTTCATCGCTGCTTGCAGCTTTAATTATTCTTATTATTTCACCACTTCAATCGCACTTTTGGGGCCTTTGCCATGTTCAAAAACTCTTGAATTTTTGCGTGCGCTTCAGAAGTGCGAAAAATTTATATATTCTTGGGGTCGCGCAATTTGGCGATGAAAAAAAGTGCTCTCTAGCGCCCCCTAAAGTGCTGCCTCTGGGGACATTTTTGTCCACTTTTACGGATTGACTTGAAATTTTGCACACAGGTGCTCTTGGATGTGCTCTACAAAAAAGTCAATCATGGTATGCAAATGCGCCTACCGTTTTATGTCCGCCATTTTGAATTTTGTGAAAAACACATTTTTGCGAACTCCTCCCAGACGCTTGGTCCGATTTTGACGAAATCTTCACCAAAATGATCATTGGCTCAATGCCATCAAAAGTTATTAAAAGCTTGTTGATATCTCATTGGGTTTTTAATTGATGGACCAATCAATTTGTCGGGGGTGTGGCCTAAAAAGGAAAGACCAATAACTTAAAAAGTAAAAGGCCTGTCGCCACCAAATCTTTAGGACATGTTCACATTGGGTCCTAGAACTTCCCCTGAGAATTAAAAAAAAATCGAACATTAGGGGGCGCTATGGTGATTTACTGTATTTTGGCCTTTTTTTCGCAATTTCCACCGTATTTTGGTTTTACAAACGAACGAACTCCTCCGAGAGTTTAAATCCGATCGATTTCAAAATCGGGCAAGTTGATCCTGACCCCCTTGGGGTCAAAAGTTATTAAAATCAAGAGTTTTCATAAAACTACCTGGCCGTGAGCTTGCGTGCAGTTTGGACGATTTTTGACGATTTTTCTCAAAAATGTAAAATGGTATAACTCCAAGGAACATTGATATTTCTGGCTATAAATGTATATTCATGATGCTTGTGTAGGCCTTTAAGTAATGCCATGCAGTGATTTTCGAAAAAGTATAGCGCCACCTATTGGCTTAGGTCAATGCAAAGTTTCTACATTTACATGTCCATTTCCTAGCCCTTTAATGTGATCAACTTCAAATCTGGGAATATAAGACGTAAGACGGTGACGATGGCTCACAGTGAGAATTGGGAGTTTTGGACCAACTTTGTTGCTGTGACGACGTCATCTTTGCATGAAAGTTCAAGCACATCTTCTGAGCCTCGGCACACTCCAAAACTCTTGAAAACCTCTGTGAGTATCCTACGTGATGACCTTTACAGACCTGATGTGCAGTTTTGGATCAAAAGTGAAAAATTGCCTCCATTGCGCCCCCTGGAAGATTTTGACGAAGCCCCGCCCGCACCCTGTTTGACCGACAAGTCCGCTGATTTTTTACCAAATGTATTAAAGGGAGACTTAAAAAAGTCTCTGAGGAATTTTCTCTAAAACAAACAGGAAGGCAGTTATAATTTTTTTAGTGTGAATATTACCTCAATTTTTGGCGGAGAGTGACCAATCCTATTTCAGTGACTTTTCGAATTCTCACATCCATCTGGAAGAATAGCTCAGTGAGTAAGGTGTTGGCCCCCCGATGCAATGGTCGTGAGATCGACTCCCGACGAAATCATACTTTTTTTTTTTTTCTTCTTTTTTTAAACGTGTGTCCGGCTGATCTAACGGACAAAATGATTCAGTTTACTCTCCTTGCTGAGGTTATTAAATAACTGTACACGTTAGAGCAGCTGTGTCACACTCGTTTCAGCCACATACGGCTGCTGGGCACAGCTGCCGTATGTGTGGAGCTGGCGTTGCAGCCCGGTACGGTCTGGACGGTGCAGCCGTTCGCCAGCGTGTCGCGAGTTTGACACATCTAACCTAGAAAAATAACACGGACAGTTCAATATATTTACATCTGAATTTAAATACACGTATTCTGCCACATACGGGTGGAGATGCAAACACGTTTTGGGATTTTACTAGATGTTACGGGGAACTGTTACGTTAAAGAACTCAATTACCCAGCAGTCTTTGTTGACGGACATGCGCAGAGTAGAGGGCGGCTCGTAGTGTCGCGTGAGTTAATGCTGTTATCGCGAGAGGTCGCCATTGAAGCCCCGGCGTTGAACAGCTGCAGCTCGTATCAAGTCCGTATTTTATATTTTAAACTGCTAGCTACACACCTATGCTTAAATCCAAACGGACTAAACCAAGTGGAAACGCTTTGGTAGGTGAGTGATGACTTTTTCCTTGTGCGTTCTTCAGTCTTACCCACTTAAATAGCGGGGATACTGTAAACATGCTAACACTAATTCGGTGCTATTAGCTGCTTAAGGGACGTCCCGTCACAAACATCTCTTTTTTTCCGCGTCTCCGGCTGATCTAACGAACAAAGTGGTTCAGATTACTCTATTTGCTGAGGTTATTGACTTAAATAACTACACTTTAGAGCAGATTTGTCACACTAATTTGAGTTTACTGCCGCCTGTGGCTGCTGTGCACTATTTAGCACAGCCCAGGGCAGCCTATGCTATGCTTGAAGAACATCAACTAGCATACGTATTTTGTTCCTGTAAAGCTAACTACGGTAGCTTCACGGGAATAAAAGACCCCTCTTCACGCTATTAGCGCCACTTTGTTTACGTTTCCGTGTGCCCTAAATAACTTGGCCCGATTGAATCACTTTATTTACACACTACTACTCGCAGCAGCTAACTAACTACTTTGTTGTTTAAAAGCGTCAGCTAAATGACACGTAATGTAATGTGCGTCTTCAATGCTTTTCAATGTTATATATTTATTTCCTTCACAATGAGCATGAATCTAACATTAAATGATATGATTAATATGCCCCTCATTCCAATGAAATAATATACACACGTCAAGCTCATTATGGAGTTGAAACAACAAATTACTAAACTGTAAACAGTTAATATAAGAGAAAAAAATATTGTTATCAAGATAAATGTTTTACAAAATGTGTGATTAACTAGTTAATTGTCTATAATCTGTTGACAGCCCTAATCGTATTCTGATAATACATGTTGGTGCTCAAATACTTTCAGATGCCACGTGCAAAGTCATGCCACCATCAATGGGAATGGCACATTGGACACGTGGCTTTCAACTCCAGCGAGGTGGGAAAGCATTTCTTTATGTATATTTTGTTCTGTCTGCATAATTGTAAAACACAGACACCCAACTAATTCTCTCCTTCCCCGACTCGGACACTCAGGTGGCGGCACGGATCTCTGCATGTCTGACTGACATCTCCCAGTGGATGTCCGCCCATCACCTGAAGATCAACCCCGACAAGACTGAACTACTTCTCTTCCCTGGAAAAAACTCGCCCACTCAGGACCTGACTGTTAACTTTGGCGAACACCGTTAACATCAGGAGAATACGACCCCTTCTCACTCAGAAGGCGGCGCAGGTACAGATTCAGGCTCTTGTCATCTCTCGCCTCGACTACTGTAACTCTCTGCTGGCGGGTCTCCCTGCTACCGCCATACGACCACTGCAGCTCATCCAGAATGCAGCAGCTCGACTGGTCTTCAACCTTCTGAAATACTCCCACACCACACCGCTTCTCCGTTCTCTTCATTGGTTACTAGTGGCTCCCCGCATCCAGTTCAAAGCATTGGTACTGACGTACCACGCTGTGAATGGATCGGGACCAGTCTACATCCGGGACATGGTTAAACCCTACATCCCAACCCACACACTCCGATCTGCATCTGCCACGCTGCTTGTTCCTCCCTCACTGAGAGAAAAGCACTCGACGAGATCGCGACTCTTTGCTGTCCTGGCTCCCAGATGGTGGAACGAGCTCTCTGATGACATCAGGACTGCAGAGAGCCTCTCCATCTTCCGTCGAAAACTCAAGACACACCTTTTTAGACTCTACCTTGACTAAAACACTAGCAAACCGTAGCACTAACAAATGGTAGCACTTAAATTGTACTTATAATGCCACTTATCTTTAACATGTTTTGAAACTGCTTAGTTAATGAAAAATGTACTTTCTTGTTACTTGTTCTTCTGAGTTTGTATCTCTATGTGGAAATGCACTTATTGTACGTCGCTTTGGATAAAAGCGTCAGCTAAATGACATGTAATGTAAAAGCCTTCTTCCTGTGTTCTTACAACAGCATTCCATTACATATCGATGTAATAATTTGGCCTTCTTTTTTTCTTCCAGCACACGGCACAGGTTGGCGTCACAATCATGGCAAAGTTGACTGGACCACAGCGGAAAATTATCCTTCCAGAGAAGAAGTTATTTACTTCTACAACGAATGGAAGAGTTACAACTTCCAGATGACAGCTCGCCGCTCATCCTTCTGGGCAACTTGAACATCCGACAGAACTTATGTGACCTACTGCGTTTTATTTTCTCCTTTAGCTGTCATTTAAGTATTAAAATTCGCTGTATTTTTGCAAGAGAGGCACCAATCCTATTTGAGTGACGTTTCGAATGTGAAATTGTATTGGACCATATAGGTCATCTGCAGAGCGTTGGCCCCTGGCGCAGTAAACCAGGGTTTGATTCTTGGCATGCACAAGACTCCTCATGTGACTTAAAATGAATCCAGAATGCAATATTTGTTCAGTATGCAAGGGCAGTGATTTATTCAGTCATGTTTGGTCATGTTTTGGTTTTTTTACATGACAATATGGTTTGGTACATGCTGAGTTAATGAATATACATTCTAAAGTGCAATGTCCATATGTGAATAAGAGTTGTATACGTTTATCATAGTCAACATGGTGTGGAAATATCCCTTATGTAGTTGGTCAATGGGAACTATAGTAGGCCGTAATAACAGCTAAGGTAATTACAGGTGGATATTTCTGTGAATTAACCTTAAATGAGACTGCATTTATGATATCTAAGATATACAGGACAAGAAAAATGCACTGGATGTGTATATGTGTTGAATCAATTATACAGACGCAAACTGGAGAACGAGACAAGTGTTGCTGTGATACTTATTGTGGTCATCGTGCCCGAGACCCGTAACAATTACTCCGCAGGTCTTTTGCAGCGGGGCAACAGCCCGGCGTCGGTGGATTCCGTTCGCGAGGCCGCAGATTCAGGTTTGAATGGCAGCCCCGAGAGTGATTTGTTTAGTCTCTTTAGTCTTTTTTGACCCGCGAGCCCGGCCGACCGCCGCCCCACCCCGACGTGCGAGAATAGGCGAAGGCCCGTTCATCGCTGCTTGCAGCTTTAATTAGGGCCTGAGCCGACTGAAAGTCGGGCGAAAGCCCTATTGAAATTGCAAGAATTCTTCTTATTATTCTTATTATTTCACCACTTCAATCGCACTTTTGGGGCCTTTGCCATGTTCAAAAACTCTTGAATTTTTGCGTGCGCTTCAGAAGTGCGAAAAATTTATATATTCTTGGGGTCGCGCAATTTGGCGATGAAAAAAAGTGCTCTCTAGCGCCCCCTAAAGTGCTGCCTCTGGGGACATTTTTGTCCACTTTTACGGATTGACTTGAAATTTTGCACACAGGTGCTCTTGGATGTGCTCTACAAAAAAGTCAATCATGGTATGCAAATGCGCCTACCGTTTTATGTCCGCCATTTTGAATTTTGTGAAAAACACATTTTTGCGAACTCCTCCCAGACGCTTGGTCCGATTTTGACGAAATCTTCACCAAAATGATCATTGGCTCAATGCCATCAAAAGTTATTAAAAGCTTGTTGATATCTCATTGGGTTTTTAATTGATGGACCAATCAATTTGTCGGGGGTGTGGCCTAAAAAGGAAAGACCAATAACTTAAAAAGTAAAAGGCCTGTCGCCACCAAATCTTTAGGACATGTTCACATTGGGTCCTAGAACTTCCCCTGAGAATTAAAAAAAAATCGAACATTAGGGGGCGCTATGGTGATTTACTGTATTTTGGCCTTTTTTTCGCAATTTCCACCGTATTTTGGTTTTACAAACGAACGAACTCCTCCGAGAGTTTAAATCCGATCGATTTCAAAATCGGGCAAGTTGATCCTGACCCCCTTGGGGTCAAAAGTTATTAAAATCAAGAGTTTTCATAAAACTACCTGGCCGTGAGCTTGCGTGCAGTTTGGACGATTTTTGACGATTTTTCTCAAAAATGTAAAATGGTATAACTCCAAGGAACATTGATATTTCTGGCTATAAATGTATATTCATGATGCTTGTGTAGGCCTTTAAGTAATGCCATGCAGTGATTTTCGAAAAAGTATAGCGCCACCTATTGGCTTAGGTCAATGCAAAGTTTCTACATTTACATGTCCATTTCCTAGCCCTTTAATGTGATCAACTTCAAATCTGGGAATATAAGACGTAAGACGGTGACGATGGCTCACAGTGAGAATTGGGAGTTTTGGACCAACTTTGTTGCTGTGACGACGTCATCTTTGCATGAAAGTTCAAGCACATCTTCTGAGCCTCGGCACACTCCAAAACTCTTGAAAACCTCTGTGAGTATCCTACGTGATGACCTTTACAGACCTGATGTGCAGTTTTGGATCAAAAGTGAAAAATTGCCTCCATTGCGCCCCCTGGAAGATTTTGACGAAGCCCCGCCCGCACCCTGTTTGACCGACAAGTCCGCTGATTTTTTACCAAATGTATTAAAGGGAGACTTAAAAAAGTCTCTGAGGAATTTTCTCTAAAACAAACAGGAAGGCAGTTATAATTTTTTTAGTGTGAATATTACCTCAATTTTTGGCGGAGAGTGACCAATCCTATTTCAGTGACTTTTCGAATTCTCACATCCATCTGGAAGAATAGCTCAGTGAGTAAGGTGTTGGCCCCCCGATGCAATGGTCGTGAGATCGACTCCCGACGAAATCATACTTTTTTTTTTTTTCTTCTTTTTTTAAACGTGTGTCCGGCTGATCTAACGGACAAAATGATTCAGTTTACTCTCCTTGCTGAGGTTATTAAATAACTGTACACGTTAGAGCAGCTGTGTCACACTCGTTTCAGCCACATACGGCTGCTGGGCACAGCTGCCGTATGTGTGGAGCTGGCGTTGCAGCCCGGTACGGTCTGGACGGTGCAGCCGTTCGCCAGCGTGTCGCGAGTTTGACACATCTAACCTAGAAAAATAACACGGACAGTTCAATATATTTACATCTGAATTTAAATACACGTATTCTGCCACATACGGGTGGAGATGCAAACACGTTTTGGGATTTTACTAGATGTTACGGGGAACTGTTACGTTAAAGAACTCAATTACCCAGCAGTCTTTGTTGACGGACATGCGCAGAGTAGAGGGCGGCTCGTAGTGTCGCGTGAGTTAATGCTGTTATCGCGAGAGGTCGCCATTGAAGCCCCGGCGTTGAACAGCTGCAGCTCGTATCAAGTCCGTATTTTATATTTTAAACTGCTAGCTACACACCTATGCTTAAATCCAAACGGACTAAACCAAGTGGAAACGCTTTGGTAGGTGAGTGATGACTTTTTCCTTGTGCGTTCTTCAGTCTTACCCACTTAAATAGCGGGGATACTGTAAACATGCTAACACTAATTCGGTGCTATTAGCTGCTTAAGGGACGTCCCGTCACAAACATCTCTTTTTTTCCGCGTCTCCGGCTGATCTAACGAACAAAGTGGTTCAGATTACTCTATTTGCTGAGGTTATTGACTTAAATAACTACACTTTAGAGCAGATTTGTCACACTAATTTGAGTTTACTGCCGCCTGTGGCTGCTGTGCACTATTTAGCACAGCCCAGGGCAGCCTATGCTATGCTTGAAGAACATCAACTAGCATACGTATTTTGTTCCTGTAAAGCTAACTACGGTAGCTTCACGGGAATAAAAGACCCCTCTTCACGCTATTAGCGCCACTTTGTTTACGTTTCCGTGTGCCCTAAATAACTTGGCCCGATTGAATCACTTTATTTACACACTACTACTCGCAGCAGCTAACTAACTACTTTGTTGTTTAAAAGCGTCAGCTAAATGACACGTAATGTAATGTGCGTCTTCAATGCTTTTCAATGTTATATATTTATTTCCTTCACAATGAGCATGAATCTAACATTAAATGATATGATTAATATGCCCCTCATTCCAATGAAATAATATACACACGTCAAGCTCATTATGGAGTTGAAACAACAAATTACTAAACTGTAAACAGTTAATATAAGAGAAAAAAATATTGTTATCAAGATAAATGTTTTACAAAATGTGTGATTAACTAGTTAATTGTCTATAATCTGTTGACAGCCCTAATCGTATTCTGATAATACATGTTGGTGCTCAAATACTTTCAGATGCCACGTGCAAAGTCATGCCACCATCAATGGGAATGGCACATTGGACACGTGGCTTTCAACTCCAGCGAGGTGGGAAAGCATTTCTTTATGTATATTTTGTTCTGTCTGCATAATTGTAAAACACAGACACCCAACTAATTCTCTCCTTCCCCGACTCGGACACTCAGGTGGCGGCACGGATCTCTGCATGTCTGACTGACATCTCCCAGTGGATGTCCGCCCATCACCTGAAGATCAACCCCGACAAGACTGAACTACTTCTCTTCCCTGGAAAAAACTCGCCCACTCAGGACCTGACTGTTAACTTTGGCGAACACCGTTAACATCAGGAGAATACGACCCCTTCTCACTCAGAAGGCGGCGCAGGTACAGATTCAGGCTCTTGTCATCTCTCGCCTCGACTACTGTAACTCTCTGCTGGCGGGTCTCCCTGCTACCGCCATACGACCACTGCAGCTCATCCAGAATGCAGCAGCTCGACTGGTCTTCAACCTTCTGAAATACTCCCACACCACACCGCTTCTCCGTTCTCTTCATTGGTTACTAGTGGCTCCCCGCATCCAGTTCAAAGCATTGGTACTGACGTACCACGCTGTGAATGGATCGGGACCAGTCTACATCCGGGACATGGTTAAACCCTACATCCCAACCCACACACTCCGATCTGCATCTGCCACGCTGCTTGTTCCTCCCTCACTGAGAGAAAAGCACTCGACGAGATCGCGACTCTTTGCTGTCCTGGCTCCCAGATGGTGGAACGAGCTCTCTGATGACATCAGGACTGCAGAGAGCCTCTCCATCTTCCGTCGAAAACTCAAGACACACCTTTTTAGACTCTACCTTGACTAAAACACTAGCAAACCGTAGCACTAACAAATGGTAGCACTTAAATTGTACTTATAATGCCACTTATCTTTAACATGTTTTGAAACTGCTTAGTTAATGAAAAATGTACTTTCTTGTTACTTGTTCTTCTGAGTTTGTATCTCTATGTGGAAATGCACTTATTGTACGTCGCTTTGGATAAAAGCGTCAGCTAAATGACATGTAATGTAAAAGCCTTCTTCCTGTGTTCTTACAACAGCATTCCATTACATATCGATGTAATAATTTGGCCTTCTTTTTTTCTTCCAGCACACGGCACAGGTTGGCGTCACAATCATGGCAAAGTTGACTGGACCACAGCGGAAAATTATCCTTCCAGAGAAGAAGTTATTTACTTCTACAACGAATGGAAGAGTTACAACTTCCAGATGACAGCTCGCCGCTCATCCTTCTGGGCAACTTGAACATCCGACAGAACTTATGTGACCTACTGCGTTTTATTTTCTCCTTTAGCTGTCATTTAAGTATTAAAATTCGCTGTATTTTTGCAAGAGAGGCACCAATCCTATTTGAGTGACGTTTCGAATGTGAAATTGTATTGGACCATATAGGTCATCTGCAGAGCGTTGGCCCCTGGCGCAGTAAACCAGGGTTTGATTCTTGGCATGCACAAGACTCCTCATGTGACTTAAAATGAATCCAGAATGCAATATTTGTTCAGTATGCAAGGGCAGTGATTTATTCAGTCATGTTTGGTCATGTTTTGGTTTTTTTACATGACAATATGGTTTGGTACATGCTGAGTTAATGAATATACATTCTAAAGTGCAATGTCCATATGTGAATAAGAGTTGTATACGTTTATCATAGTCAACATGGTGTGGAAATATCCCTTATGTAGTTGGTCAATGGGAACTATAGTAGGCCGTAATAACAGCTAAGGTAATTACAGGTGGATATTTCTGTGAATTAACCTTAAATGAGACTGCATTTATGATATCTAAGATATACAGGACAAGAAAAATGCACTGGATGTGTATATGTGTTGAATCAATTATACAGACGCAAACTGGAGAACGAGACAAGTGTTGCTGTGATACTTATTGTGGTCATCGTGCCCGAGACCCGTAACAATTACTCCGCAGGTCTTTTGCAGCGGGGCAACAGCCCGGCGTCGGTGGATTCCGTTCGCGAGGCCGCAGATTCAGGTTTGAATGGCAGCCCCGAGAGTGATTTGTTTAGTCTCTTTAGTCTTTTTTGACCCGCGAGCCCGGCCGACCGCCGCCCCACCCCGACGTGCGAGAATAGGCGAAGGCCCGTTCATCGCTGCTTGCAGCTTTAATTAGGGCCTGAGCCGACTGCAAGTCGGGCGAAAGCCCTATTGAAATTGCAAGAATTTTTCTTTTTCTTATTATTTCGCCACTTCGAACGCACTTTTGGGGACTTTATCATGTTCAAAAACTCTTGAATTTTTGCACGCGCATCAGAAGTGCGCAAAATTGACGTATGATTCGGGTCCCGCAATTAGAGGAGAGAAAAAAGAACTCTCTAGCGCCCCCCAAAGTGGCCGCAATGTTAATTTTTTTTTTTACTTTTACCGATCGACTTGGAACCTTTTCACACAGGTTCTCTTGGATGTGCTGTACACAAAAAAAATTATGGTATGCAAATGCGCCTACCGTTTTATGGCCGCCATTTTGAATTTTGTGAAAAACACGTTTTTGCGAACTCCTCCCAGACGCTTGGTCCGATTCTTACGGAATCTTCGGCAAAATGATCGTTGGCTCGATGCGATCAAAAGTTATTGAAAGAATGTTGATATCTCATTTTTCAATAAAGTTATGGACCAATGAAGTTTGTAGGTTTGTGTCCTGAAAGTTCAAAGGCCTATAACTTTTTTTTTTTCTAACCGTCATTTTCACCAAATTTTGAGGACATGTTCACAATGAGTCCTAGAACATCCCCAAATTTTCCCAGAATATTTGAACATTAGGGGGCGCTGTGGTGATTCTGTGTATTTTTGGCCATTTCCTTCAATTTTTGCATTTACAAACGAACGAACTCCTCCGAGAGTTTAAATCCGATCCATTTCAAAATCTGGCAACTGGTTCCTGACACCCTTGGGGTCAAAAGTTATTAAAATCAAGAGTTTTCATAAAACTACCTGGGCGTGAGCGTGCGTGCAGTTTGGACAATTTTCGAAGATTTTTTTCCAAAATGTAAAATGGTATAACTCCAAGGAACATTGATATTTCTGGCTATAAATGTATATTCATGATGCTTGTGTAGGCCTTTAAGTAATGCCATGCAGTGATTTTCGAAAAAGTATAGCGCCACCTATTGGCTTAGGTCAATGCAAAGTTTGTACATTTACATGTCCATTTCCTAGCCCTTTAATCTGATCAACTTCAAATCTGGGAATATAAGACGTAAGACTGTGACGATGGCTCACAGTGAGAATTGGGAGTTTTGGACCAACTTTGTTGCTGTGGCGACGACATATTCGCATGAAAGTTCAAGCACATCTTCTGCGCCTCGGCAGACTCCAAAACTCTTGAAAACCTCTGTGAGTATCCTACGTGATGACCTTTACAGACCTGATGTGCAGTTTTGGATCAAAATTGAAAAATTGCCTCCATTGCGCCCCCTGGAAGATTTTGACGAAGCCCCGCCCGCATCCTGTTTGACCGACAAGTCCGCTGATTTTTTACCAAATGTATTAAAGGGAGACTTAAAAAAGTCTCTGAGGAATTTTCTCTAAAACAAACAGGAAGGCAGTTATAATTTTTTTAGTGTGAATATTTCCTGTATTTTTGGCGGAGAGTGACCAATCCTATTTCAGTGAGTTTTCGAATTCTCAAATCCATCTGAAAGAATAGCTCAGTGAGTAAGGTGTTGGCCCCCCGATGCTATGGTCGTGGGATCGACTCCCGACGAAATTATTTTTTTTTCCTCCTCTTTTTAAACGCGTGTCGTCTGATCTAACGAACAAAATGATTCAGTTTACGCTCCTTGCTGATGTGTTTGACTTAAACAACTACACTTAAGAGCAGGTTTGTGAAAATCGTTTCAGTTTAAGGACAGAAGCTGCTCCGTGGCACATGAACAGAATGAAACAGCAGACTGAGGCACTCAGCTGGCGGACCGGGCAGCTGGTTGCGAGTTACGACACATCTAACCTGGACAAATAACACGGACAGTTCAATATATTTACATCTGGATTTAAATAGACGTATTCTGCAACATACGTCATGGTGATGTTACTAGAGAAAATGGTGCGGCCCCTTTAAGAGCTACACGCACGGGCTACGGAGGGGGAGAGCGCATGAGGAAGTTGTGTTGTTGTTGTGATGACGGAGTGGATGTAGCGGCCGGAGAATTGTCTGTACTGTAACTTTGTTACTCAGTGTTAGATTAATAAATCCTCAAAGAAAGTAAAGCGGACTTTTATTCACCAACCCCGGGACGAAGGGAATTAACCCCAAAGTTTACTTAGCCGACAGTACTTTGGCCCTGGAGCAGACAGCAACGCCTCCCCCTGCAAACTCCGACTACGGTCAGAGACGGACCGGCAGGAAAGGTGAACACAAGGCTAACGAAGTTAATTGTCAACATTAATGTGCCTGTCATGGTATGAGGCCAGACGTGAGTTGTGTTCTACATTCAAGAGGGTTTTTATTTAGCACTGAACAATAACAACCAGCATACGTCTTTTAGCTAAGCTAACTACGGTAGCTTCACGGGGATAAAAGACCCCTCTTCACTCTATCAGCGCCACTTTGTTTACGTTTCCGTGTGCCCTAAATAACTTGGCCCGATTGAATCACTTTATTTACACACTTTGAGTAGAACCGTGCTCGCAGCAGCTAACTTAACTACTTTGTTGTTTAACTTCATTGTCTATAATCTCCCCGCAGCGTGCAGCCGGGCGCAGCTAAATGACACGTAATGTATTGTGCGTCTTCAATGCTTTTCAATATGTTATATATTTATTGCCTTCACAATGAGCATGAATCTAACATTAAATGATATGATTAATATGCCCCTCATTCCAATGAAATAATATACACACGTCAAGCTCATTATGGAGTTGAAACAACAAATTACTAAACTGTAAACAGTTAATATAAGAGAAAAAAATATTGTAATCAAGATAAATGTTTTCAAAACGTGTGATTAACTAGTTAATTGTCTATAATCTGTTGACAGCCATAATCGTATTCTGATAATACACGTTGGTGCTCAAATATTTTCAGATGGCCCGTGCAAAGTCATGCCACCAGTCTGAGGACATCACTGGGAATGGCACATGGGACACGTGGCTTTCAACTCCAGCGAGGTGGGAAAGCATTTCTTTATGTATATTTTGTTCTGTCTGCATAATTGTAAAAGACTTCTTCCCGCATTCGTACAACAGCATTCCATATCGTGTGACTGTCGATGGATGTAATAATTTGGCCTTCTTTTTTTCTTCCACCACACGGCACGGGTGGGCTTAACCGCGGGCAATCGTGGCAAAGACCCAAGTCGACTGGACCACAGCGGAAAATGATCCTTCCAGAGAAGAAGTTATTTACTTCTACAACGAATGGAAGAGTTACAACTTCCAGATGACAGCTCGCCGCTCATCCTTCTGGGCAACTTGAACATCCGACAGAACTTATGTGACCTACTGCGTTTATTTTCTCCTTTAGCTCTCATTTAAGTATTAAAATTCGCTGTATTTTTGCAAGAGAGGCACCAATCCTATTTGAGTGACGTTTCGATTGTGAAATTGTATTGGACCATATAGGTCATCTGCAGAGCGTTGGCCCCTGGCGCAGTAAACCAGGGTTTGATTCTTGGCATGCACAAGACTCCTCATGTGACTTAAAATGAATCCAGAATGCAATATTTGTTCAGTATGCAAGGGCAGTGATTTATTTAGTCATGTTTGGTCATGTTTTGGTTTTTTTACATGACAATATGGTTTGGTACATGCTGAGTTAATGAATATACATTCTAAAGTGCAATGTCCATATGTGAATAAGAGTTGTATACGTTTATCATAGTCAACATGGTGTGGAAATATCCCTTATGTAGTTGGTCAATGGGAACTATAGTAGGCCGTAATAACAGCTAAGGTAATTACAGGTGGATATTTCTGGGAATTAACCTTAAATGAGACTGCATTTATGATATCTAAGATATACAGGACAAGAAAAATGCACTGGATGTGTATATGTGTTGAATCAATTATACAGACGCAAACTGGAGAACGAGACAAGTGTTGCTGTGATACTTATTGTGGTCATCGTGCCCGAGACCCGTAACAATTACTCCGCAGGTCTTTTGCAGCGGGGCAACAGCCCGGCGTCGGTGGATTCCGTTCGCGAGGCCGCAGACTCAGGTTTGAATGGCAGCCCCGAGAGTGATTTGTTTAGTCTCTTTAGTCTTTTTTGACCCGCGAGCCCGGCCGACCGCCGCCCCACCCCGACGCGCGAGAATAGGCGAAGGCCCGTTCATCGCTGCTTGCAGCTTTAATTATTAGGGCCTGAGCCGACTGAAAGTCGGGCGAAAGCCCTATTGAAATTGCAAGAATTCTTCTTATTAGGGCCTGAGCCGACTGAAAGTCGGGCGAAAGCCCTATTGAAATTGCAAGAATTCTTCTTATTATTCTTATTATTTCACCACTTCAATCGCACTTTTGGGGCCTTTGCCATGTTCAAAAACTCTTGAATTTTTGCGTGCGCTTCAGAAGTGCGAAAAATTTATATATTCTTGGGGTCGCGCAATTTGGCGATGAAAAAAAGTGCTCTCTAGCGCCCCCTAAAGTGCTGCCTCTGGGGACATTTTTGTCCACTTTTACGGATTGACTTGAAATTTTGCACACAGGTGCTCTTGGATGTGCTCTACAAAAAAGTCAATCATGGTATGCAAATGCGCCTACCGTTTTATGTCCGCCATTTTGAATTTTGTGAAAAACACGTTTTTGCGAACTCCTCCCAGACGCTTGGTCCGATTTTGACGAAATCTTCACCAAAATGATCATTGGCTCAATGCCATCAAAAGTTATTAAAAGCTTGTTGATATCTCATTGGGTTTTTAATTGATGGACCAATCAATTTGTTGGGGGTGTGGCCTAAAAAGGAAAGACCAATAACTTAAAAAGTAAAAGGCCTGTCGCCACCAAATCTTTAGGACATGTTCACATTGGGTCCTAGAACTTCCCCTGAGAATTAAAAAAAAATCGAACATTAGGGGGCGCTATGGTGATTTACTGTATTTTGGCCTTTTTTTCGCAATTTCCACCGTATTTTGGTTTTACAAACGAACGAACTCCTCCGAGAGTTTAAATCCGATCGATTTCAAAATCGGGCAAGTTGATCCTGACCCCCTTGGGGTCAAAAGTTATTAAAATCAAGAGTTTTCATAAAACTACCTGGCCGTGAGCTTGCGTGCAGTTTGGACGATTTTTGACGATTTTTCTCAAAAATGTAAAATGGTATAACTCCAAGGAACATTGATATTTCTGGCTATAAATGTATATTCATGATGCTTGTGTAAGCCTTTAAGTAATGCCATGCAGTGATTTTCGAAAAAGTATAGCGCCACCTATTGGCTTAGGTCAATGCAAAGTTTGTACATTTACATGTCCATTTCCCAGCCCTTTAATCTGATCAACTTCAAATCTGGGAATATAAGACGTAAGACTGTGACGATGGCTCACAGTGAGAATTGGGAGTTTTGGACCAACTTTGTGGCTGTGACGTCGCCATATTCGCATGAAAGTTCAAGCACATCTTCTGAGCCTCGGCACACTCCAAAACTCTTGAAAACCTCTGTGAGTATCCTACGTGATGACCTTTACAGACCTGATGTGCAGTTTTGGATCAAAAGTGAAAAATTGCCTCCATTGCGCCCCCTGGAAGATTTTGACGAAGCCCCGCCCGCACCCTGTTTGACCGACAAGTCCGCTGATTTTTTACCAAATGTATTAAAGGGAGACTTAAAAAAGTCTCTGAGGAATTTTCTCTAAAACAAACAGGAAGGCAGTTATAATTTTTTTAGTGTGAATATTACCTGTATTTTTGGTGGAGAGTGACCAATCCTTTTTCAATGACTTTTCGAATTCTTAAATCCATCTGGAAGAATAGCTCAGTGAGTAAGGTGTTGGCCCCCCGACGCTATGGTCGTGGGATCGACTCCCGACGAATTTTTTTTTTTTTCTTCTTTTTTTAAACGTGTGTCCGGCTGATCTAACGGACAAAATGATTCAGTTTACTCTCCTTGCTGAGGTTATGGACTTTGTACACGTAAGAGCAGGTATGTCAAACTCGTTTCAGTTTAAGGCCAGAAACTGCTCCGTGGCCGCGCATACAGCTGACAGAAGAAGGTAAGGCTGATGCAGGACAGCTGGCTCACGACGCAGCCGTTCGGCAGCGTGTCGCGGGTTTGACATATCTAACCTAGACAAATAACACGGACAGTTCAATATATTTACATCTGGATTTAAATACACGTATTCTGCAACATACGGGTGGAGATGCAAACACGTTTTGTGATGTAAATAGATGTTACGGGGAACTGGTAAGTTAAAGAACTTCATCACCCAGAATTCCCTATTCTTGGTTGACGGACATGCGCAGACTACGTGCGCGGCTGTGCGCACGTAGTCTGCGCATGTACGCCACTGGATTCCGGGTTTGTGTTGAACAGGCACAGTATCACCGCTCCGTATTTTAAACTGCTAACTACACACCTATACTTAAGGAACTATTACTACTATGTGGATGTAAGCAAAGTGTTCTCATTCCCTCTTGGATGTGTGCAGCCAGTGAGGTACGTTTTGTTTAAGGGCTAGTTATATCTGCTCGACGGCACGGACAGCTAACTGGGCTAGAGAGAGGAGCTAGCGATTGCCGGACGGGCCAGCCAGTCAGCCAGCTTGCTAACTACACACCGATGCTTACGTCCACATGTACTCAACGAAGTGGAAACGCTTTTGACGGTGAGTGATTACGTTTTCCTTGTGCGTTCTCCAGTCTTACCCAGCATACGTCTTTTAGCTAAGCTAACTACGGTAGCTTTACAGCGTCAAAAGACACCTCTTCACGCTATTAACGCCACTTTGTTTACGTTTCCGTGTGCCCTAAATAACTTGGCCCGATTGAATCACTTTATTTACACACTATGAGTAGAACCGTGCTCACAGCAGCTAACTTAACTACTTTGTTGTTTAACTTCATTGTCTATAATCTGCCCGCAGCGTGCAGCCGGGCGCAGCTAAATGACACGTAATGTATTGTGCGTCTTCAATGCTTTTCAATATGTTATATATTTAATGCCTTCACAATGAGCATGAATCTAACATTAAATTATATGATTAATATGCCCCTCATTCCAAAGAAATAATATACACACGTCAAGCTCATTATGGAGTTGAAACAACAAATTACTAAACTGTAAACAGTTAATATAAGAGAAAAAAATATTGTAATCAAGATAAATGTTTTCAAAACGTGTGATTAACTAGTCAATTGTCTATAATCTGTTGACAGCCATAATCGTATTCTGATAATACACGTTGGTGCTCAAATATTTTCAGATGGCCCGTGCAAAGTCATGCCACCATCAATTCAATTCAATTCATTTTATTTTGTATAGGCCAAAATCGCAAATTACACATTTGCCTCAGAGGGCTTTACAGTCTGTACACATGCAATGGGAATGGCACATTGGACACGTGGCTTTCAACTCCAGCGAGGTGGGAAAGCATTTCTTTATGTATATTTTGTTCTGTCTGCATAATTGTAAAACACAGACACCCAACTAATTCTCTCCTTCCCCGACTCGGACACTCAGGTGGCGGCACGGATCTCTGCATGTCTGACTGACATCTCCCAGTGGATGTCCGCCCATCACCTGAAGATCAACCCCGACAAGACTGAACTACTTTTCTTCCCTGGAAAAAACTCGCCCACTCAGGACCTGACCGTTAACTTTGGCGAACACCGTTAACATCAGGAGAATACCACCCCTTCTCACTCAGAAGGCGGCGCAGGTGCTGATTCAGGCTCTTGTCATCTCTCGCCTCGACTACTGTAACTCTCTGCTGGCAGGTCTCCCTGCTACCGCCATTCGACCACTGCAGCTCATCCAGAATGCAGCAGCTCGACTGGTCTTCAACCTTCTGAAATACTCCCACACCACACCGCTTCTCCCTTCACTTCATTGGTTACCAGTGGCTGCCCGCATCCAGTTCAAAGCATTGGTACTGACGGACCACGCTGTGAATGGATCGGGACCAGTCTACATCCGGGACATGGTGAAACCCTGCATCCCAACCCACGCACTCCGATCTGCATCTGGCAAGCTGCTTGTTCCTCCCTCACTGAGAGAAAAGCACTCGACGAGATGGCGACTCTTTGCTGTCCTGCTCCCAGATGGTGGAATGAGCTCTCTGATGACATCAGGACCGCAGAGAGCCTCTCCATCTTCCGTCGAAAACTCAAGACACACCTTTTTAGACTCTACCTTGACCAAAACACTAGCAAACCGTAGCACTAACAAATGGTAGCACTTAAATTGTACTTATAATGCCACTTATCTTTAACATGTTTTGGGCGGTGATTTATTCAGTCATGTTTAGTCATATTTTGTTTTTTTTACTTGTCAATATGGTTTGGTACATGCCGAGTTAATCAATACACATTCTAAAGTGCAACGTCCATATGTGAATAAGAGTTGTATACGTTTATCATAGTCAATATGGTATGGAAATATCCCTTATGTAGTTGGTCAATAGGAACTATAGTAGGCAGAAATAACAGCTAAGGTAATTACAGGTGGATATTTCTGGGAATTAACCTTGATTGAGACTGCATCTATGATATCTAAGATATACAGGACAAGAAAAATGCACTGGATGTGTATATGTGTTGAATCAATTATACAGACGCAAACTGGAGAACGAGACAAGTGTTGCTGTGATACTTATTGTGGTCATCGTGCCCGAGACCCGTAACAATTACTCCGCAGGTCTTTTGCAGCGGGGCAACAGCCCGGCGTCGGTGGATTCCGTTCGTGAGGCCGCAGATTCAGGTTTGAATGGCAGCCCCGAGAGTGATTCGTTTAGTCTCTTTAGTCTTTTTTGACCCGCGAGCCCGGCCGACCGCCGCCCCACCCCGACGTGCGAGAATAGGCGAAGGCCCGTTCATCGCTGCTTGCAGCTTTAATTAGGGCCTGAGCCGACTGAAAGTCGGGCGAAAGCCCTATTGAAATTGCAAGAATTCTTCTTATTATTCTTATTATTTCACCACTTCAATCGCACTTTTGGGGCCTTTGCCATGTTCAAAAACTCTTGAATTTTTGCGTGCGCTTCAGAAGTGCGAAAAATTTATATATTCTTGGGGTCGCGCAATTTGGCGATGAAAAAAAGTGCTCTCTAGCGCCCCCTAAAGTGCTGCCTCTGGGGACATTTTTGTCCACTTTTACGGATTGACTTGAAATTTTGCACACAGGTGCTCTTGGATGTGCTCTACAAAAAAGTCAATCATGGTATGCAAATGCGCCTACCGTTTTATGTCCGCCATTTTGAATTTTGTGAAAAACACGTTTTTGCGAACTCCTCCCAGACGCTTGGTCCGATTTTGACGAAATCTTCACCAAAATGATCATTGGCTCAATGCCATCAAAAGTTATCAAAAGCTTGTTGATATCTCATTGGGTTTTTAATTGATGGACCAATCAATTTGTCGTGGGTGTGGCCTAAAAAGGAAAGACCAATAACTTTAAAAGTAAAAGGCCTGTCGCCACCAAATCTTTAGGACATGTTCACATTGGGTCCTAGAACTTGCCCTGAGAATTAAAAAAAAATCGAACATTAGGGGGCGCTATGGTGATTTACTGTATTTTGGCCTTTTTTTCGCAATTTCCACCGTATTTTGGTTTTACAAACGAACGAACTCCTCCGAGAGTTTAAATCCGATCGATTTCAAAATCGGGCAAGTTGATCCTGACCCCCTTGGGGTCAAAAGTTATTAAAATCAAGAGTTTTCATAAAACTACCTGGGCGTGAGCTTGTGTGCAGTTTGGACGATTTTTGACGATTTTCCTCAAATATGTAAAATGGTATAACTCCAAGGAACATTGATATTTCTGGCTAGAAATTTTAATTCATGATGCTTGTGTAGGCCTATAAGTATTGCCATGAAAAGATTTTCGAAAAAGTATAGCGCCACCTATTGGCCTAGGTCAATGCAAAGTTTCTACATTTACATGTCCATTTCCTAGCCCTTTAATCTGATCAACTTCAAATCTGGGAATATAAGACGTAAGACTGTGACGATGGCTCACAGTGAAAATTGGGAGTTTTGGACCAACTTTGTTGCTGTGATGACGTCATCTTCGCATGAAAGTTCAAGCACATCTTCTGAGCCTTGGCAAACTCCAAAACTCTTGGAAAGCTCATTGAGTGTCCTAGGTGATGACCTTTACAGACCTGATGTAGAGTTTTGGATTAAATGCTAAGAAATCCCTCCATTGCGCCCCCTGGAAGTTTTCGACGAAGCGGCGCCGGCACCATGTTTGACCTACAATTGTGGTGATTTTTTTAACAATTGTATTAAAGGGAGACTTCAAATAAAGTCTCTGACGACTATGCTCTAAAATAAACAGGAAGTCAGTTATAACCATATTAGTGTGAATATTCCCTGTAGTAGTGCAAGAGAGTCACCAATCCTATTTGAAGGACGTTTCAAACCACTTAATTGTATCAGAGCAGATAGCTCATCTGCAGAGCGCTCGGCCCCCAGCGCTGGAGATGTGGGTTCGATTCCCAGCACGGCAGATCTTTTTATTTTCACCTCTATTTCGGTTTTGCACTTTGTACATCGCCACAACTTATTTAATAAGACTCCTGATGTGACTTAAAATGTATTTAATGAATCCAGGATGTAATATTTGTTCAGTATGCAGGAGCAGTGATTTAATTTGTCATGTTTAGTTTTTTTACATGAGAATATGGTTCGGTACATGCTGAGTTAATGCGAACAGCTGACGTGGGGCGCTTGTGGTAGCGGGGCAGCTAACAGACACTTTAATATAATTACATCTGTGGTTTAAATACTCGTATTCTGCCACATACTGGTGGAGATGCAAACACGTTTACTCTGCGATCTCCATAAACTGTCTCTGCTCTGCTCACTGAAGCAAAAGTCTCTGACGACTATGCTCTAAAACAAACAGGAAGTCAGCTATAATTTTTTTTAGTGTGAACATTCCCTGTAATTTTGCAAGAGAGTCACCAATCCTATTTGAGGGACGTTTCGAATTACTACATTGTATCAGAGCAGATAGCACATCTGTAGAGCACTTGGCCCCCGGCGCTGGAGATGCGGGTTCGATTCCAGGTGCGGAAGATCTTTTTTTTTCACCTCTATTTCGGTTTTGCACTTTGTACATCGCCTCAACCTATTTATTAAGACTCCTGATGTGACTTGTCAACTTTTTGCAGGCCTTTTGCAGCTCGGCAGTAGCCTTGTCTTGGTGGATTCCGTTCATGAGACCACAGAGTCAGGTTTGAATGCCAGCCCCGAGAGTGATTTATTTTGTCTCCTTAGTCTCTTTTTGACCCGCGCGCCCGGCCGACCGCCGCCCCACCCCGACGTGCAAGGGGGCGAAGGCCCGTTCATCGCTGCTTGCAGCTTTAATTATTAGGGCCTGAGCCGACTGAAAGTCGGGCGAAAGCCCTATTGAAATTGCAAGAATTCATTATTATTATTTCGCCACTTCGAACGCACTTTTGGGGACTTTATCATGTTCAAAAACTCTTGAATTTTTGCACGCGCATCAGAAGTGCGCAAAATTGACGTATGATTCGGGTCCCGCAATTAGAGGAGAGAAAAAAGAACTCTCTAGCGCCCCCCAAAGTGGCCGCAATGTTAATTTTTTTTTTTACTTTTACCGATCGACTTGGAACCTTTTCACACAGGTTCTCTTGGATGTGCTGTACACAAAAAAAATTATGGTATGCAAATGCGCCTACCGTTTTATGGCCGCCATTTTGAATTTTGTGAAAAACACGTTTTTGCGAACTCCTCCCAGACGCTTGGTCCGATTCTTACGAAATCTTCGGCAAAATGATCGTTGGCTCGATGCGATCAAAAGTTATTGAAAGAATGTTGATATCTCATTTTTCAATAAAGTTATGGACCAATGAAGTTTGTAGGTTTGTGTCCTGAAAGTTCAAAGGCCTATAACTTTTTTTTTTTCTAACCGTCATTTTCACCAAATTTTGAGGACATGTTCACAATGAGTCCTAGAACATCCCCAAATTTTCCCAGAATATTTGAACATTAGGGGGCGCTGTGGTGATTCTGTGTATTTTTGGCCATTTCCTTCAATTTTTGCATTTACAAACGAACGAACTCCTCCGAGAGTTTAAATCCGATCCATTTCAAAATTTGGCAACTGGTTCCTGACAGCCTTGGGGTCAAAAGTTATTAAAATCAAGAGTTTTCATAAAACCACCTGGGCGTGAGCTTGCGTGCAGTTTGGACAATTTTGGACGATTTTTTTCCAAAATGTAAAATGGTATAACTCCAAGGAACATTGATATTTCTGGCTATAAATGTATATTCATGATGCTTGTGTAGGCCTTTAAGTAATGCCATGCAGTGATTTTCGAAAAAGTATAGCGCCACCTATTGGCTTAGGTCAATGCAAAGTTTGTACATTTACATGTCCATTTCCCAGCCCTTTAATCTGATCAACTTCAAATCTGGGAATATAAGACGTAAGACTGTGACGATGGCTCACAGTGAGAATTGGGAGTTTTGGACCAACTTTGTGGCTGTGACGTCGCCATATTCGCATGAAAGTTCAAGCACATCTTCTGAGCCTCGGCACACTCCAAAACTCTTGAAAACCTCTGTGAGTATCCTACGTGATGACCTTTACAGACCTGATGTGCAGTTTTGGATCAAAAGTGAAAAATTGCCTCCATTGCGCCCCCTGGAAGATTTTGACGAAGCCCCGCCCGCACCCTGTTTGACCGACAAGTCCGCTGATTTTTTACCAAATGTATTAAAGGGAGACTTAAAAAAGTCTCTGAGGAATTTTCTCTAAAACAAACAGGAAGGCAGTTATAATTTTTTTAGTGTGAATATTTCCTGTATTTTTGGCGGAGAGTGACCGATCCTATTTCAGTGAGTTTTCGAATTCTCAAACCCATCAGAAGGTTTAGCTCTCCTGGTAAGAAACCGCCCCCCCGATCCTATGGTCGTGAGATCGTGTCCCGGCGAAATCAATTTTTTTTTTTTCCTCCTCTTTTTAAAACGCGTGTCTTCTGATCTAACGAACAAAATGATTCAGTTTACTCTCCTTGCTGAGGTTATGGACTTTGTACACTTAAGAGCAGGTATGTCAAACTCGTTTCAGTTTAAGGCCAGAAACTGCTCCGTGGCCGCGCATACAGCTGACAGAAGAAGGTAAGGCTGATGCAGGACAGCTGGCTCACGGCGCAGCCGTTTGGCAGCGTGTCGCGGGTTTGACATATCTAACCTAGACAAATAACACGGACAGTTCAATATATTTACATCTGGATTTAAATACACGTATTCTGCAACATACGGGTGGAGATGCAAACACGTTTGGTGATGTAAATAGATGTTACGGGGAAATTTTAAGTTAAAGAACTTCATCACCCAGAATTCCCTATTCTTGGTTGACGGACATGCGCAGACTACGTGCGCACAGCCGCGCACGTAGTCTGCGCATGTTCCGGTTTTGTGTTGAACAGGCAAAGTATCACCGCTCCGTATTTTAAACTGCTAACTACACACCTATACTTCAGGAACTATTACTACTATGTGGATGTAAGCAAAGTGTTCTCATTCCCTCTTGGATGTGTGCAGCCAGTGAGGTACGTTTTGTTTAAGGGCTTGTTATATCTGCTCGACGGCACGGACAGCTAACTGGGATAGCGAGTGGAGCTAGCGGCTGCCGGATGGAGCAGCCAGTCAGCCAGCTTGCTAACTACACACCGGTGCTTACGTCCACATGTACTCAACGAAGTGGAAACGCCTTTGACGGTGAGTGATTACGTTTTCCTTGTGCGTTCTCCAGTCTCACCCAGCATACGTCTTTTAGCTAAGATAACTACGGTAGCTTTACAGCGTCAAAAGACACCTCTTCACGCTATTAACGCCACTTTGTTTACGTTTCCGTGTGCCCTAAATAACTTGGCCCGATTGAATCACTTTATTTACACACTGAGTAGAACCGTGCTCGCAGCAGCTAACTAACTACTTTGTTGTTTAAAAGCGTCAGCTAAATGACACGTAATGTAATGTGCGTCTTCAATGCTTTTCAATATGTTATATATTCATTTCCTTCACAATGAGCATGAATCTAACATTAAATGATATGATTCATATGCCCCTCATTCCAATGAAATAATATACACACGTCAAGCTCATTATGGAGTTGAAACAACAAATTACTAAACTGTAAACAGTTAATATAAGAGAAAAAAATATTGTAATCAAGATAAATGTTTTTCAAAATGTGTGATTAACTAGTTAATTGTCTATAATCTGTTGACAGCCCTAATCGTATTCTGATAATACACCAAATACTACTGTAACTCTCTGCTGGCAGGTCTCCCTGCTGCCGCCATTCGACCACTGCAGCTCATCCAGAATGCAGCAGCTCGACTGGTCTTCAACCTTCCAAAATACTCCCACACCACTTCTCCGCTCTCTTCTTTGGATACGAGTGGCTGCCCGCATGCAGTTCAAAGCATTGGTACTGACGGACCACGCTGTGAATGGATCGGGAGCAGTCTACATCCGGGACATGGTGAAACCCTGCATCCCAACCCACGCACTCCGATCTGCATCTGGCAAGCTGCTTGTTCCTCCCTCACTGAGAGAAAAGCACTCGACGAGATGGCGACTCTTTGCTGTCCTGCTCCCAGATGGTGGAATGAGCTCTCTGATGACATCAGGACCGCAGAGAGCCTCTACATCTTCCGTCGAAAACTCAAGACACACCTTTTTAGACTCTACCTTGACTAAAACACTAGCAAACCGTAGCACTAACAAATGGTAGCACTTAAATTGTACTTATAATGCCACTTATCTTTAACATGTTTTGGGCGGTGATTTATTCAGTCATGTTTAGTCATATTTTGTTTTTTTTACTTGTCAATATGGTTTGGTACATGCCGAGTTAATCAATACACATTCTAAAGTGCAACGTCCATATGTGAATAAGAGTTGTATACGTTTATCATAGTCAACATGGTGTGGAAATATCCCTTATGTAGTTGGTCAATAGGAACTATAGTAGGCAGAAATAACAGCTAAGGTAATTACAGGTGGATATTTCTGGGAATTAACCTTGATTGAGACTGCATCTATGATATCTAAGATATACAGGACAAGAAAAATGCACTGGATGTGTATATGTGTTGAATCAATTATACAGACGCAAACTGGAGAACGAGACAAGTGTTGCTGTGATACTTATTGTGGTCATCGTGCCCGAGACCCGTAACAATTACTCCGCAGGTCTTTTGCAGCGGGGCAACAGCCCGGCGTCGGTGGATTCCGTTCGCGAGGCCGCAGATTCAGGTTTGAATGGAAGCCCCGAGAGTGATTTGTTTAGTCTCTTTAGTCTTTTTTGACCCGCGAGCCCGGCCGACCGCCGCCCCACCCCGACGTGCGAGAATAGGCGAAGGCCCGTTCATCGCTGCTTGCAGCTTTAATTCTTATTATTTCACCACTTCAATCGCACTTTTGGGGCCTTTGCCATGTTCAAAAACTCTTGAATTTTTGCGTGCGCTTCAGAAGTGCGAAAAATTTATATATTCTTGGGGTCGCGCAATTTGGCGATGAAAAAAAGTGCTCTCTAGCGCCCCCTAAAGTGCTGCCTCTGGGGACATTTTTGTCCACTTTTACGGATTGACTTGAAATTTTGCACACAGGTGCTCTTGGATGTGCTCTACAAAAAAGTCAATCATGGTATGCAAATGCGCCTACCGTTTTATGGCCGCCATTTTGAATTTTGTGAAAAACACGTTTTTGCGAACTCCTCCCAGACGCTTGGTCCGATTTTGACGAAATCTTCACCAAAATGATCATTGGCTCAATGCCATCAAAAGTTATCAAAAGCTTGTTGATATCTCATTTAGTTTTTAATTGATGGACCAATCAAGTTGTCGGGGGTGTGGCCTAAAAAGGAAAGACCAATAACTTTAAAAGTAAAAGGCCTGTCGCCACCAAATCTTTAGGACATGTTCACATTGGGTCCTAGAACTTCCCCTGAGAATTAAAAAAAAATCGAACATTAGGGGGCGCTATGGTGATTTACTGTATTTTGGCCTTTTTTTCGCAATTTCCACCGTATTTTGGTTTTACAAACGAACGAACTCCTCCGAGAGTTTAACTCCGATCGATTTCAAAATCGGGCCAGTTGATCCTGACCCCCTTGGGGTCAAAAGTTATTAAAATCAAGAGTTTTCATAAAACTACCTGGCCGTGAGCTTGCGTGCAGTTTGGACGATTTTTGACGATTTTCCTCAAATATGTAAAATGGTATAACTCCAAGGAACATTGATATTTCTGGCTATAAATGTATATTCATGATGCTTGTGTAGGCCTTTAAGTAATGCCATGCAGTGATTTTCGAAAAAGTATAGCGCCACCTATTGGCTTACGTCAATGCAAAGTTTCTACATTTACATGTACATTTCCTAGCCCTTTAATCTGATCAACTTCAAATCTGGGAATATAAGACGTAAGACTGTGACGATGGCTCACAGTGAGAATTGGGAGTTTTGGACCAACTTTGTTGCTGTGACGACGTCATCTTTGCATGAAAGTTCAAGCACATCTTCTGAGCCTCGGCACACTCCAAAACTCTTGAAAACCTCTGTGAGTATCCTACGTGATGACCTTTACAGACCTGATGTGCAGTTTTGGATCAAAAGTGAAAAATTGCCTCCATTGCGCCCCCTGGAAGATTTTGACGAAGCCCCGCCCGCACCCTGTTTGACCGACAAGTCCGCTGATTTTTTACCAAATGTATTAAAGGGAGACTTAAAAAAGTCTCTGAGGAATTTTCTCTAAAACAAACAGGAAGGCAGTTATAATTTTTTTAGTGTGAATATTACCTCAATTTTTGGCGGAGAGTGACCAATCCTATTTCAGTGACTTTTCGAATTCTCACATCCATCTGGAAGAATAGCTCAGTGAGTAAGGTGTTGGCCCCCCGATGCAATGGTCGTGAGATCGACTCCCGACGAAATCATACTTTTTTTTTTTTTCTTCTTTTTTTAAACGTGTGTCCGGCTGATCTAACGGACAAAATGATTCAGTTTACTCTCCTTGCTGAGGTTATTAAATAACTGTACACGTTAGAGCAGCTGTGTCACACTCGTTTCAGCCACATACGGCTGCTGGGCACAGCTGCCGTATGTGTGGAGCTGGCGTTGCAGCCCGGTACGGTCTGGACGGTGCAGCCGTTCGCCAGCGTGTCGCGAGTTTGACACATCTAACCTAGAAAAATAACACGGACAGTTCAATATATTTACATCTGAATTTAAATACACGTATTCTGCCACATACGGGTGGAGATGCAAACACGTTTTGGGATTTTACTAGATGTTACGGGGAACTGTTACGTTAAAGAACTCAATTACCCAGCAGTCTTTGTTGACGGACATGCGCAGAGTAGAGGGCGGCTCGTAGTGTCGCGTGAGTTAATGCTGTTATCGCGAGAGGTCGCCATTGAAGCCCCGGCGTTGAACAGCTGCAGCTCGTATCAAGTCCGTATTTTATATTTTAAACTGCTAGCTACACACCTATGCTTAAATCCAAACGGACTAAACCAAGTGGAAACGCTTTGGTAGGTGAGTGATGACTTTTTCCTTGTGCGTTCTTCAGTCTTACCCACTTAAATAGCGGGGATACTGTAAACATGCTAACACTAATTCGGTGCTATTAGCTGCTTAAGGGACGTCCCGTCACAAACATCTCTTTTTTTCCGCGTCTCCGGCTGATCTAACGAACAAAGTGGTTCAGATTACTCTATTTGCTGAGGTTATTGACTTAAATAACTACACTTTAGAGCAGATTTGTCACACTAATTTGAGTTTACTGCCGCCTGTGGCTGCTGTGCACTATTTAGCACAGCCCAGGGCAGCCTATGCTATGCTTGAAGAACATCAACTAGCATACGTATTTTGTTCCTGTAAAGCTAACTACGGTAGCTTCACGGGAATAAAAGACCCCTCTTCACGCTATTAGCGCCACTTTGTTTACGTTTCCGTGTGCCCTAAATAACTTGGCCCGATTGAATCACTTTATTTACACACTACTACTCGCAGCAGCTAACTAACTACTTTGTTGTTTAAAAGCGTCAGCTAAATGACACGTAATGTAATGTGCGTCTTCAATGCTTTTCAATGTTATATATTTATTTCCTTCACAATGAGCATGAATCTAACATTAAATGATATGATTAATATGCCCCTCATTCCAATGAAATAATATACACACGTCAAGCTCATTATGGAGTTGAAACAACAAATTACTAAACTGTAAACAGTTAATATAAGAGAAAAAAATATTGTTATCAAGATAAATGTTTTACAAAATGTGTGATTAACTAGTTAATTGTCTATAATCTGTTGACAGCCCTAATCGTATTCTGATAATACATGTTGGTGCTCAAATACTTTCAGATGCCACGTGCAAAGTCATGCCACCATCAATGGGAATGGCACATTGGACACGTGGCTTTCAACTCCAGCGAGGTGGGAAAGCATTTCTTTATGTATATTTTGTTCTGTCTGCATAATTGTAAAACACAGACACCCAACTAATTCTCTCCTTCCCCGACTCGGACACTCAGGTGGCGGCACGGATCTCTGCATGTCTGACTGACATCTCCCAGTGGATGTCCGCCCATCACCTGAAGATCAACCCCGACAAGACTGAACTACTTCTCTTCCCTGGAAAAAACTCGCCCACTCAGGACCTGACTGTTAACTTTGGCGAACACCGTTAACATCAGGAGAATACGACCCCTTCTCACTCAGAAGGCGGCGCAGGTACAGATTCAGGCTCTTGTCATCTCTCGCCTCGACTACTGTAACTCTCTGCTGGCGGGTCTCCCTGCTACCGCCATACGACCACTGCAGCTCATCCAGAATGCAGCAGCTCGACTGGTCTTCAACCTTCTGAAATACTCCCACACCACACCGCTTCTCCGTTCTCTTCATTGGTTACTAGTGGCTCCCCGCATCCAGTTCAAAGCATTGGTACTGACGTACCACGCTGTGAATGGATCGGGACCAGTCTACATCCGGGACATGGTTAAACCCTACATCCCAACCCACACACTCCGATCTGCATCTGCCACGCTGCTTGTTCCTCCCTCACTGAGAGAAAAGCACTCGACGAGATCGCGACTCTTTGCTGTCCTGGCTCCCAGATGGTGGAACGAGCTCTCTGATGACATCAGGACTGCAGAGAGCCTCTCCATCTTCCGTCGAAAACTCAAGACACACCTTTTTAGACTCTACCTTGACTAAAACACTAGCAAACCGTAGCACTAACAAATGGTAGCACTTAAATTGTACTTATAATGCCACTTATCTTTAACATGTTTTGAAACTGCTTAGTTAATGAAAAATGTACTTTCTTGTTACTTGTTCTTCTGAGTTTGTATCTCTATGTGGAAATGCACTTATTGTACGTCGCTTTGGATAAAAGCGTCAGCTAAATGACATGTAATGTAAAAGCCTTCTTCCTGTGTTCTTACAACAGCATTCCATTACATATCGATGTAATAATTTGGCCTTCTTTTTTTCTTCCAGCACACGGCACAGGTTGGCGTCACAATCATGGCAAAGTTGACTGGACCACAGCGGAAAATTATCCTTCCAGAGAAGAAGTTATTTACTTCTACAACGAATGGAAGAGTTACAACTTCCAGATGACAGCTCGCCGCTCATCCTTCTGGGCAACTTGAACATCCGACAGAACTTATGTGACCTACTGCGTTTTATTTTCTCCTTTAGCTGTCATTTAAGTATTAAAATTCGCTGTATTTTTGCAAGAGAGGCACCAATCCGATTTGAGTGACGTTTCGAATGTGAAATTGTATTGGACCATATAGGTCATCTGCAGAGCGTTGGCCCCTGGCGCAGTAAACCAGGGTTTGATTCTTGGCATGCACAAGACTCCTCATGTGACTTAAAATGAATCCAGAATGCAATATTTGTTCAGTATGCAAGGGCAGTGATTTATTCAGTCATGTTTGGTCATGTTTTGGTTTTTTTACATGACAATATGGTTTGGTACATGCTGAGTTAATGAATATACATTCTAAAGTGCAATGTCCATATGTGAATAAGAGTTGTATACGTTTATCATAGTCAACATGGTGTGGAAATATCCCTTATGTAGTTGGTCAATGGGAACTATAGTAGGCCGTAATAACAGCTAAGGTAATTACAGGTGGATATTTCTGTGAATTAACCTTAAATGAGACTGCATTTATGATATCTAAGATATACAGGACAAGAAAAATGCACTGGATGTGTATATGTGTTGAATCAATTATACAGACGCAAACTGGAGAACGAGACAAGTGTTGCTGTGATACTTATTGTGGTCATCGTGCCCGAGACCCGTAACAATTACTCCGCAGGTCTTTTGCAGCGGGGCAACAGCCCGGCGTCGGTGGATTCCGTTCGCGAGGCCAAAGATTCGGGTTTGAATGGCAGCCCCGAGAATGATTTGTTTAGTCTCTTTAGTCTTTTTTGACCCGCGAGCCCGGCCGACCGCCGCCCCACCCCGACGTGCGAGAATAGGCGAAGGCCCGTTCATCGCTGCTTGCAGCTTTAATTCTTATTATTTCACCACTTCAATCGCACTTTTGGGGCCTTTGCCATGTTCAAAAACTCTTGAATTTTTGCGTGCGCTTCAGAAGTGCGAAAAATTTATATATTCTTGGGGTCGCGCAATTTGGCGATGAAAAAAAGTGCTCTCTAGCGCCCCCTAAAGTGCTGCCTCTGGGGACATTTTTGTCCACTTTTACGGATTGACTTGAAATTTTGCACACAGGTGCTCTTGGATGTGCTCTACAAAAAAGTCAATCATGGTATGCAAATGCGCCTACCGTTTTATGGCCGCCATTTTGAATTTTGTGAAAAACACGTTTTTGCGAACTCCTCCCAGACGCTTGGTCCGATTTTGACGAAATCTTCACCAAAATGATCATTGGCTCAATGCCATCAAAAGTTATCAAAAGCTTGTTGATATCTCATTTAGTTTTTAATTGATGGACCAATCAAGTTGTCGGGGGTGTGGCCTAAAAAGGAAAGACCAATAACTTTAAAAGTAAAAGGCCTGTCGCCACCAAATCTTTAGGACATGTTCACATTGGGTCCTAGAACTTCCCCTGAGAATTAAAAAAAAATCGAACATTAGGGGGCGCTATGGTGATTTACTGTATTTTGGCCTTTTTTTCGCAATTTCCACCGTATTTTGGTTTTACAAACGAACGAACTCCTCCGAGAGTTTAAATCCGATCGATTTCAAAATCGGGCCAGTTGATCCTGACCCCCTTGGGGTCAAAAGTTATTAAAATCAAGAGTTTTCATAAAACTACCTGGGCGTGAGCTTGCGTGCAGTTTGGACAATTTTGGAAGATTTTTTTCCAAAATGTAAAATGGTATAACTCCAAGGAACATTGATATTTCTGGCTATAAATGTATATTCATGATGCTTGTGTAGGCCTTTAAGTAATGCCATGCAGTGATTTTCGAAAAAGTATAGCGCCACCTATTGGCTTAGGTCAATGCAAAGTTTCTACATTTACATGTCCATTTCCTAGCCCTTTAATCTGATCAACTTCAAATCTGGGAATATAAGACGTAAGACTGTGACGATGGCTCACAGTGAGAATTGGGAGTTTTGGACCAACTTTGTTGCTGTGGCGACGACATATTCGCATGAAAGTTCAAGCACATCTTCTGCGCCTCGGCAGACTCCAAAACTCTTGAAAACCTCTGTGAGTATCCTACGTGATGACCTTTACAGACCTGATGTGCAGTTTTGGATCAAAATTGAAAAATTGCCTCCATTGCGCCCCCTGGAAGATTTTGACGAAGCCCCGCCCGCATCCTGTTTGACCGACAAGTCCGCTGATTTTTTACCAAATGTATTAAAGGGAGACTTAAAAAAGTCTCTGAGGAATTTTTTTTAAAACAAACAGGAAGGCAGTTATAATTTTTTTAGTGTGAATATTACCTGTATTTTTGGCGGAGAGTGACCAATCCTATTTGAGTGAGTTTTCGAATTCTCACATCCATCTGGAAGAATAGCTCAGTGAGTAAGGTGTTGGCCCCCCGATGCTATGGTCGTGGGATCGACTCCCGACGAAATTATTTTTTTTTCCTCCTCTTTTTAAACGCGTGTCGTCTGATCTAACGAACAAAATGATTCAGTTTACCCTCCTTGCTGATGTGTTTGACTTAAACAACTACACTTAAGAGCAGGTTTGTGAAAATCGTTTCAGTTTAAGGACAGAAGCTGCTCCGTGGCACATGAACAGAATGAAACAGCAGACTGAGGCACTCAGCTGGCGGACCGGGCAGCTGGTTGCGAGTTACGACACATCTAACCTGGACAAATAACACGGACAGTTCAATATATTTACATCTGGATTTAAATAGACGTATTCTGCAACATACGTCATGGTGATGTTACTAGAGAAAATGGTGCGGCCCCTTTAAGAGCTACACGCACGGGCTACGGAGGGGGAGAGCGCATGAGGAAGTTGTGTTGTTGTTGTGATGACGGAGTGGATGTAGCGGCCGGAGAATTGTCTGTACTGTAACTTTGTTACTCAGTGTTAGATTAATAAATCCTCAAAGAAAGTAAAGCGGACTTTTATTCACCAACCCCGGGACGAAGGGAATTAACCCCAAAGTTTACTTAGCCGACAGTACTTTGGCCCTGGAGCAGACAGCAACGCCTCCCCCTGCAAACTCCGACTACGGTCAGAGACGGACCGGCAGGAAAGGTGAACACAAGGCTAACGAAGTTAATTGTCAACATTAATGTGCCTGTCATGGTATGAGGCCAGACGTGAGTTGTGTTCTACATTCAAGAGGGTTTTTATTTAGCACTGAACAATAACAACCAGCATACGTCTTTTAGCTAAGCTAACTACGGTAGCTTCACGGGGATAAAAGACCCCTCTTCACTCTATCAGCGCCACTTTGTTTACGTTTCCGTGTGCCCTAAATAACTTGGCCCGATTGAATCACTTTATTTACACACTTTGAGTAGAACCGTGCTCGCAGCAGCTAACTTAACTACTTTGTTGTTTAACTTCATTGTCTATAATCTGCCCGCAGCGTGCAGCCGGGCGCAGCTAAATGACACGTAATGTATTGTGCGTCTTCAATGCTTTTCAATATGTTATATATTTATTGCCTTCACAATGAGCATGAATCTAACATTAAATGATATGATTAATATGCCCCTTATAGCGGCTTTTACACAATAAACAATATCCAAAAAGCCGCAGCAGGCTAAGACATGAGGGGATCATACTAATGACGCGTCGCACTGAAGTATTTTGATGTGTCCGTTTCACCGAGAAGTAACATACGCAAATCGCTTACTTTACCAGATGCATTTTATTGGTCAAGTGAGTATCAAAGCACATGAAACTCCATTGAAGTGACGATGACATTGACGATGGTGATAACAATGACGCTGACGGTCAAAAGAAAGTTTTTCCCCATGCTCACCCTGCAGCCATGCTCCAAACAACCACACCCCACAGGTGAACAGACACACACTAATATACACACACACACACCACACCCCCTTACGGTGTCGTGGATACAAATGACGTCACACCACACGCACACATACAAACAATGTAGAAGGAAAGAATAATCAAAACGATGTATGGCTCCTACACCCCTCATTCCAAAGAAATAATATACACACGTCAAGCTCATTATGGAGTTGAAACGACAATTTACTAAACTGTAAACAGTTAATATAAGAGAAAAAAATATTGTAATCAAGATAAATGTTTTCAAAACGTGTGATTAACTAGTCAATTGTCTATAATCTGTTGACAGCCATAATCGTATTCTGATAATACACGTTGGTGCTCAAATATTTTCAGATGGCCTGTGCAAAGTCATGCCACCAGTCTGAGGACATCACTGGGAATGGCACATGGGACACGTGGCTTTCAACTCCAGCGAGGTGGGAAAGCATTTCTTTATGTATATTTTGTTCTGTCTGCATAATTGTAAAAGACTTCTTCCCGCATTCGTACAACAGCATTCCATATCGTGTGACTGTCGATGGATGTAATAATTTGGCCTTCTTTTTTTCTTCCACCACACGGCACAGGTGGGCTTCACCGCGGGCAATCGTGGCAAAGACCCAAGTCGACTGGACCACAGCGGAAAATGATCCTTCCAGAGAAGAAGTTATTTACTTCTACAACGAATGGAAGAGTTACAACTTCCAGATGACAGCTCGCCGCTCATCCTTCTGGGCAACTTGAACATCCGACAGAACTTATGTGACCCTACTGCGTTTATTTTCTCCTTTAGCTCTCATTTAAGTATTAAAATTCGCTGTATTTTTGCAAGAGAGGCACCAATCCTATTTGAGTGACGTTTCGATTGTGAAATTGTATTGGACCATATAGGTCATCTGCAGAGCGTTGGCCCCTGGCGCAGTAAACCAGGGTTTGATTCTTGGCATGCACAAGACTCCTCATGTGACTTAAAATGAATCCAGAATGCAATATTTGTTCAGTATGCAAGGGCAGTGATTTATTTAGTCATGTTTGGTCATGTTTTGGTTTTTTTACATGACAATATGGTTTGGTACATGCTGAGTTAATGAATATACATTCTAAAGTGCAATGTCCATATGTGAATAAGAGTTGTATACGTTTATCATAGTCAACATGGTGTGGAAATATCCCTTATGTAGTTGGTCAATGGGAACTATAGTAGGCCGTAATAACAGCTAAGGTAATTACAGGTGGATATTTCTGTGAATTAACCTTAAATGAGACTGCATCTATGATATCTAAGATATACAGGACAAGAAAAATGCACTGGATGTGTATATGTGTTGAATCAATTATACAGACGCAAACTGGAGAACGAGACAAGTGTTGCTGTGATACTTATTGTGGTCATCGTGCCCGAGACCCGTAACAATTACTCCGCAGGTCTTTTGCAGCGGGGCAACAGCCCGGCGTCGGTGGATTCCGTTCGCGAGGCCGCAGATTCAGGTTTGAATGGCAGCCCCGAGAGTGATTCGTTTAGTCTCTTTAGTCTTTTTTGACCCGCGAGCCCGGCCGACCGCCGCCCCACCCCGACGCGCGAGAATAGGCGAAGGCCCGTTCATCGCTGCTTGCAGCTTTAATTAGGGCCTGAGCCGACTGAAAGTCGGGCGAAAGCCCTATTGAAATTGCAAGAATTCTTCTTATTATTCTTATTATTTCACCACTTCAATCGCACTTTTGGGGCCTTTGCCATGTTCAAAAACTCTTGAATTTTTGCGTGCGCTTCAGAAGTGCGAAAAATTTATATATTCTTGGGGTCGCGCAATTTGGCGATGAAAAAAAGTGCTCTCTAGCGCCCCCTAAAGTGCTGCCTCTGGGGACATTTTTGTCCACTTTTACGGATTGACTTGAAATTTTGCACACAGGTGCTCTTGGATGTGCTCTACAAAAAAGTCAATCATGGTATGCAAATGCGCCTACCGTTTTATGTCCGCCATTTTGAATTTTGTGAAAAACACGTTTTTGCGAACTCCTCCCAGACGCTTGGTCCGATTTTGACGAAATCTTCACCAAAATGATCATTGGCTCAATGCCATCAAAAGTTATTAAAAGCTTGTTGATATCTCATTGGGTTTTTAATTGATGGACCAATCAATTTGTCGGGGGTGTGGCCTAAAAAGGAAAGACCAATAACTTAAAAAGTAAAAGGCCTGTCGCCACCAAATCTTTAGGACATGTTCACATTGGGTCCTAGAACTTCCCCTGAGAATTAAAAAAAAATCGAACATTAGGGGGCGCTATGGTGATTTACTGTATTTTGGCCTTTTTTTCGCAATTTCCACCGTATTTTGGTTTTACAAACGAACGAACTCCTCCGAGAGTTTAAATCCGATCGATTTCAAAATCGGGCAAGTTGATCCTGACCCCCTTGGGGTCAAAAGTTATTAAAATCAAGAGTTTTCATAAAACTACCTGGCCGTGAGCTTGCGTGCAGTTTGGACGATTTTTGACGATTTTTCTCAAAAATGTAAAATGGTATAACTCCAAGGAACATTGATATTTCTGGCTATAAATGTATATTCATGATGCTTGTGTAAGCCTTTAAGTAATGCCATGCAGTGATTTTCGAAAAAGTATAGCGCCACCTATTGGCTTAGGTCAATGCAAAGTTTGTACATTTACATGTCCATTTCCCAGCCCTTTAATCTGATCAACTTCAAATCTGGGAATATAAGACGTAAGACTGTGACGATGGCTCACAGTGAGAATTGGGAGTTTTGGACCAACTTTGTGGCTGTGACGTCGCCATATTCGCATGAAAGTTCAAGCACATCTTCTGAGCCTCGGCACACTCCAAAACTCTTGAAAACCTCTGTGAGTATCCTACGTGATGACCTTTACAGACCTGATGTGCAGTTTTGGATCAAAAGTGAAAAATTGCCTCCATTGCGCCCCCTGGAAGATTTTGACGAAGCCCCGCCCGCACCCTGTTTGACCGACAAGTCCGCTGATTTTTTACCAAATGTATTAAAGGGAGACTTAAAAAAGTCTCTGAGGAATTTTCTCTAAAACAAACAGGAAGGCAGTTATAATTTTTTTAGTGTGAATATTACCTGAATTTTTGGCGGAGAGTGACCAATCCTATTTGAGTGAGTTTTCGAATTCTCAAAGCCATCAGAGGGTTTAGCTCTCCTGGTAAGAGACCGCCCCCCGATCCTATGGTCGTGAGATCGAGTCCCGACGAAATCATACTTTTTTTTTTGTTACTTCTTTTTTTAAACGCGTGTCCGGCTGATCTAACGGACAAAATGATTCAGGTAACTCTCCTTGCTGAGGTTAAATAACTGTACACGTTAGAGCAGCTGTGTCACACTCGTTTCAGCCACATACGGCTGGCACAGCTGCCGTATGTGGAGCTGCTGGGAGACGTCAGTGAGCTGGCGTTTGCAGTCGGGTGGCGGACTGGTCTTTATTCAGTTCTTGCACTTTGTACATCGCCCCAACATAATTAATTAGACTCCTGATGTGACTTGTCAACTTTTTGCAGGCCTTTTGCAGCTCGGCAATAGGCTAGTGTTGGTGGATTCCGTTCATGAAACCAGACTCAGGTTTGAATGCCAGCCCCAAGAGTGATTTATTTTGTCTCTTTAGTCTCTTTTTGACCCGCGAGTCTGGCAACCGCTGCCACCCCGACGTGCAAGGAGAGGCGAAGGCCCGTTCATCGCTGCTTGCAGCTTTAATATTATTATTATTTCACCACTTCAATCGCACTTTTGGGGCCTTTGCCATGTTCAAAAACTCTTGAATTTTTGCGTGCGCTTCAGAAGTGCGAAAAATTTATATATTCTTGGGGTCGCGCAATTTGGCGATGAAAAAAAGTGCTCTCTAGCGCCCCCTAAAGTGCTGCCTCTGGGGACATTTTTGTCCACTTTTACGGATTGACTTGAAATTTTGCACACAGGTGCTCTTGGATGTGCTCTACAAAAAAGTCAATCATGGTATGCAAATGCGCCTACCGTTTTATGTCCGCCATTTTGAATTTTGTGAAAAACACGTTTTTGCGACTTTTCGAATTCGCACATCCATCTGGAAGAATAGCTCAGTGAGTAAGGTGTTGGCCCCCCGATGCAATGGTCGTGAGATCGACTCCCGACGAGGTCATACTTTTTTTTTTTTTCTTCTTTTTTTAAACGTGTGTCCGGCTGATCTAACGGACAAAATGATTCAGTTTACTCTCCTTGCTGAGGTTATTAAATAACTGTACACGTTAGAGCAGCTGTGTCACACTCGTTTCAGCCACATACGGCTGCTGGGCACAGCTGCCGTATGTGTGGAGCTGGCGTTGCAGCCCGGTACGGTCTGGACGGTGCAGCCGTTCGCCAGCGTGTCGCGAGTTTGACACATCTAACCTAGAAAAATAACACGGACAGTTCAATATATTTACATCTGAATTTAAATACACGTATTCTGCCACATACGGGTGGAGATGCAAACACGTTTTGGGATTTTACTAGATGTTACGGGGAACTGTTACGTTAAAGAACTCAATTACCCAGCAGTCTTTGTTGACGGACATGCGCAGAGTAGAGGGCGGCTCGTAGTGTCGCGTGAGTTAATGCTGTTATCGCGAGAGGTCGCCATTGAAGCCCCGGCGTTGAACAGCTGCAGCTCGTATCAAGTCCGTATTTTATATTTTAAACTGCTAGCTACACACCTATGCTTAAATCCAAACGGACTAAACCAAGTGGAAACGCTTTGGTAGGTGAGTGATGACTTTTTCCTTGTGCGTTCTTCAGTCTTACCCACTTAAATAGCGGGGATACTGTAAACATGCTAACACTAATTCGGTGCTATTAGCTGCTTAAGGGACGTCCCGTCACAAACATCTCTTTTTTTCCGCGTCTCCGGCTGATCTAACGAACAAAGTGGTTCAGATTACTCTATTTGCTGAGGTTATTGACTTAAATAACTACACTTTAGAGCAGATTTGTCACACTAATTTGAGTTTACTGCCGGCTGTGGCTGCTGTGCACTATTTAGCACAGCCCAGGGCAGCCTATGCTATGCTTGAAGAACATCAACTAGCATACGTATTTTGTTCCTGTAAAGCTAACTACGGTAGCTTCACGGGAATAAAAGACCCCTCTTCACGCTATTAGCGCCACTTTGTTTACGTTTCCGTGTGCCCTAAATAACTTGGCCCGATTGAATCACTTTATTTACACACTACTACTCGCAGCAGCTAACTAACTACTTTGTTGTTTAAAAGCGTCAGCTAAATGACACGTAATGTAATGTGCGTCTTCAATGCTTTTCAATGTTATATATTTATTTCCTTCACAATGAGCATGAATCTAACATTAAATGATATGATTAATATGCCCCTCATTCCAATGAAATAATATACACACGTCAAGCTCATTATGGAGTTGAAACAACAAATTACTAAACTGTAAACAGTTAATATAAGAGAAAAAAATATTGTTATCAAGATAAATGTTTTACAAAATGTGTGATTAACTAGTTAATTGTCTATAATCTGTTGACAGCCCTAATCGTATTCTGATAATACATGTTGGTGCTCAAATACTTTCAGATGCCACGTGCAAAGTCATGCCACCATCAATGGGAATGGCACATTGGACACGTGGCTTTCAACTCCAGCGAGGTGGGAAAGCATTTCTTTATGTATATTTTGTTCTGTCTGCATAATTGTAAAACACAGACACCCAACTAATTCTCTCCTTCCCCGACTCGGACACTCAGGTGGCGGCACGGATCTCTGCATGTCTGACTGACATCTCCCAGTGGATGTCCGCCCATCACCTGAAGATCAACCCCGACAAGACTGAACTACTTCTCTTCCCTGGAAAAAACTCGCCCACTCAGGACCTGACTGTTAACTTTGGCGAACACCGTTAACATCAGGAGAATACGACCCCTTCTCACTCAGAAGGCGGCGCAGGTACAGATTCAGGCTCTTGTCATCTCTCGCCTCGACTACTGTAACTCTCTGCTGGCGGGTCTCCCTGCTACCGCCATACGACCACTGCAGCTCATCCAGAATGCAGCAGCTCGACTGGTCTTCAACCTTCTGAAATACTCCCACACCACACCGCTTCTCCGTTCTCTTCATTGGTTACTAGTGGCTCCCCGCATCCAGTTCAAAGCATTGGTACTGACGTACCACGCTGTGAATGGATCGGGACCAGTCTACATCCGGGACATGGTTAAACCCTACATCCCAACCCACACACTCCGATCTGCATCTGCCACGCTGCTTGTTCCTCCCTCACTGAGAGAAAAGCACTCGACGAGATCGCGACTCTTTGCTGTCCTGGCTCCCAGATGGTGGAACGAGCTCTCTGATGACATCAGGACTGCAGAGAGCCTCTCCATCTTCCGTCGAAAACTCAAGACACACCTTTTTAGACTCTACCTTGACTAAAACACTAGCAAACCGTAGCACTAACAAATGGTAGCACTTAAATTGTACTTATAATGCCACTTATCTTTAACATGTTTTGAAACTGCTTAGTTAATGAAAAATGTACTTTCTTGTTACTTGTTCTTCTGAGTTTGTATCTCTATGTGGAAATGCACTTATTGTACGTCGCTTTGGATAAAAGCGTCAGCTAAATGACATGTAATGTAAAAGCCTTCTTCCTGTGTTCTTACAACAGCATTCCATTACATATCGATGTAATAATTTGGCCTTCTTTTTTTCTTCCAGCACACGGCACAGGTTGGCGTCACAATCATGGCAAAGTTGACTGGACCACAGCGGAAAATGATCCTTCCAGAGAAGAAGTTATTTACTTCTACAACGAATGGAAGAGTTACAACTTCCAGATGACAGCTCTCCGCTCATCCTTCTGGGCAACTTGAACATCCGACAGAACTTATGTGACCTACTGCGTTTATTTTCTCCTTTAGCTCTCATTTAAGTATTAAAATTCACTGTATTTTTGCAAGAGAGGCACCAATCCTATTTGAGTGACGTTTCGATTGTGAAATTGTATTGGACCATATAGGTCATCTGCAGAGCGTTGGCCCCTGGCGCAGTAAACCAGGGTTTGATTCTTGGCATGCACAAGACTCCTCATGTGACTTAAAATGAATCCAGAATGCAATATTTGTTCAGTATGCAAGGGCAGTGATTTATTTAGTCATGTTTGGTCATGTTTTGGTTTTTTTACATGACAATATGGTTTGGTACATGCTGAGTTAATGAATATACATTCTAAAGTGCAATGTCCATATGTGAATAAGAGTTGTATACGTTTATCATAGTCAACATGGTGTGGAAATATCCCTTATGTAGTTGGTCAATGGGAACTATAGTAGGCAGTAATAACAGCTAAGGTAATTACAGGTGGATATTTCTGGGAATTAACCTTAAATGAGACTGCATTTATGATATCTAAGATATACAGGACAAGAAAAATGCACTGGATGTGTATATGTGTTGAATCAATTATACAGACGCAAACTGGAGAACGAGACAAGTGTTGCTGTGATACTTATTGTGGTCATCGTGCCCGAGACCCGTAACAATTACTCCGCAGGTCTCTTGCAGCTCGGCAACAGCCCGGCGTCGGTGGATTCCGTTCGCGAGGCCGCAGATTCGGGTTTGAATGGCAGCCCCGAGAGTGATTTGTTTAGTCTCTTTAGTCTTTTTTGATCCGCGAGCCCGGCCGACCGCCGCCCCGCCCCGACGTGCGAGAATAGGCGAAGGCCCGTTCATCGCTGCTTGCAGCTTTAATTAGGGCCTGAGCCGACTGAAAGTCGGGCGAAAGCCCTATTGAAATTGCAAGAATTATTATTATTAGGGCCTGAGCCGACTGAAAGTCGGGCGAAAGCCCTATTGAAATTGCAAGAATTATTATTATTATTATTATTTCGCCACTTCGAACGCACTTTCGGGGACTTCATCATGTTCAAAAACTCTTGAATTTTTGCACGCGCATCAGAAGTGCGCAAAATTGACGTATGATTCGGGTCCCGCAATTAGAGGAGAAGAAAAAGAACTCTCTAGCGCCCCCCAAAGTGGCCGCAATGTTAATTATTTTTTTTACTTTCACCGATCGACTTGGAACCTTTTCACACAGGTTCTCTTGGATGTGCTGTACACAAAAAAAATTATGGTATGCAAATGCGCCTACCGTTTTATGGCCGCCATTTTGAATTTTGTGAAAAACACGTTTTTGCGAACTCCTCCCAGACGCTTGGTCCGATTCTTACGAAATCTTCGGCAAAATGATCGTTGGCTCGATGCGATCAAAAGTTATTGAAAGAATGTTGATATCTCATTTTTCAATAAAGTTATGGACCAATGAAGTTTATAGGTTTGTGTCCTGAAAATTCAAAGGCCTATAACTTTTTTTTTTTCTAACCGTCATTTTCACCAAATTTTGAGGACATGTTCACAATGAGTCCTAGAACATCCCCAAATTTTCCCAGAATATTTGAACATTAGGGGGCGCTGTGGTGATTCTGTGTATTTTTGGCCATTTCCTTCAATTTTTGCATTTACAAACGAACGAACTCCTCCGAGAGTTTAAATCCGATCCATTTCAAAATCTGGCAACTGGTTCCTGACACCCTTGGGGTCAAAAGTTATTAAAATCAAGAGTTTTCATAAAACTACCTGGGCGTGAGCGTGCGTGCAGTTTGGACAATTTTGGACGATTTTTTTCCAGAACGGAAAATGGTATAACTCCAAGGAACATTGATATTTCTGGCTATAAATGTATATTCATGATGCTTGTGTAGGCCTTTAAGTAATGCCATGCAGTGATTTTCGAAAAAGTATAGCGCCACCTATTGGCTTAGGTCAATGCAAAGTTTCTACATTTACATGTCCATTTCCTAGCCCTTTAATCTGATCAACTTCAAATCTGGGAATATAAGACGTTAGACTGTGACGATGGCTCACAGTGAGAATTGGGAGTTTTGGACCAACTTTGTGGCTGTGACGTCGCCATATTCGCATGAAAGTTCAAGCACATCTTCTGAGCCTCGGCACACTCCAAAACTCTTGAAAACCTCTGTGAGTATCCTACGTGATGACCTTTACAGACCTGATGTGCAGTTTTGGATCAAAAGTGAAAAATTGCCTCCATTGCGCCCCCTGGAAGATTTTGACGAAGCCCCGCCCGCACCCTGTTTGACCGACAAGTCCGCTGATTTTTTACCAAATGTATTAAAGGGAGACTTAAAAAAGTCTCTGAGGAATTTTCTCTAAAACAAACAGGAAGGCAGTTATAATTTTTTTAGTGTGAATATTACCTGAATTTTTGGCGGAGAGTGACCAATCCTATTTGAGTGAGTTTTCGAATTCTCAAAGCCATCAGAGGGTTTAGCTCTCCTGGTAAGAGACCGCCCCCCGATCCTATGGTCGTGAGATCGAGTCCCGACGAAATCATACTTTTTTTTTTGTTACTTCTTTTTTTAAACGCGTGTCCGGCTGATCTAACGGACAAAATGATTCAGGTAACTCTCCTTGCTGAGGTTAAATAACTGTACACGTTAGAGCAGCTGTGTCACACTCGTTTCAGCCACATACGGCTGGCACAGCTGCCGTATGTGGAGCTGCTGGGAGACGTCAGTGAGCTGGCGTTTGCAGTCGGGTGGCGGACTGGTCTTTATTCAGTTCTTGCACTTTGTACATCGCCCCAACATAATTAATTAGACTCCTGATGTGACTTGTCAACTTTTTGCAGGCCTTTTGCAGCTCGGCAATAGGCTAGTGTTGGTGGATTCCGTTCATGAAACCAGACTCAGGTTTGAATGCCAGCCCCAAGAGTGATTTATTTTGTCTCTTTAGTCTCTTTTTGACCCGCGAGTCTGGCAACCGCTGCCACCCCGACGTGCAAGGAGAGGCGAAGGCCCGTTCATCGCTGCTTGCAGCTTTAATATTATTATTATTTCACCACTTCAATCGCACTTTTGGGGCCTTTGCCATGTTCAAAAACTCTTGAATTTTTGCGTGCGCTTCAGAAGTGCGAAAAATTTATATATTCTTGGGGTCGCGCAATTTGGCGATGAAAAAAAGTGCTCTCTAGCGCCCCCTAAAGTGCTGCCTCTGGGGACATTTTTGTCCACTTTTACGGATTGACTTGAAATTTTGCACACAGGTGCTCTTGGATGTGCTCTACAAAAAAGTCAATCATGGTATGCAAATGCGCCTACCGTTTTATGGCCGCCATTTTGAATTTTGTGAAAAACACGTTTTTGCGAACTCCTCCCAGACGCTTGGTCCGATTTTGACGAAATCTTCACCAAAATGATCATTGGCTCAATGCCATCAAAAGTTATCAAAAGCTTGTTGATATCTCATTTAGTTTTTAATTGATGGACCAATCAAGTTGTCGGGGGTGTGGCCTAAAAAGGAAAGACCAATAACTTAAAAAGTAAAAGGCCTGTCGCCACCAAATCTTTAGGACATGTTCACATTGGGTCCTAGAACTTCCCCTGAGAATTAAAAAAAAATCGAACATTAGGGGGCGCTATGGTGATTTACTGTATTTTGGCCTTTTTTTCGCAATTTCCACCGTATTTTGGTTTTACAAACGAACGAACTCCTCCGAGAGTTTAAATCCGATCGATTTCAAAATCGGGCAAGTTGATCCTGACCCCCTTGGGGTCAAAAGTTATTAAAATCAAGAGTTTTCATAAAACTACCTGGCCGTGAGCTTGCGTGCAGTTTGGACGATTTTTGACGATTTTTCTCAAAAATGTAAAATGGTATAACTCCAAGGAACATTGATATTTCTGGCTATAAATGTATATTCATGATGCTTGTGTAGGCCTTTAAGTAATGCCATGCAGTGATTTTCGAAAAAGTATAGCGCCACCTATTGGCTTAGGTCAATGCAAAGTTTCTACATTTACATGTCCATTTCCTAGCCCTTTAATGTGATCAACTTCAAATCTGGGAATATAAGACGTAAGACGGTGACGATGGCTCACAGTGAGAATTGGGAGTTTTGGACCAACTTTGTTGCTGTGACGACGTCATCTTTGCATGAAAGTTCAAGCACATCTTCTGAGCCTCGGCACACTCCAAAACTCTTGAAAACCTCTGTGAGTATCCTACGTGATGACCTTTACAGACGTGATGTGCAGTTTTGGATCAAAAGTGAAAAATTGCCTCCATTGCGCCCCCTGGAAGATTTTGACGAAGCCCCGCCCGCACCCTGTTTGACCGACAAGTCCGCTGATTTTTTACCAAATGTATTAAAGGGAGACTTAAAAAAGTCTCTGAGGAATTTTCTCTAAAACAAACAGGAAGGCAGTTATAATTTTTTTAGTGTGAATATTACCTCAATTTTTGGCGGAGAGTGACCAATCCTATTTCAGTGACTTTTCGAATTCGCACATCCATCTGGAAGAATAGCTCAGTGAGTAAGGTGTTGGCCCCCCGATGCAATGGTCGTGAGATCGACTCCCGACGAGGTCATACTTTTTTTTTTTTTCTTCTTTTTTTAAACGTGTGTCCGGCTGATCTAACGGACAAAATGATTCAGTTTACTCTCCTTGCTGAGGTTATTAAATAACTGTACACGTTAGAGCAGCTGTGTCACACTCGTTTCAGCCACATACGGCTGCTGGGCACAGCTGCCGTATGTGTGGAGCTGGCGTTGCAGCCCGGTACGGTCTGGACGGTGCAGCCGTTCGCCAGCGTGTCGCGAGTTTGACACATCTAACCTAGAAAAATAACACGGACAGTTCAATATATTTACATCTGAATTTAAATACACGTATTCTGCCACATACGGGTGGAGATGCAAACACGTTTTGGGATTTTACTAGATGTTACGGGGAACTGTTACGTTAAAGAACTCAATTACCCAGCAGTCTTTGTTGACGGACATGCGCAGAGTAGAGGGCGGCTCGTAGTGTCGCGTGAGTTAATGCTGTTATCGCGAGAGGTCGCCATTGAAGCCCCGGCGTTGAACAGCTGCAGCTCGTATCAAGTCCGTATTTTATATTTTAAACTGCTAGCTACACACCTATGCTTAAATCCAAACGGACTAAACCAAGTGGAAACGCTTTGGTAGGTGAGTGATGACTTTTTCCTTGTGCGTTCTTCAGTCTTACCCACTTAAATAGCGGGGATACTGTAAACATGCTAACACTAATTCGGTGCTATTAGCTGCTTAAGGGACGTCCCGTCACAAACATCTCTTTTTTTCCGCGTCTCCGGCTGATCTAACGAACAAAGTGGTTCAGATTACTCTATTTGCTGAGGTTATTGACTTAAATAACTACACTTTAGAGCAGATTTGTCACACTAATTTGAGTTTACTGCCGGCTGTGGCTGCTGTGCACTATTTAGCACAGCCCAGGGCAGCCTATGCTATGCTTGAAGAACATCAACTAGCATACGTATTTTGTTCCTGTAAAGCTAACTACGGTAGCTTCACGGGAATAAAAGACCCCTCTTCACGCTATTAGCGCCACTTTGTTTACGTTTCCGTGTGCCCTAAATAACTTGGCCCGATTGAATCACTTTATTTACACACTACTACTCGCAGCAGCTAACTAACTACTTTGTTGTTTAAAAGCGTCAGCTAAATGACACGTAATGTAATGTGCGTCTTCAATGCTTTTCAATGTTATATATTTATTTCCTTCACAATGAGCATGAATCTAACATTAAATGATATGATTAATATGCCCCTCATTCCAATGAAATAATATACACACGTCAAGCTCATTATGGAGTTGAAACAACAAATTACTAAACTGTAAACAGTTAATATAAGAGAAAAAAATATTGTTATCAAGATAAATGTTTTACAAAATGTGTGATTAACTAGTTAATTGTCTATAATCTGTTGACAGCCCTAATCGTATTCTGATAATACATGTTGGTGCTCAAATACTTTCAGATGCCACGTGCAAAGTCATGCCACCATCAATGGGAATGGCACATTGGACACGTGGCTTTCAACTCCAGCGAGGTGGGAAAGCATTTCTTTATGTATATTTTGTTCTGTCTGCATAATTGTAAAACACAGACACCCAACTAATTCTCTCCTTCCCCGACTCGGACACTCAGGTGGCGGCACGGATCTCTGCATGTCTGACTGACATCTCCCAGTGGATGTCCGCCCATCACCTGAAGATCAACCCCGACAAGACTGAACTACTTCTCTTCCCTGGAAAAAACTCGCCCACTCAGGACCTGACTGTTAACTTTGGCGAACACCGTTAACATCAGGAGAATACGACCCCTTCTCACTCAGAAGGCGGCGCAGGTACAGATTCAGGCTCTTGTCATCTCTCGCCTCGACTACTGTAACTCTCTGCTGGCGGGTCTCCCTGCTACCGCCATACGACCACTGCAGCTCATCCAGAATGCAGCAGCTCGACTGGTCTTCAACCTTCTGAAATACTCCCACACCACACCGCTTCTCCGTTCTCTTCATTGGTTACTAGTGGCTCCCCGCATCCAGTTCAAAGCATTGGTACTGACGTACCACGCTGTGAATGGATCGGGACCAGTCTACATCCGGGACATGGTTAAACCCTACATCCCAACCCACACACTCCGATCTGCATCTGCCACGCTGCTTGTTCCTCCCTCACTGAGAGAAAAGCACTCGACGAGATCGCGACTCTTTGCTGTCCTGGCTCCCAGATGGTGGAACGAGCTCTCTGATGACATCAGGACTGCAGAGAGCCTCTCCATCTTCCGTCGAAAACTCAAGACACACCTTTTTAGACTCTACCTTGACTAAAACACTAGCAAACCGTAGCACTAACAAATGGTAGCACTTAAATTGTACTTATAATGCCACTTATCTTTAACATGTTTTGAAACTGCTTAGTTAATGAAAAATGTACTTTCTTGTTACTTGTTCTTCTGAGTTTGTATCTCTATGTGGAAATGCACTTATTGTACGTCGCTTTGGATAAAAGCGTCAGCTAAATGACATGTAATGTAAAAGCCTTCTTCCTGTGTTCTTACAACAGCATTCCATTACATATCGATGTAATAATTTGGCCTTCTTTTTTTCTTCCAGCACACGGCACAGGTTGGCGTCACAATCATGGCAAAGTTGACTGGACCACAGCGGAAAATGATCCTTCCAGAGAAGAAGTTATTTACTTCTACAACGAATGGAAGAGTTACAACTTCCAGATGACAGCTCTCCGCTCATCCTTCTGGGCAACTTGAACATCCGACAGAACTTATGTGACCTACTGCGTTTATTTTCTCCTTTAGCTCTCATTTAAGTATTAAAATTCACTGTATTTTTGCAAGAGAGGCACCAATCCTATTTGAGTGACGTTTCGATTGTGAAATTGTATTGGACCATATAGGTCATCTGCAGAGCGTTGGCCCCTGGCGCAGTAAACCAGGGTTTGATTCTTGGCATGCACAAGACTCCTCATGTGACTTAAAATGAATCCAGAATGCAATATTTGTTCAGTATGCAAGGGCAGTGATTTATTTAGTCATGTTTGGTCATGTTTTGGTTTTTTTACATGACAATATGGTTTGGTACATGCTGAGTTAATGAATATACATTCTAAAGTGCAATGTCCATATGTGAATAAGAGTTGTATACGTTTATCATAGTCAACATGGTGTGGAAATATCCCTTATGTAGTTGGTCAATGGGAACTATAGTAGGCAGTAATAACAGCTAAGGTAATTACAGGTGGATATTTCTGGGAATTAACCTTAAATGAGACTGCATTTATGATATCTAAGATATACAGGACAAGAAAAATGCACTGGATGTGTATATGTGTTGAATCAATTATACAGACGCAAACTGGAGAACGAGACAAGTGTTGCTGTGATACTTATTGTGGTCATCGTGCCCGAGACCCGTAACAATTACTCCGCAGGTCTCTTGCAGCTCGGCAACAGCCCGGCGTCGGTGGATTCCGTTCGCGAGGCCGCAGATTCGGGTTTGAATGGCAGCCCCGAGAGTGATTTGTTTAGTCTCTTTAGTCTTTTTTGATCCGCGAGCCCGGCCGACCGCCGCCCCGCCCCGACGTGCGAGAATAGGCGAAGGCCCGTTCATCGCTGCTTGCAGCTTTAATTAGGGCCTGAGCCGACTGAAAGTCGGGCGAAAGCCCTATTGAAATTGCAAGAATTATTATTATTAGGGCCTGAGCCGACTGAAAGTCGGGCGAAAGCCCTATTGAAATTGCAAGAATTATTATTATTATTATTATTTCGCCACTTCGAACGCACTTTCGGGGACTTCATCATGTTCAAAAACTCTTGAATTTTTGCACGCGCATCAGAAGTGCGCAAAATTGACGTATGATTCGGGTCCCGCAATTAGAGGAGAAGAAAAAGAACTCTCTAGCGCCCCCCAAAGTGGCCGCAATGTTAATTATTTTTTTTACTTTCACCGATCGACTTGGAACCTTTTCACACAGGTTCTCTTGGATGTGCTGTACACAAAAAAAATTATGGTATGCAAATGCGCCTACCGTTTTATGGCCGCCATTTTGAATTTTGTGAAAAACACGTTTTTGCGAACTCCTCCCAGACGCTTGGTCCGATTCTTACGAAATCTTCGGCAAAATGATCGTTGGCTCGATGCGATCAAAAGTTATTGAAAGAATGTTGATATCTCATTTTTCAATAAAGTTATGGACCAATGAAGTTTATAGGTTTGTGTCCTGAAAATTCAAAGGCCTATAACTTTTTTTTTTTCTAACCGTCATTTTCACCAAATTTTGAGGACATGTTCACAATGAGTCCTAGAACATCCCCAAATTTTCCCAGAATATTTGAACATTAGGGGGCGCTGTGGTGATTCTGTGTATTTTTGGCCATTTCCTTCAATTTTTGCATTTACAAACGAACGAACTCCTCCGAGAGTTTAAATCCGATCCATTTCAAAATCTGGCAACTGGTTCCTGACACCCTTGGGGTCAAAAGTTATTAAAATCAAGAGTTTTCATAAAACTACCTGGGCGTGAGCGTGCGTGCAGTTTGGACAATTTTGGACGATTTTTTTCCAGAACGGAAAATGGTATAACTCCAAGGAACATTGATATTTCTGGCTATAAATGTATATTCATGATGCTTGTGTAGGCCTTTAAGTAATGCCATGCAGTGATTTTCGAAAAAGTATAGCGCCACCTATTGGCTTAGGTCAATGCAAAGTTTCTACATTTACATGTCCATTTCCTAGCCCTTTAATCTGATCAACTTCAAATCTGGGAATATAAGACGTTAGACTGTGACGATGGCTCACAGTGAGAATTGGGAGTTTTGGACCAACTTTGTGGCTGTGACGTCGCCATATTCGCATGAAAGTTCAAGCACATCTTCTGAGCCTCGGCACACTCCAAAACTCTTGAAAACCTCTGTGAGTATCCTACGTGATGACCTTTACAGACCTGATGTGCAGTTTTGGATCAAAAGTGAAAAATTGCCTCCATTGCGCCCCCTGGAAGATTTTGACGAAGCCCCGCCCGCACCCTGTTTGACCGACAAGTCCGCTGATTTTTTACCAAATGTATTAAAGGGAGACTTAAAAAAGTCTCTGAGGAATTTTCTCTAAAACAAACAGGAAGGCAGTTATAATTTTTTTAGTGTGAATATTACCTGAATTTTTGGCGGAGAGTGACCAATCCTATTTGAGTGAGTTTTCGAATTCTCAAAGCCATCAGAGGGTTTAGCTCTCCTGGTAAGAGACCGCCCCCCGATCCTATGGTCGTGAGATCGAGTCCCGACGAAATCATACTTTTTTTTTTGTTACTTCTTTTTTTAAACGCGTGTCCGGCTGATCTAACGGACAAAATGATTCAGGTAACTCTCCTTGCTGAGGTTAAATAACTGTACACGTTAGAGCAGCTGTGTCACACTCGTTTCAGCCACATACGGCTGGCACAGCTGCCGTATGTGGAGCTGCTGGGAGACGTCAGTGAGCTGGCGTTTGCAGTCGGGTGGCGGACTGGTCTTTATTCAGTTCTTGCACTTTGTACATCGCCCCAACATAATTAATTAGACTCCTGATGTGACTTGTCAACTTTTTGCAGGCCTTTTGCAGCTCGGCAATAGGCTAGTGTTGGTGGATTCCGTTCATGAAACCAGACTCAGGTTTGAATGCCAGCCCCAAGAGTGATTTATTTTGTCTCTTTAGTCTCTTTTTGACCCGCGAGTCTGGCAACCGCTGCCACCCCGACGTGCAAGGAGAGGCGAAGGCCCGTTCATCGCTGCTTGCAGCTTTAATTATTATTATTTCGCCACTTCGAACGCACTTTCGGGGACTTCATCATGTTCAAAAACTCTTGAATTTTTGCACGCGCATCAGAAGTGCGCAAAATTGACGTATGATTCGGGTCCCGCAATTAGAGGAGAAGAAAAAGAACTCTCTAGCGCCCCCCAAAGTGGCCGCAATGTTAATTATTTTTTTTACTTTCACCGATCGACTTGGAACCTTTTCACACAGGTTCTCTTGGATGTGCTGTACACAAAAAAAATTATGGTATGCAAATGCGCCTACCGTTTTATGGCCGCCATTTTGAATTTTGTGAAAAACACGTTTTTGCGAACTCCTCCCAGACGCTTGGTCCGATTCTTACGAAATCTTCGGCAAAATGATCGTTGGCTCGATGCGATCAAAAGTTATTGAAAGAATGTTGATATCTCATTTTTCAATAAAGTTATGGACCAATGAAGTTTATAGGTTTGTGTCCTGAAAATTCAAAGGCCTATAACTTTTTTTTTTTCTAACCGTCATTTTCACCAAATTTTGAGGACATGTTCACAATGAGTCCTAGAACATCCCCAAATTTTCCCAGAATATTTGAACATTAGGGGGCGCTGTGGTGATTCTGTGTATTTTTGGCCATTTCCTTCAATTTTTGCATTTACAAACGAACGAACTCCTCCGAGAGTTTAAATCCGATCCATTTCAAAATCTGGCAACTGGTTCCTGACACCCTTGGGGTCAAAAGTTATTAAAATCAAGAGTTTTCATAAAACTACCTGGGCGTGAGCGTGCGTGCAGTTTGGACAATTTTGGACGATTTTTTTCCAGAACGGAAAATGGTATAACTCCAAGGAACATTGATATTTCTGGCTATAAATGTATATTCATGATGCTTGTGTAGGCCTTTAAGTAATGCCATGCAGTGATTTTCGAAAAAGTATAGCGCCACCTATTGGCTTAGGTCAATGCAAAGTTTCTACATTTACATGTCCATTTCCTAGCCCTTTAATCTGATCAACTTCAAATCTGGGAATATAAGACGTTAGACTGTGACGATGGCTCACAGTGAGAATTGGGAGTTTTGGACCAACTTTGTGGCTGTGACGTCGCCATATTCGCATGAAAGTTCAAGCACATCTTCTGAGCCTCGGCACACTCCAAAACTCTTGAAAACCTCTGTGAGTATCCTACGTGATGACCTTTACAGACCTGATGTGCAGTTTTGGATCAAAAGGGAAAAATTGCCTCCATTGCGCCCCCTGGAAGATTTTGACGACGCCCCGCCCGCACCCTGTTTGACTGACAAGTCCGCTGATTTTTTACCAAATGTATTAAAGGGAGACTTAAAAAAGTCTCTGAGGAATTTTCTCTAAAACAAACAGGAAGGCAGTTATAATTTTTATAGTGTGAATATTACCTGTATTTTTGGCGGAGAGTGACCAATCCTATTTCAATGACTTTTCGAATTCTAAAATCCATCTGGAAGAATAGCTCAGTGAGTAAGGTGTTGGCCCCCCGACGCTATGGTCGTGGGATCGACTCCCGACGAAATTATTTTATTTTCTTCTTTTTTTAAACGTGTGTCCGGCTGATCTAACGGACAAAATGATTCAGTTTACTCTCCTTGCTGAGGTTATGGACTTTGTACACTTAAGAGCAGGTATGTCAAACTCGTTTCAGTTTAAGGCCAGAAACTGCTCCGTGGCCGCGCATACAGCTGACAGAAGAAGGTAAGGCTGATGCAGGACAGCTGGCTCACGGCGCAGCCGTTCGGCAGCGTGTCGCGGGTTTGACATATCTAACCTAGACAAATAACACGGACAGTTCAATATATTTACATCTGGATTTAAATACACGTATTCTGCAACATACGGGTGGAGATGCAAACACGTTTGGTGATGTAAATAGATGTTACGGGGAAATTTTAAGTTAAAGAACTTCATCACCCAGAATTCCCTATTCTTCGTTGACGGACATGCGCAGACTACGTGCGCACAGCCGCGCACGTAGTCTGCGCATGTTCCGGTTTTGTGTTGAACAGGCAAAGTATCACCGCTCCGTATTTTAAACTGCTAACTACACACCTATACTTCAGGAACTATTACTACTATGTGGATGTAAGCAAAGTGTTCTCATTCCCTCTTGGATGTGTGCAGCCAGTGAGGTACGTTTTGTTTAAGGGCTTGTTATATCTGCTCGACGGCACGGACAGCTAACTGGGATAGCGAGTGGAGCTAGCGGCTGCCGGATGGAGCAGCCAGTCAGCCAGCTTGCTAACTACACACCGGTGCTTACGTCCACATGTACTCAACGAAGTGGAAACGCCTTTGACGGTGAGTGATTACGTTTTCCTTGTGCGTTCTCCAGTCTCACCCAGCATACGTCTTTTAGCTAAGCTAACTACGGTAGCTTTACAGCGTCAAAAGACACCTCTTCACGCTATTAACGCCACTTTGTTTACGTTTCCGTGTGCCCTAAATAACTTGGCCCGATTGAATCACTTTATTTACACACTGAGTAGAACCGTGCTCGCAGCAGCTAACTAACTACTTTGTTGTTTAAAAGCGTCAGCTAAATGACACGTAATGTAATGTGCGTCTTCAATGCTTTTCAATATGTTATATATTCATTTCCTTCACAATGAGCATGAATCTAACATTAAATGATATGATTCATATGCCCCTCATTCCAATGAAATAATATACACACGTCAAGCTCATTATGGAGTTGAAACAACAAATTACTAAACTGTAAACAGTTAATATAAGAGAAAAAAATATTGTAATCAAGATAAATGTTTTTCAAAATGTGTGATTAACTAGTTAATTGTCTATAATCTGTTGACAGCCCTAATCGTATTCTGATAATACACCAAATACTACTGTAACTCTCTGCTGGCAGGTCTCCCTGCTGCCGCCATTCGACCACTGCAGCTCATCCAGAATGCAGCAGCTCGACTGGTCTTCAACCTTCCAAAATACTCCCACACCACTTCTCCGCTCTCTTCTTTGGATACGAGTGGCTGCCCGCATGCAGTTCAAAGCATTGGTACTGACGGACCACGCTGTGAATGGATCGGGAGCAGTCTACATCCGGGACATGGTGAAACCCTGCATCCCAACCCACGCACTCCGATCTGCATCTGGCAAGCTGCTTGTTCCTCCCTCACTGAGAGAAAAGCACTCGACGAGATGGCGACTCTTTGCTGTCCTGCTCCCAGATGGTGGAATGAGCTCTCTGATGACATCAGGACCGCAGAGAGCCTCTACATCTTCCGTCGAAAACTCAAGACACACCTTTTTAGACTCTACCTTGACTAAAACACTAGCAAACCGTAGCACTAACAAATGGTAGCACTTAAATTGTACTTATAATGCCACTTATCTTTAACATGTTTTGGGCGGTGATTTATTCAGTCATGTTTAGTCATATTTTGTTTTTTTTACTTGTCAATATGGTTTGGTACATGCCGAGTTAATCAATACACATTCTAAAGTGCAACGTCCATATGTGAATAAGAGTTGTATACGTTTATCATAGTCAACATGGTGTGGAAATATCCCTTATGTAGTTGGTCAATAGGAACTATAGTAGGCAGAAATAACAGCTAAGGTAATTACAGGTGGATATTTCTGGGAATTAACCTTGATTGAGACTGCATCTATGATATCTAAGATATACAGGACAAGAAAAATGCACTGGATGTGTATATGTGTTGAATCAATTATACAGACGCAAACTGGAGAACGAGACAAGTGTTGCTGTGATACGTATTGTGGTCATCGTGCCCGAGACCCGTAACAATTACTCCGCAGGTCTTTTGCAGCGGGGCAACAGCCCGGCGTCGGTGGATTCCGTTCGCGAGGCCGCAGATTCAGGTTTGAATGGCAGCCCCGAGAGTGATTTGTTTAGTCTCTTTAGTCTTTTTTGACCCGCGAGCCCGGCCGACCGCCGCCCCACCCCGACGTGCGAGAATAGGCGAAGGCCCGTTCATCGCTGCTTGCAGCTTTAATTAGGGCCTGAGCCGACTGAAAGTCGGGCGAAAGCCCTATTGAAATTGCAAGAATTCTTCTTATTATTATTATTATTATTCTTATTATTTCACCACTTCAATCGCACTTTTGGGGCCTTTGCCATGTTCAAAAACTCTTGAATTTTTGCGTGCGCTTCAGAAGTGCGAAAAATTTATATATTCTTGGGGTCGCGCAATTTGGCGATGAAAAAAAGTGCTCTCTAGCGCCCCCTAAAGTGCTGCCTCTGGGGACATTTTTGTCCACTTTTACGGATTGACTTGAAATTTTGCACACAGGTGCTCTTGGATGTGCTCTACAAAAAAGTCAATCATGGTATGCAAATGCGCCTACCGTTTTATGTCCGCCATTTTGAATTTTGTGAAAAACACATTTTTGCGAACTCCTCCCAGACGCTTGGTCCGATTTTGACGAAATCTTCACCAAAATGATCATTGGCTCAATGCCATCAAAAGTTATTAAAAGCTTGTTGATATCTCATTGGGTTTTTAATTGATGGACCAATCAATTTGTCGGGGGTGTGGCCTAAAAAGGAAAGACCAATAACTTAAAAAGTAAAAGGCCTGTCGCCACCAAATCTTTAGGACATGTTCACATTGGGTCCTAGAACTTCCCCTGAGAATTAAAAAAAAATCGAACATTAGGGGGCGCTATGGTGATTTACTGTATTTTGGCCTTTTTTTCGCAATTTCCACCGTATTTTGGTTTTACAAACGAACGAACTCCTCCGAGAGTTTAAATCCGATCGATTTCAAAATCGGGCAAGTTGATCCTGACCCCCTTGGGGTCAAAAGTTATTAAAATCAAGAGTTTTCATAAAACTACCTGGCCGTGAGCTTGCGTGCAGTTTGGACGATTTTTGACGATTTTTCTCAAAAATGTAAAATGGTATAACTCCAAGGAACATTGATATTTCTGGCTATAAATGTATATTCATGATGCTTGTGTAGGCCTTTAAGTAATGCCATGCAGTGATTTTCGAAAAAGTATAGCGCCACCTATTGGCTTAGGTCAATGCAAAGTTTCTACATTTACATGTCCATTTCCTAGCCCTTTAATGTGATCAACTTCAAATCTGGGAATATAAGACGTAAGACGGTGACGATGGCTCACAGTGAGAATTGGGAGTTTTGGACCAACTTTGTTGCTGTGACGACGTCATCTTTGCATGAAAGTTCAAGCACATCTTCTGAGCCTCGGCACACTCCAAAACTCTTGAAAACCTCTGTGAGTATCCTACGTGATGACCTTTACAGACCTGATGTGCAGTTTTGGATCAAAAGTGAAAAATTGCCTCCATTGCGCCCCCTGGAAGATTTTGACGAAGCCCCGCCCGCACCCTGTTTGACCGACAAGTCCGCTGATTTTTTACCAAATGTATTAAAGGGAGACTTAAAAAAGTCTCTGAGGAATTTTCTCTAAAACAAACAGGAAGGCAGTTATAATTTTTTTAGTGTGAATATTACCTCAATTTTTGGCGGAGAGTGACCAATCCTATTTCAGTGACTTTTCGAATTCTCACATCCATCTGGAAGAATAGCTCAGTGAGTAAGGTGTTGGCCCCCCGATGCAATGGTCGTGAGATCGACTCCCGACGAAATCATACTTTTTTTTTTTTTCTTCTTTTTTTAAACGTGTGTCCGGCTGATCTAACGGACAAAATGATTCAGTTTACTCTCCTTGCTGAGGTTATTAAATAACTGTACACGTTAGAGCAGCTGTGTCACACTCGTTTCAGCCACATACGGCTGCTGGGCACAGCTGCCGTATGTGTGGAGCTGGCGTTGCAGCCCGGTACGGTCTGGACGGTGCAGCCGTTCGCCAGCGTGTCGCGAGTTTGACACATCTAACCTAGAAAAATAACACGGACAGTTCAATATATTTACATCTGAATTTAAATACACGTATTCTGCCACATACGGGTGGAGATGCAAACACGTTTTGGGATTTTACTAGATGTTACGGGGAACTGTTACGTTAAAGAACTCAATTACCCAGCAGTCTTTGTTGACGGACATGCGCAGAGTAGAGGGCGGCTCGTAGTGTCGCGTGAGTTAATGCTGTTATCGCGAGAGGTCGCCATTGAAGCCCCGGCGTTGAACAGCTGCAGCTCGTATCAAGTCCGTATTTTATATTTTAAACTGCTAGCTACACACCTATGCTTAAATCCAAACGGACTAAACCAAGTGGAAACGCTTTGGTAGGTGAGTGATGACTTTTTCCTTGTGCGTTCTTCAGTCTTACCCACTTAAATAGCGGGGATACTGTAAACATGCTAACACTAATTCGGTGCTATTAGCTGCTTAAGGGACGTCCCGTCACAAACATCTCTTTTTTTCCGCGTCTCCGGCTGATCTAACGAACAAAGTGGTTCAGATTACTCTATTTGCTGAGGTTATTGACTTAAATAACTACACTTTAGAGCAGATTTGTCACACTAATTTGAGTTTACTGCCGCCTGTGGCTGCTGTGCACTATTTAGCACAGCCCAGGGCAGCCTATGCTATGCTTGAAGAACATCAACTAGCATACGTATTTTGTTCCTGTAAAGCTAACTACGGTAGCTTCACGGGAATAAAAGACCCCTCTTCACGCTATTAGCGCCACTTTGTTTACGTTTCCGTGTGCCCTAAATAACTTGGCCCGATTGAATCACTTTATTTACACACTACTACTCGCAGCAGCTAACTAACTACTTTGTTGTTTAAAAGCGTCAGCTAAATGACACGTAATGTAATGTGCGTCTTCAATGCTTTTCAATGTTATATATTTATTTCCTTCACAATGAGCATGAATCTAACATTAAATGATATGATTAATATGCCCCTCATTCCAATGAAATAATATACACACGTCAAGCTCATTATGGAGTTGAAACAACAAATTACTAAACTGTAAACAGTTAATATAAGAGAAAAAAATATTGTTATCAAGATAAATGTTTTACAAAATGTGTGATTAACTAGTTAATTGTCTATAATCTGTTGACAGCCCTAATCGTATTCTGATAATACATGTTGGTGCTCAAATACTTTCAGATGCCACGTGCAAAGTCATGCCACCATCAATGGGAATGGCACATTGGACACGTGGCTTTCAACTCCAGCGAGGTGGGAAAGCATTTCTTTATGTATATTTTGTTCTGTCTGCATAATTGTAAAACACAGACACCCAACTAATTCTCTCCTTCCCCGACTCGGACACTCAGGTGGCGGCACGGATCTCTGCATGTCTGACTGACATCTCCCAGTGGATGTCCGCCCATCACCTGAAGATCAACCCCGACAAGACTGAACTACTTCTCTTCCCTGGAAAAAACTCGCCCACTCAGGACCTGACTGTTAACTTTGGCGAACACCGTTAACATCAGGAGAATACGACCCCTTCTCACTCAGAAGGCGGCGCAGGTACAGATTCAGGCTCTTGTCATCTCTCGCCTCGACTACTGTAACTCTCTGCTGGCGGGTCTCCCTGCTACCGCCATACGACCACTGCAGCTCATCCAGAATGCAGCAGCTCGACTGGTCTTCAACCTTCTGAAATACTCCCACACCACACCGCTTCTCCGTTCTCTTCATTGGTTACTAGTGGCTCCCCGCATCCAGTTCAAAGCATTGGTACTGACGTACCACGCTGTGAATGGATCGGGACCAGTCTACATCCGGGACATGGTTAAACCCTACATCCCAACCCACACACTCCGATCTGCATCTGCCACGCTGCTTGTTCCTCCCTCACTGAGAGAAAAGCACTCGACGAGATCGCGACTCTTTGCTGTCCTGGCTCCCAGATGGTGGAACGAGCTCTCTGATGACATCAGGACTGCAGAGAGCCTCTCCATCTTCCGTCGAAAACTCAAGACACACCTTTTTAGACTCTACCTTGACTAAAACACTAGCAAACCGTAGCACTAACAAATGGTAGCACTTAAATTGTACTTATAATGCCACTTATCTTTAACATGTTTTGAAACTGCTTAGTTAATGAAAAATGTACTTTCTTGTTACTTGTTCTTCTGAGTTTGTATCTCTATGTGGAAATGCACTTATTGTACGTCGCTTTGGATAAAAGCGTCAGCTAAATGACATGTAATGTAAAAGCCTTCTTCCTGTGTTCTTACAACAGCATTCCATTACATATCGATGTAATAATTTGGCCTTCTTTTTTTCTTCCAGCACACGGCACAGGTTGGCGTCACAATCATGGCAAAGTTGACTGGACCACAGCGGAAAATTATCCTTCCAGAGAAGAAGTTATTTACTTCTACAACGAATGGAAGAGTTACAACTTCCAGATGACAGCTCGCCGCTCATCCTTCTGGGCAACTTGAACATCCGACAGAACTTATGTGACCTACTGCGTTTTATTTTCTCCTTTAGCTGTCATTTAAGTATTAAAATTCGCTGTATTTTTGCAAGAGAGGCACCAATCCTATTTGAGTGACGTTTCGATTGTGAAATTGTATTGGACCATATAGGTCATCTGCAGAGCGTTGGCCCCTGGCGCAGTAAACCAGGGTTTGATTCTTGGCATGCACAAGACTCCTCATGTGACTTAAAATGAATCCAGAATGCAATATTTGTTCAGTATGCAAGGGCAGTGATTTATTTAGTCATGTTTGGTCATGTTTTGGTTTTTTTTACATGACAATATGGTTTGGTACATGCTGAGTTAATGAATATACATTCTAAATTGCAATGTCCATATGTGAATAAGAGTTGTATATGTTTATCATAGTCAACATGGTGTGGAAATATCCCTTATGTAGTTGGTCAATGGGAACTATAGTAGGCCGTAATAACAGCTAAGGTAATTACAGGTGGATATTTCTGGGAATTAACCTTAAATGAGACTGCATTTATGATATCTAAGATATACAGGACAAGAAAAATGCACTGGATGTGTATATGTGTTGAATCAATTATACAGACGCAAACTGGAGAACGAGACAAGTGTTGCTGTGATACTTATTGTGGTCATCGTGCCCGAGACCCGTAACAATTACTCCGCAGGTCTTTTGCAGCGGGGCAACAGCCCGGCGTCGGTGGATTCCGTTCGCGAGGCCGCAGATTCGGGTTTGAATGGCAGCCCCGAGAGTGATTTGTTTAGTCTCTTTAGTCTTTTTTGACCCGCGAGCCCGGCCGACCGCCGCCCCACCCCGACGTGCGAGAATAGGCGAAGGCCCGTTCATCGCTGCTTGCAGCTTTAATTAGGGCCTGAGCCGACTGAAAGTCGGGCGAAAGCCCTATTGAAATTGCAAGAATTATTATTATTATTATTTCGCCACTTCGAACGCACTTTTGGGGACTTCATCATGTTCAAAAACTCTTGAATTTTTGCACGCGCATCAGAAGTGCGCAAAATTGACGTATGATTGGGGTCCCGCAATTAGAGGAGAAAAAAAAGAACTCTCTAGCGCCCCCCAAAGTGGCCGCAATGTTAATTGATTTTTTTACTTTTACCGATCGACCTGGAACCTTTTCACACAGGTGCTCTTGGATGTGCTGTACACAAAAAAAATTATGGTATGCAAATGCGCCTACCGTTTTATGGCCGCCATTTTGAATTTTGTGAAAAACACGTTTTTGCGAACTCCTCCCAGACGCTTGATCCGATTCTTACGAAATCTTCGGCAAAATGATCGTTGGCTCGATGCGATCAAAAGTTATTGAAAGAATGTTGATATCTCATTTTTCAATAAAGTTATGGACCAATGAAGTTTGTAGGTTTGTGTCCTGAAAGTTCAAAGTCCTATAACTTTTTTTTTTCCAACCCCCATTTTCACCAAATTTTGAGGACATGTTCACAATGAGTCCTAGAACATCCCCAAATTTTCCCAGAATATTTGAACATTAGGGGGCGCTGTAGTGATTCTGTGTATTTTTGGCCATTTCCTTCAATTTTTGCATTTACAAACGAACGAACTCCTCCGAGAGTTTAAATCCGATCCATTTAAAAATCTGGCAACTGGTTCCTGACAGCCTTGGGGTCAAAAGTTATTAAAATCAAGAGTTTTCATAAAACCACCTGGGCGTGAGCTTGCGTGCAGTTTGGACAATTTTGGACGATTTTTTTCCAAAATGTAAAATGGTATAACTCCAAGGAACATTGATATTTCTGGCTATAAATGTATATTCATGATGCTTGTGTAAGCCTTTAAGTAATGCCATGCAGTGATTTTCGAAAAAGTATAGCGCCACCTATTGGCTTAGGTCAATGCAAAGTTTGTACATTTACATGTCCATTTCCCAGCCCTTTAATCTGATCAACTTCAAATCTGGGAATATAAGACGTAAGACTGTGACGATGGCTCACAGTGAGAATTGGGAGTTTTGGACCAACTTTGTGGCTGTGACGTCGCCATATTCGCATGAAAGTTCAAGCACATCTTCTGAGCCTCGGCACACTCCAAAACTCTTGAAAACCTCTGTGAGTATCCTACGTGATGACCTTTACAGACCTGATGTGCAGTTTTGGATCAAAAGTGAAAAATTGCCTCCATTGCGCCCCCTGGAAGATTTTGACGAAGCCCCGCCCGCACCCTGTTTGACCGACAAGTCCGCTGATTTTTTACCAAATGTATTAAAGGGAGACTTAAAAAAGTCTCTGAGGAATTTTCTCTAAAACAAACAGGAAGGCAGTTATAATTTTTTTAGTGTGAATATTTCCTGTATTTTTGGCGGAGAGTGACCGATCCTATTTCAGTGAGTTTTCGAATTCTCAAACCCATCAGAAGGTTTAGCTCTCTTGGTAAGAAACCGCCCCCCCGATCCTATGGTCGTGAGATCGTGTCCCGGCGAAATCAATTTTTTTTTTCCTCCTCTTTTTAAACGCGTGTCTTCTGATCTAACGAACAAAATGATTCAGTTTACTCTCCTTGCTGAGGTTATGGACTTTGTACACTTAAGAGCAGGTATGTCAAACTCGTTTCAGTTTAAGGCCAGAAACTGCTCCGTGGCCGCGCATACAGCTGACAGAAGAAGGTAAGGCTGATGCAGGACAGCTGGCTCACGGCGCAGCCGTTCTGCAGCGTGTCGCGGGTTTGACATATCTAACCTAGACAAATAACACGGACAGTTCAATATATTTACATCTGGATTTAAATACACGTATTCTGCAACATACGGGTGGAGATGCAAACACGTTTGGTGATGTAAATAGATGTTACGGGGAAATTTTAAGTTAAAGAACTTCATCACCCAGAATTCCCTATTCTTGGTTGACGGACATGCGCAGACTACGTGCGCACAGCCGCGCACGTAGTCTGCGCATGTTCCGGTTTTGTGTTGAACAGGCACAGTATCACGCTGCGTATTTTAAACTGCTAACTACACACCTATACTTCAGGAACTATTACTACTATGTGGATGTAAGCAAAGTGTTCTCATTCCCTCTTGGATGTGTGCAGCCAGTGAGGTACGTTTTGTTTAAGGGCTTGTTATATCTGCTCGACGGCACGGACAGCTAACTGGGATAGCGAGTGGAGCTAGCGGCTGCCGGATGGAGCAGCCAGTCAGCCAGCTTGCTAACTACACACCGGTGCTTACGTCCACATGTACTCAACGAAGTGGAAACGCCTTTGACGGTGAGTGATTACGTTTTCCTTGTGCGTTCTCCAGTCTCACCCAGCATACGTCTTTTAGCTAAGCTAACTACGGTAGCTTTACAGCGTCAAAAGACACCTCTTCACGCTATTAACGCCACTTTGTTTACGTTTCCGTGTGCCCTAAATAACTTGGCCCGATTGAATCACTTTATTTACACACTGAGTAGAACCGTGCTCGCAGCAGCTAACTAACTACTTTGTTGTTTAAAAGCGTCAGCTAAATGACACGTAATGTAATGTGCGTCTTCAATGCTTTTCAATATGTTATATATTCATTTCCTTCACAATGAGCATGAATCTAACATTAAATGATATGATTCATATGCCCCTCATTCCAATGAAATAATATACACACGTCAAGCTCATTATGGAGTTGAAACAACAAATTACTAAACTGTAAACAGTTAATATAAGAGAAAAAAATATTGTAATCAAGATAAATGTTTTTCAAAATGTGTGATTAACTAGTTAATTGTCTATAATCTGTTGACAGCCCTAATCGTATTCTGATAATACACCAAATACTACTGTAACTCTCTGCTGGCAGGTCTCCCTGCTGCCGCCATTCGACCACTGCAGCTCATCCAGAATGCAGCAGCTCGACTGGTCTTCAACCTTCCAAAATACTCCCACACCACTTCTCCGCTCTCTTCTTTGGATACGAGTGGCTGCCCGCATGCAGTTCAAAGCATTGGTACTGACGGACCACGCTGTGAATGGATCGGGAGCAGTCTACATCCGGGACATGGTGAAACCCTGCATCCCAACCCACGCACTCCGATCTGCATCTGGCAAGCTGCTTGTTCCTCCCTCACTGAGAGAAAAGCACTCGACGAGATGGCGACTCTTTGCTGTCCTGCTCCCAGATGGTGGAATGAGCTCTCTGATGACATCAGGACCGCAGAGAGCCTCTACATCTTCCGTCGAAAACTCAAGACACACCTTTTTAGACTCTACCTTGACTAAAACACTAGCAAACCGTAGCACTAACAAATGGTAGCACTTAAATTGTACTTATAATGCCACTTATCTTTAACATGTTTTGGGCGGTGATTTATTCAGTCATGTTTAGTCATATTTTGTTTTTTTTACTTGTCAATATGGTTTGGTACATGCCGAGTTAATCAATACACATTCTAAAGTGCAACGTCCATATGTGAATAAGAGTTGTATACGTTTATCATAGTCAACATGGTGTGGAAATATCCCTTATGTAGTTGGTCAATAGGAACTATAGTAGGCAGAAATAACAGCTAAGGTAATTACAGGTGGATATTTCTGGGAATTAACCTTGATTGAGACTGCATCTATGATATCTAAGATATACAGGACAAGAAAAATGCACTGGATGTGTATATGTGTTGAATCAATTATACAGACGCAAACTGGAGAACGAGACAAGTGTTGCTGTGATACTTATTGTGGTCATCGTGCCCGAGACCCGTAACAATTACTCCGCAGGTCTTTTGCAGCGGGGCAACAGCCCGGCGTCGGTGGATTCCGTTCGCGAGGCCGCAGATTCAGGTTTGAATGGAAGCCCCGAGAGTGATTTGTTTAGTCTCTTTAGTCTTTTTTGACCCGCGAGCCCGGCCGACCGCCGCCCCACCCCGACGTGCGAGAATAGGCGAAGGCCCGTTCATCGCTGCTTGCAGCTTTAATTAGGGCCTGAGCCGACTGAAAGTCGGGCGAAAGCCCTATTGAAATTGCAAGAATTATTATTATTATTATTTCGCCACTTCGAACGCACTTTTGGGGACTTCATCATGTTCAAAAACTCTTGAATTTTTGCACGCGCATCAGAAGTGCGCAAAATTGACGTATGATTGGGGTCCCGCAATTAGAGGAGAAAAAAAAGAACTCTCTAGCGCCCCCCAAAGTGGCCGCAATGTTAATTGATTTTTTTACTTTTACCGATCGACCTGGAACCTTTTCACACAGGTGCTCTTGGATGTGCTGTACACAAAAAAAATTATGGTATGCAAATGCGCCTACCGTTTTATGGCCGCCATTTTGAATTTTGTGAAAAACACGTTTTTGCGAACTCCTCCCAGACGCTTGATCCGATTCTTACGAAATCTTCGGCAAAATGATCGTTGGCTCGATGCGATCAAAAGTTATTGAAAGAATGTTGATATCTCATTTTTCAATAAAGTTATGGACCAATGAAGTTTGTAGGTTTGTGTCCTGAAAGTTCAAAGTCCTATAACTTTTTTTTTTCCAACCCCCATTTTCACCAAATTTTGAGGACATGTTCACAATGAGTCCTAGAACATCCCCAAATTTTCCCAGAATATTTGAACATTAGGGGGCGCTGTAGTGATTCTGTGTATTTTTGGCCATTTCCTTCAATTTTTGCATTTACAAACGAACGAACTCCTCCGAGAGTTTAAATCCGATCCATTTAAAAATCTGGCAACTGGTTCCTGACAGCCTTGGGGTCAAAAGTTATTAAAATCAAGAGTTTTCATAAAACCACCTGGGCGTGAGCTTGCGTGCAGTTTGGACAATTTTGGACGATTTTTTTCCAAAATGTAAAATGGTATAACTCCAAGGAACATTGATATTTCTGGCTATAAATGTATATTCATGATGCTTGTGTAAGCCTTTAAGTAATGCCATGCAGTGATTTTCGAAAAAGTATAGCGCCACCTATTGGCTTAGGTCAATGCAAAGTTTGTACATTTACATGTCCATTTCCCAGCCCTTTAATCTGATCAACTTCAAATCTGGGAATATAAGACGTAAGACTGTGACGATGGCTCACAGTGAGAATTGGGAGTTTTGGACCAACTTTGTGGCTGTGACGTCGCCATATTCGCATGAAAGTTCAAGCACATCTTCTGAGCCTCGGCACACTCCAAAACTCTTGAAAACCTCTGTGAGTATCCTACGTGATGACCTTTACAGACCTGATGTGCAGTTTTGGATCAAAAGTGAAAAATTGCCTCCATTGCGCCCCCTGGAAGATTTTGACGAAGCCCCGCCCGCACCCTGTTTGACCGACAAGTCCGCTGATTTTTTACCAAATGTATTAAAGGGAGACTTAAAAAAGTCTCTGAGGAATTTTCTCTAAAACAAACAGGAAGGCAGTTATAATTTTTTTAGTGTGAATATTACCTGAATTTTTGGCGGAGAGTGACCAATCCTATTTGAGTGAGTTTTCGAATTCTCAAAGCCATCAGAGGGTTTAGCTCTCCTGGTAAGAGACCGCCCCCCGATCCTATGGTCGTGAGATCGAGTCCCGACGAAATCATACTTTTTTTTTTGTTACTTCTTTTTTTAAACGCGTGTCCGGCTGATCTAACGGACAAAATGATTCAGGTAACTCTCCTTGCTGAGGTTAAATAACTGTACACGTTAGAGCAGCTGTGTCACACTCGTTTCAGCCACATACGGCTGGCACAGCTGCCGTATGTGGAGCTGCTGGGAGACGTCAGTGAGCTGGCGTTTGCAGTCGGGTGGCGGACTGGTCTTTATTCAGTTCTTGCACTTTGTACATCGCCCCAACATAATTAATTAGACTCCTGATGTGACTTAAATTGTGTTTATTGAACAATGCTTCAAAATATTGTCTCCACAGATCGACCTCCCTGCCCTGACGCAATGTGTGTGAATCTTCTTTTTTTAGGTCACTTTTCGATTTCGTAATCACGGCTCGACACGTAGCTCCGTTGGTTAGACACAGGACTTTCAATATTTTGATCCGGGTTCGCTTCCCGTTAGAGCCATAGTGTTTTTTTTCTTCTTCTTTTTAACTGCGTGTTCAGCTGAACTAACGAACAAAGGGATTTAGTTTACTTTCCTTGGTGAGGTGAATGTAATTCGTGTCGTTTGTATCATATCTTCATGAACTTGTTTATTTGTTGTGTGGTTTGTGCACAGACATATTTGTTTCGTTTTTTGGGTAGGAACTAATTTTACGTGGTTAGTTTCGGGGGGGACATGTTTTACGCGGACACATGTCACAGATCCACCATGTGTGTGAAGTCCTAATTTACGGTAAAACTCAGCAACGGGATCATCATTTTAAGGTAGCTTTCACAGTAGTAATAGTTCCTGAAGTAAAGTGTTCTCATTCCCTCTTGGATGTGTGCAGCCATTTAGGTACGTTTTGTTTAAGGGCTTGTTATATCTGTTCGACGGCACGGAGAGCTAACTGGGGTAGCGAGAGAAGCTAGCGGCTGCCGGATGGAGCAGCCAGTCAGCCAGCTTGCTAACTACACACCTATGCTTAAATCCAAACGGACTAAACCAAGTGGAAACGCTTTGGTAGGTGAGTGATGACTTTTTCCTTGTGCGTTCTTCAGTCTTACCCACTTAAATAGCGGGGATACTGTAAACATGCTAACAGCTGCTTAAGGGACGTCCCGTCACAAACATCTCTTTTTTTCCGCGTCTCCGGCTGATCTAACGAACAAAGTGGTTCAGATTACTCTATTTGCTGAGGTTATTGACTTAAATAACTACACTTTAGAGCAGATTTGTCACACTAATTTGAGTTTACTGCCGGCTGTGGCTGCTGTGCACTATTTAGCACAGCCCAGGGCAGCCTATGCTATGCTTGAAGAACATCAACTAGCATACGTATTTTGTTCCTGTAAAGCTAACTACGGTAGCTTCACGGGAATAAAAGACCCCTCTTCACGCTATTAGCGCCACTTTGTTTACGTTTCCGTGTGCCCTAAATAACTTGGCCCGATTGAATCACTTTATTTACACACTACTACTCGCAGCAGCTAACTAACTACTTTGTTGTTTAAAAGCGTCAGCTAAATGACACGTAATGTAATGTGCGTCTTCAATGCTTTTCAATATGTTATATATTCATTTCCTTCACAATGAGCATGAATCTAACATTAAATGATATGATTAATATGCCCCTCATTCCAATGAAATAATATACACACGTCAAGCTCATTATGGAGTTGAAACAACAAATTACTAAACTGTAAACAGTTAATATAAGAGAAAAAAATATTGTAATCAAGATAAATGTTTTTCAAAATGTGTGATTAACTAGTTAATTGTCTATAATCTGTTGACAGCCCTAATCGTATTCTGATAATACACCAAATACTACTGTAACTCTCTGCTGGCAGGTCTCCCTGCTGCCGCCATTCGACCACTGCAGCTCATCCAGAATGCAGCAGCTCGACTGGTCTTCAACCTTCTGAAATACTCCCACACCACACCGCTTCTCCCTTTACTTCATTGGTTACCAGTGGCTGCCCGCATCCAGTTCAAAGCATTGGTACTGACGGACCACGCTGTGAATGGATCGGGACCAGTCTACATCCGGGACATGGTGAAACCCTGCATCCCAACCCACGCACTCCGATCTGCATCTGGCAAGCTGCTTGTTCCTCCCTCACTGAGAGAAAAGCACTCGACGAGATGGCGACTCTTTGCTGTCCTGCTCCCAGATGGTGGAATGAGCTCTCTGATGACATCAGGACCGCAGAGAGCCTCTCCATCTTCCGTCGAAAACTCAAGACACACCTTTTTAGACTCTACCTTGACCAAAACACTAGCAAACCGTAGCACTAACAAATGGTAGCACTTAAATTGTACTTATAATGCCACTTATCTTTAACATGTTTTGGGCGGTGATTTATTCAGTCATGTTTAGTCATATTTTGTTTTTTTTACTTGTCAATATGGTTTGGTACATGCCGAGTTAATCAATACACATTCTAAAGTGCAACGTCCATATGTGAATAAGAGTTGTATACGTTTATCATAGTCAATATGGTATGGAAATATCCCTTATGTAGTTGGTCAATAGGAACTATAGTAGGCAGAAATAACAGCTAAGGTAATTACAGGTGGATATTTCTGGGAATTAACCTTGATTGAGACTGCATCTATGATATCTAAGATATACAGGACAAGAAAAATGCACTGGATGTGTATATGTGTTGAATCAATTATACAGACGCAAACTGGAGAACGAGACAAGTGTTGCTGTGATACTTATTGTGGTCATCGTGCCCGAGACCCGTAACAATTACTCTGCAGGTCTTTTGCAGCGGGGCAACAGCCCGGCGTCGGTGGATTCCGTTCGCGAGGCCGCAGATTCAGGTTTGAATGGCAGCCCCGAGAGTGATTTGTTTAGTCTCTTTAGTCTTTTTTGACCCGCGAGCCCGGCCGACCGCCGCCCCACCCCGACGTGCGAGAATAGGCGAAGGCCCGTTCATCGCTGCTTGCAGCTTTAATTAGGGCCTGAGCCGACTGCAAGTCGGGCGAAAGCCCTATTGAAATTGCAAGAATTATTATTTTTCTTCGTTATTATTTCGCCACTTCGAACGCACTTTTGGGGACTTTATCATGTTCAAAAACTCTTGAATTTTTGCACGCGCATCAGAAGTGCGCAAAATTGACGTATGATTCGGGTCCCGCAATTAGAGGAGAGAAAAAAGAACTCTCTAGCGCCCCCCAAAGTGGCCGCAATGTTAATTTTTTTTTTTACTTTTACCGATCGACTTGGAACCTTTTCACACAGGTTCTCTTGGATGTGCTGTACACAAAAAAAATTATGGTATGCAAATGCGCCTACCGTTTTATGGCCGCCATTTTGAATTTTGTGAAAAACACGTTTTTGCGAACTCCTCCCAGACGCTTGGTCCGATTCTTACGAAATCTTCGGCAAAATGATCGTTGGCTCGATGCGATCAAAAGTTATTGAAAGAATGTTGATATCTCATTTTTCAATAAAGTTATGGACCAATGAAGTTTGTAGGTTTGTGTCCTGAAAGTTCAAAGGCCTATAACTTTTTTTTTTTCTAACCGTCATTTTCACCAAATTTTGAGGACATGTTCACAATGAGTCCTAGAACATCCCCAAATTTTCCCAGAATATTTGAACATTAGGGGGCGCTGTGGTGATTCTGTGTATTTTTGGCCATTTCCTTCAATTTTTGCATTTACAAACGAACGAACTCCTCCGAGAGTTTAAATCCGATCCATTTCAAAATTTGGCAACTGGTTCCTGACAGCCTTGGGGTCAAAAGTTATTAAAATCAAGAGTTTTCATAAAACCACCTGGGCGTGAGCTTGCGTGCAGTTTGGACAATTTTGGACGATTTTTTTCCAAAATGTAAAATGGTATAACTCCAAGGAACATTGATATTTCTGGCTATAAATGTATATTCATGATGCTTGTGTAGGCCTTTAAGTAATGCCATGCAGTGATTTTCGAAAAAGTATAGCGCCACCTATTGGCTTAGGTCAATGCAAAGTTTGTACATTTACATGTCCATTTCCCAGCCCTTTAATCTGATCAACTTCAAATCTGGGAATATAAGACGTAAGACTGTGACGATGGCTCACAGTGAGAATTGGGAGTTTTGGACCAACTTTGTGGCTGTGACGTCGCCATATTCGCATGAAAGTTCAAGCACATCTTCTGAGCCTCGGCACACTCCAAAACTCTTGAAAACCTCTGTGAGTATCCTACGTGATGACCTTTACAGACCTGATGTGCAGTTTTGGATCAAAAGTGAAAAATTGCCTCCATTGCGCCCCCTGGAAGATTTTGACGAAGCCCCGCCCGCACCCTGTTTGACCGACAAGTCCGCTGATTTTTTACCAAATGTATTAAAGGGAGACTTAAAAAAGTCTCTGAGGAATTTTCTCTAAAACAAACAGGAAGGCAGTTATAATTTTTTTAGTGTGAATATTTCCTGTATTTTTGGCGGAGAGTGACCGATCCTATTTCAGTGAGTTTTCGAATTCTCAAACCCATCAGAAGGTTTAGCTCTCCTGGTAAGAAACCGCCCCCCCGATCCTATGGTCGTGAGATCGTGTCCCGGCGAAATCAATTTTTTTTTTTTCCTCCTCTTTTTAAAACGCGTGTCTTCTGATCTAACGAACAAAATGATTCAGTTTACTCTCCTTGCTGAGGTTATGGACTTTGTACACTTAAGAGCAGGTATGTCAAACTCGTTTCAGTTTAAGGCCAGAAACTGCTCCGTGGCCGCGCATACAGCTGACAGAAGAAGGTAAGGCTGATGCAGGACAGCTGGCTCACGGCGCAGCCGTTTGGCAGCGTGTCGCGGGTTTGACATATCTAACCTAGACAAATAACACGGACAGTTCAATATATTTACATCTGGATTTAAATACACGTATTCTGCAACATACGGGTGGAGATGCAAACACGTTTGGTGATGTAAATAGATGTTACGGGGAAATTTTAAGTTAAAGAACTTCATCACCCAGAATTCCCTATTCTTGGTTGACGGACATGCGCAGACTACGTGCGCACAGCCGCGCACGTAGTCTGCGCATGTTCCGGTTTTGTGTTGAACAGGCAAAGTATCACCGCTCCGTATTTTAAACTGCTAACTACACACCTATACTTCAGGAACTATTACTACTATGTGGATGTAAGCAAAGTGTTCTCATTCCCTCTTGGATGTGTGCAGCCAGTGAGGTACGTTTTGTTTAAGGGCTTGTTATATCTGCTCGACGGCACGGACAGCTAACTGGGATAGCGAGTGGAGCTAGCGGCTGCCGGATGGAGCAGCCAGTCAGCCAGCTTGCTAACTACACACCGGTGCTTACGTCCACATGTACTCAACGAAGTGGAAACGCCTTTGACGGTGAGTGATTACGTTTTCCTTGTGCGTTCTCCAGTCTCACCCAGCATACGTCTTTTAGCTAAGCTAACTACGGTAGCTTTACAGCGTCAAAAGACACCTCTTCACGCTATTAACGCCACTTTGTTTACGTTTCCGTGTGCCCTAAATAACTTGGCCCGATTGAATCACTTTATTTACACACTGAGTAGAACCGTGCTCGCAGCAGCTAACTAACTACTTTGTTGTTTAAAAGCGTCAGCTAAATGACACGTAATGTAATGTGCGTCTTCAATGCTTTTCAATATGTTATATATTCATTTCCTTCACAATGAGCATGAATCTAACATTAAATGATATGATTCATATGCCCCTCATTCCAATGAAATAATATACACACGTCAAGCTCATTATGGAGTTGAAACAACAAATTACTAAACTGTAAACAGTTAATATAAGAGAAAAAAATATTGTAATCAAGATAAATGTTTTTCAAAATGTGTGATTAACTAGTTAATTGTCTATAATCTGTTGACAGCCCTAATCGTATTCTGATAATACACCAAATACTACTGTAACTCTCTGCTGGCAGGTCTCCCTGCTGCCGCCATTCGACCACTGCAGCTCATCCAGAATGCAGCAGCTCGACTGGTCTTCAACCTTCCAAAATACTCCCACACCACTTCTCCGCTCTCTTCTTTGGATACGAGTGGCTGCCCGCATGCAGTTCAAAGCATTGGTACTGACGGACCACGCTGTGAATGGATCGGGAGCAGTCTACATCCGGGACATGGTGAAACCCTGCATCCCAACCCACGCACTCCGATCTGCATCTGGCAAGCTGCTTGTTCCTCCCTCACTGAGAGAAAAGCACTCGACGAGATGGCGACTCTTTGCTGTCCTGCTCCCAGATGGTGGAATGAGCTCTCTGATGACATCAGGACCGCAGAGAGCCTCTACATCTTCCGTCGAAAACTCAAGACACACCTTTTTAGACTCTACCTTGACTAAAACACTAGCAAACCGTAGCACTAACAAATGGTAGCACTTAAATTGTACTTATAATGCCACTTATCTTTAACATGTTTTGGGCGGTGATTTATTCAGTCATGTTTAGTCATATTTTGTTTTTTTTACTTGTCAATATGGTTTGGTACATGCCGAGTTAATCAATACACATTCTAAAGTGCAACGTCCATATGTGAATAAGAGTTGTATACGTTTATCATAGTCAACATGGTGTGGAAATATCCCTTATGTAGTTGGTCAATAGGAACTATAGTAGGCAGAAATAACAGCTAAGGTAATTACAGGTGGATATTTCTGGGAATTAACCTTGATTGAGACTGCATCTATGATATCTAAGATATACAGGACAAGAAAAATGCACTGGATGTGTATATGTGTTGAATCAATTATACAGACGCAAACTGGAGAACGAGACAAGTGTTGCTGTGATACTTATTGTGGTCATCGTGCCCGAGACCCGTAACAATTACTCCGCAGGTCTTTTGCAGCGGGGCAACAGCCCGGCGTCGGTGGATTCCGTTCGCGAGGCCGCAGATTCAGGTTTGAATGGAAGCCCCGAGAGTGATTTGTTTAGTCTCTTTAGTCTTTTTTGACCCGCGAGCCCGGCCGACCGCCGCCCCACCCCGACGCGCGAGAATAGGCGAAGGCCCGTTCATCGCTGCTTGCAGCTTTAATTAGGGCCTGAGCCGACTGCAAGTCGGGCGAAAGCCCTATTGAAATTGCAAGAATTTTTCTTTTTAGGGCCTGAGCCGACTGCAAGTCGGGCGAAAGCCCTATTGAAATTGCAAGAATTCATTATTATTATTTCGCCACTTCGAACGCACTTTCGGGGACTTCATCATGTTCAAAAACTCTTGAATTTTTGCACGCGCATCAGAAGTGCGCAAAATTGACGTATGATTCGGGTCCCGCAATTAGAGGTGAGAAAAAAGAACTCTCTAGCGCCCCCCAAAGTGGCCGCAATGTTAATTTTTTTTTTTACTTTTACCGATCGACTTGGAACCTTTTCACACAGGTTCTCTTGGATGTGCTGTACACAAAAAAAATTATGGTATGCAAATGCGCCTACCGTTTTATGGCCGCCATTTTGAATTTTGTGAAAAACACGTTTTTGCGAACTCCTCCCAGACGCTTGGTCCGATTCTTACGAAATCTTCGGCAAAATGATCGTTGGCTCGATGCGATCAAAAGTTATTGAAAGAATGTTGATATCTCATTTTTCAATAAAGTTATGGACCAATGAAGTTTGTAGGTTTGTGTCCTGAAAGTTCAAAGGCCTATAACTTTTTTTTTTTCTAACCGTCATTTTCACCAAATTTTGAGGACATGTTCACAATGAGTCCTAGAACATCCCCAAATTTTCCCAGAATATTTGAACATTAGGGGGCGCTGTGGTGATTCTGTGTATTTTTGGCCATTTCCTTCAATTCTTGCATTTACAAACGAACGAACTCCTCCGAGAGTTTAAATCCGATCCATTTAAAAATCTGGCAACTGGTTCCTGACACCCTTGGGGTCAAAAGTTATTAAAATCAAGAGTTTTCATAAAACTACCTGGGCGTGAGCTTGCGTGCAGTTTGGACAATTTTGGAAGATTTTTTTCCAAAATGTAAAATGGTATAACTCCAAGGAACATTGATATTTCTGGCTAGAAATGTATATTCATGATGCTTGTCTAGGCCTTTAAGTAATGCCATGCAGTGATTTTCGAAAAAGTATAGCGCCACCTATTGGCTTAGGTCAATGCAAAGTTTCTACATTTACATGTCCATTTCCTAGCCCTTTAATGTGATCAACTTCAAATCTGGGAATATAAGACGTAAGACGGTGACGATGGCTCACAGTGAGAATTGGGAGTTTTGGACCAACTTTGTTGCTGTGACGACGTCATCTTTGCATGAAAGTTCAAGCACATCTTCTGAGCCTCGGCACACTCCAAAACTCTTGAAAACCTCTGTGAGTATCCTACGTGATGACCTTTACAGACCTGATGTGCAGTTTTGGATCAAAAGTGAAAAATTGCCTCCATTGCGCCCCCTGGAAGATTTTGACGAAGCCCCGCCCGCACCCTGTTTGACCGACAAGTCCGCTGATTTTTTACCAAATGTATTAAAGGGAGACTTAAAAAAGTCTCTGAGGAATTTTCTCTAAAACAAACAGGAAGGCAGTTATAATTTTTTTAGTGTGAATATTTCCTGTATTTTTGGCGGAGAGTGACCGATCCTATTTCAGTGAGTTTTCGAATTCTCAAACCCATCAGAAGGTTTAGCTCTCCTGGTAAGAAACCGCCCCCCCGATCCTATGGTCGTGAGATCGTGTCCCGGCGAAATCAATTTTTTTTTTTTCCTCCTCTTTTTAAACGCGTGTCTTCTGATCTAACGAACAAAATGATTCAGTTTACTCTCCTTGCTGAGGTTATGGACTTTGTACACTTAAGAGCAGGTATGTCAAACTCGTTTCAGTTTAAGGCCAGAAACTGCTCCGTGGCCGCGCATACAGCTGACAGAAGAAGGTAAGGCTGATGCAGGACAGCTGGCTCACGGCGCAGCCGTTTGGCAGCGTGTCGCGGGTTTGACATATCTAACCTAGACAAATAACACGGACAGTTCAATATATTTACATCTGGATTTAAATACACGTATTCTGCAACATACGGGTGGAGATGCAAACACGTTTGGTGATGTAAATAGATGTTACGGGGAAATTTTAAGTTAAAGAACTTCATCACCCAGAATTCCCTATTCTTGGTTGACGGACATGCGCAGACTACGTGCGCACAGCCGCGCACGTAGTCTGCGCATGTTCCGGTTTTGTGTTGAACAGGCAAAGTATCACCGCTCCGTATTTTAAACTGCTAACTACACACCTATACTTCAGGAACTATTACTACTATGTGGATGTAAGCAAAGTGTTCTCATTCCCTCTTGGATGTGTGCAGCCAGTGAGGTACGTTTTGTTTAAGGGCTTGTTATATCTGCTCGACGGCACGGACAGCTAACTGGGATAGCGAGTGGAGCTAGCGGCTGCCGGATGGAGCAGCCAGTCAGCCAGCTTGCTAACTACACACCGGTGCTTACGTCCACATGTACTCAACGAAGTGGAAACGCCTTTGACGGTGAGTGATTACGTTTTCCTTGTGCGTTCTCCAGTCTCACCCAGCATACGTCTTTTAGCTAAGCTAACTACGGTAGCTTTACAGCGTCAAAAGACACCTCTTCACGCTATTAACGCCACTTTATTTACACACTGAGTAGAACCGTGCTCGCAGCAGCTAACTAACTACTTTGTTGTTTAAAAGCGTCAGCTAAATGACACGTAATGTAATGTGCGTCTTCAATGCTTTTCAATATGTTATATATTCATTTCCTTCACAATGAGCATGAATCTAACATTAAATGATATGATTCATATGCCCCTCATTCCAATGAAATAATATACACACGTCAAGCTCATTATGGAGTTGAAACAACAAATTACTAAACTGTAAACAGTTAATATAAGAGAAAAAAATATTGTAATCAAGATAAATGTTTTTCAAAATGTGTGATTAACTAGTTAATTGTCTATAATCTGTTGACAGCCCTAATCGTATTCTGATAATACACCAAATACTACTGTAACTCTCTGCTGGCAGGTCTCCCTGCTGCCGCCATTCGACCACTGCAGCTCATCCAGAATGCAGCAGCTCGACTGGTCTTCAACCTTCCAAAATACTCCCACACCACTTCTCCGCTCTCTTCTTTGGATACGAGTGGCTGCCCGCATGCAGTTCAAAGCATTGGTACTGACGGACCACGCTGTGAATGGATCGGGAGCAGTCTACATCCGGGACATGGTGAAACCCTGCATCCCAACCCACGCACTCCGATCTGCATCTGGCAAGCTGCTTGTTCCTCCCTCACTGAGAGAAAAGCACTCGACGAGATGGCGACTCTTTGCTGTCCTGCTCCCAGATGGTGGGATGAGCTCTCTGATGACATCAGGACCGCAGAGAGCCTCTACATCTTCCGTCGAAAACTCAAGACACACCTTTTTAGACTCTACCTTGACTAAAACACTAGCAAACCGTAGCACTAACAAATGGTAGCACTTAAATTGTACTTATAATGCCACTTATCTTTAACATGTTTTGGGCGGTGATTTATTCAGTCATGTTTAGTCATATTTTGTTTTTTTTACTTGTCAATATGGTTTGGTACATGCCGAGTTAATCAATACACATTCTAAAGTGCAACGTCCATATGTGAATAAGAGTTGTATACGTTTATCATAGTCAACATGGTGTGGAAATATCCCTTATGTAGTTGGTCAATAGGAACTATAGTAGGCAGAAATAACAGCTAAGGTAATTACAGGTGGATATTTCTGGGAATTAACCTTGATTGAGACTGCATCTATGATATCTAAGATATACAGGACAAGAAAAATGCACTGGATGTGTATATGTGTTGAATCAATTATACAGACGCAAACTGGAGAACGAGACAAGTGTTGCTGTGATACTTATTGTGGTCATCGTGCCCGAGACCCGTAACAATTACTCCGCAGGTCTTTTGCAGCGGGGCAACAGCCCGGCGTCGGTGGATTCCGTTCGCGAGGCCGCAGATTCGGGTTTGAATGGAAGCCCCGAGAGTGATTTGTTTAGTCTCTTTAGTCTTTTTTGACCCGCGAGCCCGGCCGACCGCCGCCCCACCCCGACGTGCGAGAATAGGCGAAGGCCCGTTCATCGCTGCTTGCAGCTTTAATTAGGGCCTGAGCCGACTGCAAGTCGGGCGAAAGCCCTATTGAAATTGCAAGAATTCTTCTTCTTCTTTTTATTATTTCGCCACTTCGAACGCACTTTCGGGGACTTCATCATGTTCAAAAACTCTTGAATTTTTGCACGCGCATCAGAAGTGCGCAAAATTGACGTATGATTGGGGTCCCGCAATTAGAGGAGAAAAAAAAGATCTCTCTAGCGCCCCCCAAAGTGGCCGCAATGTTAATTTTTTTTTTTACTTTTACCGATCGACTTGAAACCTTTTCACACAAGTTCTCTTGGATGTGCTGTACACAAAAAAAATTATGGTATGCAAATGCGCCTACCGTTTTATGGCCGCCATTTTGAATTTTGTGAAAAACACGTTTTTGCGAACTCCTCCCAGACGCTTGGTCCGATTCTTACGAAATCTTCAGCAAAATGATCGTTGGCTCGATGCGATCAAAAGTTATTGAAAGAATGTTGATATCTCATTTTTCAATAAAGTTATGGACCAATGAAGTTTGTAGGTTTGTGTCCTGAAAATTCAAAGGCCTATAACTTTTTTTTTTTCTAACCGTCATTTTCACCAAATTTTGAGGACATGTTCACATTGAGTCCTAGAACATCCCCAAATTTTCCCAGAATATTTGAACATTAGGGGGCGCTGTGGTGATTCTGTGTATTTTTGGCCATTTCCTTCAATTTTTGCATTTACAAACGAACAAACTCCTCCGAGAGTTTAAATCCGATCCATTTCAAAATCTGGCAACTGGTTCCTGACACCCTTGGGGTCAAAAGTTATTAAAATCAAGAGTTTTCATAAAACTACCTGGGCGTGAGCTTGCGTGCAGTTTGGACAATTTTGGAAGATTTTTTTCCAAAATGTAAAATGGTATAACTCCAAGGAACATTGATATTTCTGGCTATAAATGTATATTCATGATGCTTGTGTAGGCCTTTAAGTAATGCCATGCAGTGATTTTCGAAAAAGTATAGCGCCACCTATTGGCTTAGGTCAATGCAAAGTTTGTACATTTACATGTCCATTTCCTAGCCCTTTAATCTGATCAACTTCAAATCTGGGAATATAAGACGTAAGACTGTGACGATGGCTCACAGTGAGAATTGGGAGTTTTGGACCAACTTTGTGGCTGTGACGACGCTATCTCCGCATGAAAGTTCAAGCACATCTTCTGAGCCTCGGCACACTCCAAAACTCTTGAAAACCTCTGTGAGTATTCTACGTGATGACCTTTACAGACCTGATGTGCAGTTTTGGATCAAAAGTGAAAAATTGCCTCCATTGCGCCCCCTGGAAGATTTTGACGAAGCCCCGCCCGCACCCTGTTTGACCGACAAGTCCGCTGATTTTTTACCAAATGTATTAAAGGGAGACTTAAAAAAGTCTCTGAGGAATTTTCTCTAAAACAAACAGGAAGGCAGTTATAATTTTTTTAGTGTGAATATTACCTGTATTTTTGGCGGAGAGTGACCAATCCTATTTCATTGAGTTTTCGAATTCTCAAATCCATCTGAAAGAATAGCTCAGTGAGTAAGGTGTTGGCCCCCCGATGCTATGATCGTGGGATCGACCCCCGACGAAATCATTTTTTTTTCCTCCTCTTTTTAAACGCGTGTCGTCTGATCTAACGAACAAAATGATTCAGTTTACGCTCCTTGCTGATGTGTTTGACTTAAATAACTACACTTAAGAGCAGGTTTGTGAAAATCGTTTCAGTTTAAGGACAGAAGCTGCTCCGTGGCACATGAACAGAATCAAACAGCAGACTGAGGCACTCAGCTGGCGGACCGGGCAGCTGGTTGCGAGTAACGACACATCTAACCTGGACAAATAACACGGACAGTTCAATATATTTACATCTGGATTTAAATAGACGTATTCTGCAACATACGTCATGGTGATGTTACTAGAGAAAATGGTGCGGCCCCTTTAAGAGCTACACGCACGGGCTACGGAGGGGGAGAGCGCATGAGGAAGTTGTGTTGTTGTTGTGATGACGGAGTGGATGTAGCGGCCGGAGAATTGTCTGTACTGTAACTGTGTTACTCAGTGTTAGATTAATAAATCCTCAAAGAAAGTAAAGCGGACTTTTATTCACCAACCCCGGGACGAAGGGAATTAACCCCAAAGTTTACTTAGCCGACAGTACTTTGGCCCTGGAGCAGACAGCAACGCCTCCCCCTGCAAACTCCGACTACGGTCAGAGACGGACCGGCAGGAAAGGTGAACACAAGGCTAACGAAGTTAATTGTCAACATTAATGTGCCTGTCATGGTATGAGGCCAGACGTGAGTTGTGTTCTACATTCAAGAGGGTTTTTATTTAGCACTGAACAATAACAACCAGCATACGTCTTTTAGCTAAGCTACCTACGGTAGCTTCACGGGGATAAAAGACCCCTCTTCACTCTATCAGCGCCACTTTGTTTACGTTTCCGTGTGCCCTAAATAACTTGGCCCGATTGAATCACTTTATTTACACACTTTGAGTAGAACCGTGCTCGCAGCAGCTAACTTAACTACTTTGTTGTTTAACTTCATTGTCTATAATCTGCCCGCAGCGTGCAGCCGGGCGCAGCTAAATGACACGTAATGTATTGTGCGTCTTCAATGCTTTTCAATATGTTATATATTTATTGCCTTCACAATGAGCATGAATCTAACATTAAATGATATGATTAATATGCCCCTCATTCCAAAGAAATAATATACACACGTCAAGCTCATTATGGAGTTGAAACAACAAATTACTAAACTGTAAACAGTTAATATAAGAGAAAAAAATATTGTAATCAAGATAAATGTTTTCAAAACGTGTGATTAACTAGTTAATTGTCTATAATCTGTTGACAGCCATAATCGTATTCTGATAATACACGTTGGTGCTCGAATATTTTCAGATGGCCCGTGCAAAGTCATGCCACCAGTCTGAGGACATCACTGGGAATGACACATGGGACACGTGGCTTTCAACTCCAGCGAGGTGGGAAAGCATTTCTTTATGTATATTTTGTTCTGTCTGCATAATTGTAAAAGACTTCTTCCCGCATTCGTACAACAGCATTCCATATCGTGTGACTGTCGATGGATGTAATAATTTGGCCTTCTTTTTTTCTTCCACCACACGGCACGGGTGGGCTTCACCGCGGGCAATCGTGGCAAAGACCCAAGTCGACTGGACCACAGCGGAAAATGATCCTTCCAGAGAAGAAGTTATTTACTTCTACAACGAATGGAAGAGTTACAACTTCCAGATGACAGCTCGCCGCTCATCCTTCTGGGCAACTTGAACATCCGACAGAACTTATGTGACCTACTGCGTTTTATTTTCTCCTTTAGCTCTCATTTAAGTATTAAAATTCGCTGTATTTTTGCAAGAGAGGCACCAATCCTATTTGAGTGACGTTTCGATTGTGAAATTGTATTGGACCATATAGGTCATCTGCAGAGCGTTGGCCCCTGGCGCAGTAAACCAGGGTTTGATTCTTGGCATGCACAAGACTCCTCATGTGACTTAAAATGAATCCAGAATGCAATATTTGTTCAGTATGCAACGGCAGTGATTTATTTAGTCATGTTTGGTCATGTTTTGGTTTTTTTACATGACAATATGGTTTGGTACATGCTGAGTTAATGAATATACATTCTAAAGTGCAATGTCCATATGTGAATAAGAGTTGTATACGTTTATCATAGTCAATATGGTATGGAAATATCCCTTATGTAGTTGGTCAATAGGAACTATAGTAGGCCGTAATAACAGCTAAGGTAATTACAGGTGGATATTTCTGTGAATTAACCTTAAATGAGACTGCATTTATGATATCTAAGATATACAGGACAAGAAAAATGCACTGGATGTGTATATGTGTTGAATCAATTATACAGACGCAAACTGGAGAACGAGACAAGTGTTGCTGTGATACTTATTGTGGTCATCGTGCCCGAGACCCGTAACAATTACTCCGCAGGTCTTTTGCAGCGGGGCAACAGCCCGGCGTCGGTGGATTCCGTTCGCGAGGCCGCAGATTCAGGTTTGAATGGCAGCCCCGAGAGTGATTCGTTTAGTCTCTTTAGTCTTTTTTGACCCGCGAGCCCGGCCGACCGCCGCCCCGCCCCAACGTGCGAGAATAGGCGAAGGCCCGTTCATCGCTGCTTGCAGCTTTAATTAGGGCCTGAGCCGACTGAAAGTCGGGCGAAAGCCCTATTGAAATTGCAAGAATTATTATTATTATTATTTCGCCACTTCGAACGCACTTTTGGGGACTTCATCATGTTCAAAAACTCTTGAATTTTTGCACGCGCATCAGAAGTGCGCAAAATTGACGTATGATTGGGGTCCCGCAATTAGAGGAGAAAAAAAAGAACTCTCTAGCGCCCCCCAAAGTGGCCGCAATGTTAATTGATTTTTTTACTTTTACCGATCGACCTGGAACCTTTTCACACAGGTGCTCTTGGATGTGCTGTACACAAAAAAAATTATGGTATGCAAATGCGCCTACCGTTTTATGGCCGCCATTTTGAATTTTGTGAAAAACACGTTTTTGCGAACTCCTCCCAGACGCTTGATCCGATTCTTACGAAATCTTCGGCAAAATGATCGTTGGCTCGATGCGATCAAAAGTTATTGAAAGAATGTTGATATCTCATTTTTCAATAAAGTTATGGACCAATGAAGTTTGTAGGTTTGTGTCCTGAAAGTTCAAAGTCCTATAACTTTTTTTTTTCCAACCCCCATTTTCACCAAATTTTGAGGACATGTTCACAATGAGTCCTAGAACATCCCCAAATTTTCCCAGAATATTTGAACATTAGGGGGCGCTGTGGTGATTCTGTGTATTTTTGGCCATTTCCTTCAATTTTTGCATTTACAAACGAACGAACTCCTCCGAGAGTTTAAATCCGATCCATTTCAAAATCTGGCAACTGGTTCCTGACACCCTTGGGGTCAAAAGTTATTAAAATCAAGAGTTTTCATAAAACTACCTGGGCGTGAGCTTGCGTGCAGTTTGGACAATTTTGGAAGATTTTTTTCCAAAATGTAAAATGGTATAACTCCAAGGAACATTGATATTTCTGGCTATAAATGTATATTCATGATGCTTGTGTAGGCCTTTAAGTAATGCCATGCAGTGATTTTCGAAAAAGTATAGCGCCACCTATTGGCTTAGGTCAATGCAAAGTTTGTACATTTACATGTCCATTTCCTAGCCCTTTAATCTGATCAACTTCAAATCTGGGAATATAAGACGTAAGACTGTGACGATGGCTCACAGTGAGAATTGGGAGTTTTGGACCAACTTTGTTGCTGTGACGACGCTATCTCCGCATGAAAGTTCAAGCACATCTTCTGAGCCTCGGCACACTCCAAAACTCTTGAAAACCTCTGTGAGTATTCTACGTGATGACCTTTACAGACCTGATGTGCAGTTTTGGATCAAAAGTGAACAATTGCCTCCATTGCGCCCCCTGGAAGATTTTGACGAAGCCCCGCCCGCACCCTGTTTGACCGACAAGTCCGCTGATTTTTTACCAAATGTATTAAAGGGAGACTTAAAAAAGTCTCTGAGGAATTTTCTCTAAAACAAACAGGAAGGCAGTTATAATTTTTTTAGTGTGAATATTACCTGTATTTTTGGCGGAGAGTGACCAATCCTATTTCATTGAGTTTTCGAATTCTCAAATCCATCTGAAAGAATAGCTCAGTGAGTAAGGTGTTGGCTCCCCGATGCTATGGTCGTGGGATCGACTCCCGACGAAATCATTTTTTTTTCCTCCTCTTTTTAAACGCGTGTCGTCTGATCTAACGAACAAAATGATTCAGTTTACGCTCCTTGCTGATGTGTTTGACTTAAATAACTACACTTAAGAGCAGGTTTGTGAAAATCGTTTCAGTTTAAGGACAGAAGCTGCTCCGTGGCACATGAACAGAATCAAACAGCAGACTGAGGCACTCAGCTGGCGGACCGGGCAGCTGGTTGCGAGTAACGACACATCTAACCTGGACAAATAACACGGACAGTTCAATATATTTACATCTGGATTTAAATAGACGTATTCTGCAACATACGTCATGGTGATGTTACTAGAGAAAATGGTGCGGCCCCTTTAAGAGCTACACGCACGGGCTACGGAGAGGGAGAGCGCATGAGGAAGTTGTGTTGTTGTTGTGATGACGGAGTGGATGTAGCGGCCGGAGAATTGTCTGTACTGTAACTCAGTGTTAGATTAATAAATCCTCAAAGAAAGTAAAGCGGACTTTTATTCACCAACCCCGGGACGAAGGGAATTAACCCCAAAGTTTACTTAGCCGACAGTACTTTGGCCCTGGAGCAGACAGCAACGCCTCCCCCTGCAAACTCCGACTACGGTCAGAGACGGACCGGCAGGAAAGGTGAACACAAGGCTAACGAAGTTAATTGTCAACATTAATGTGCCTGTCATGGTATGAGGCCAGACGTGAGTTGTGTTCTACATTCAAGAGGGTTTTTATTTAGCACTGAACAATAACAACCAGCATACGTCTTTTAGCTAAGCTAACTACGGTAGCTTCACGGGGATAAAAGAACTCCATCACCCAGCGTCCCCTAGTCTGTGTTGAAGGACATGCGCAGAGCAGCGCGCGGCAGACCCCGGGGGTAGCATTACAGCGGACTGTGCTAGTTTAGCAAAGTATAGCTCGTGGAGTGCTAGGCGGGGTCTCCTCGCTAGCTAGTGAAGTGTTTAGCTAACTTTAGAAACGTTATTAGCTCGTCACCAACGCCGAAGGCTTCACCGCGAACGCAAACGGCAGCCAGCCGCCTTGCCTCTACAGCCAGTGATGTGCCCGGAGCTCAACGGCTTTCTCCCCCCTCTCTCTCCCACGCCACTAACAGACGTTTGTGAGTATTGGCCACAAGTGCCACAAGTGACGCCACCTTGTCCACCCACAGCAACGGGGCCAGCAAGTGTGACTCCTTTTTTTTTAACAGAACGGGCAGAACCGTGAGCTGCGAGTGGACATAATACTGAGGACGCAGTGTGAACAACATTGGACATTATTGTATACAAGGATCTCTTCGTTATGGGTAGTCTTGAATGATGTTAGTTCATGTTTTCCTGCATTCAGTTAAGAGCAACAGTGTTAAGCTTGGCCTGTCGTTTGCCGCATCCATGGCTCTATGTTGCTAATGACTGTCACACACATTGGAATGCATGGATGTTGTGTTCTGGTTAATGAGTTAGAATAACTCTCAATTGAGCAGGACCGGTGTGCCCCTGTTAAAGCTTTAACTTAATGTATTTCTGTTCAAAGTAAGCTCTATTCAGGTTATGGACTTTAATAACACTCCTCATGTAACTTTACATGTCTTTAATGAATACAGGATGTAATATTTGTTCAGTATGCAGGGGCAGTATCTTTCATTAGTCATGTTGTACATATTTTGTTTTTTTACATGAGAATATGCTTCGGTACATGCTGAGTTAATGAATATACATTCTAAAGTGCAATGTTCATATGTGAATAAGAGTTGTATACGTTTTATGATAGTCAATATGGTGTGGAAATGTTTCATGTAGTTGGTCAATTGGAACTATATTAGGCAGTAATAACAGCTATGGTTTTTATCTTAAAACAAAAAAGGATAACTCTGTTGGACAACTACTCAATTGTCTTGACGACATATAGGCCTGGATGGCTTGGAACTTTTTTAATTTTAATGACTTGGGTCAATGCAAAGTTTCTACATGGCTTAACTGATTCAAACTGAACTTACCAATATATTAAGCCCTGGAGGAAGAGCGTATCTTAGTCAATGTATTATTAATTATTTCATTCAGCAAAGCTCTCTTCAGGAAGACAGCCACTTCGTCATCCAGCGGGTTTGGTTAAAAAGTTAACATATCTTGATGGAGCAAAAGAGGTGGGGTTAGCTGTCGTCCTTGTACCTCGACTAAACCAAGGTGTGAATTAACCTTGATTGAGACTGCGTCTATAAGATATACAGGACAAGAAAAATGCACTGGATGTAAACTGTACGTGTGTTGAATCAATTATACGGACGCAAACTGGAGAACGAGACGAGCGTTTGCTGTGATTCTTGCGCTTCAGACTCTACCTTTATTTTACAGGAATGCATCTTTTTGTTATCGTGGTCATCGTGCCCGCGAGACCCGTAACGATTACTCCGCAGGTCTTTTGCAGCGGGGCAACAGCCCGGCGTCGGTGGATTCCGTTCGCGAGGCCGCAGATTCAGGTTTGAATGGCAGCCCCGAGAATGATTTGTTTAGTCTCTTTAGTCTTTTTTGACCCGCGAGCCCGGCCGACCGCCGCCCCACCCCGACGTGCGAGAATAGGCGAAGGCCCGTTCATCGCTGCTTGCAGCTTTAATTCTTTTTCTTATTATTTCGCCACTTCGAACGCACTTTTGGGGACTTTATCATGTTCAAAAACTCTTGAATTTTTGCACGCGCATCAGAAGTGCGCAAAATTGACGTATGATTCGGGTCCCGCATTTAGAGGAGAGAAAAAAGAACTCTCTAGCGCCCCCCAAAGTGGCCGCAATGTTAATTTTTTTTTTTACTTTTACCGATCGACTTGGAACCTTTTCACACAGGTTCTCTTGGATGTGCTGTACACAAAAAAAATTATGGTATGCAAATGCGCCTACCGTTTTATGGCCGCCATTTTGAATTTTGTGAAAAACACGTTTTTGCGAACTCCTCCCAGACGCTTGGTCCGATTCTTACGAAATCTTCGGCAAAATGATCGTTGGCTCGATGCGATCAAAAGTTATTGAAAGAATGTTGATATCTCATTTTTCAATAAAGTTATGGACCAATGAAGTTTGTAGGTTTGTGTCCTGAAAGTTCAAAGGCCTATAACTTTTTTTTTTCCAACCCCCATTTTCACCAAATTTTGAGGACATGTTCACATTGAGTCCTAGAACATCCCCAAATTTTCCCAGAATATTTGAACATTAGGGGGCGCTGTGGTGATTCTGTGTATTTTTGGCAATTTCCTTCAATTTTTGCATTTACAAACGAACGAACTCCTCCGAGAGTTTAAATCCGATCCATTTCAAAATCTGGCAACTGGTTCCTGACACCCTTGGGGTCAAAAGTTATTAAAATCAAGAGTTTTCATAAAACTACCTGGGCGTGAGCGTGCGTGCAGTTTGGACAATTTTGGAAGATTTTTTTCCAGAACGGAAAATGGTATAACTCCAAGGAACATTGATATTTCTGGCTATAAATGTATATTCATGATGCTTGTGTAGGCCTTTAAGTAATGCCATGCAGTGATTTTCGAAAAAGTATAGCGCCACCTATTGGCTTAGGTCAATGCAAAGTTTCTACATTTAGATGTCCATTTCCTAGCCCTTTAATCTGATCAACTTCAAATCTGGGAATATAAGACGTAAAACTGTGACGATGGCTTACAGTGAGAATTGGGAGTTTTGGACCAACTTTGTGGCTGTGACGTCGCCATATTCGCATGAAAGTTCAAGCACATCTTCTGAGCCTCGGCACACTCCAAAACTCTTGAAAACCTCTGTGAGTATCCTACGTGATGACCTTTACAGACCTGATGTGCAGTTTTGGATCAAAAGTGAAAAATTGCCTCCATTGCGCCCCCTGGAAGATTTTGACGAAGCCCCGCCCGCACCCTGTTTGACCGACAAGTCCGCTGATTTTTTACCAAATGTATTAAAGGGAGACTTAAAAAAGTCTCTGAGGAATTTTCTCTAAAACAAACAGGAAGGCAGTTATAATTTTTTTAGTGTGAATATTACCTCAATTTTTGGCGGAGAGTGACCAATCCTATTTCAATGACTTTTCGAATTCTCACATCCATCTGGAAGAATAGCTCAGTGAGTAAGGTGTTGGCCCCCCGATGCAATGGTCGTGAGATCGACTCCCGACGAAATCATACTTTTTTTTTTTTTCTTCTTTTTTTAAACGTGTGTCCGGCTGATCTAACGGACAAAATGATTCAGTTTACTCTCCTTGCTGAGGTTATTAAATAACTGTACACGTTAGAGCAGCTGTGTCACACTCGTTTCAGCCACATACGGCTGCTGGGCACAGCTGCCGTATGTGTGGAGCTGGCGTTGCAGCCCGGTACGGTCTGGACGGTGCAGCCGTTCGCCAGCGTGTCGCGAGTTTGACACATCTAACCTAGAAAAATAACACGGACAGTTCAATATATTTACATCTGAATTTAAATACACGTATTCTGCCACATACGGGTGGAGATGCAAACACGTTTTGGGATTTTACTAGATGTTACGGGGAACTGTTACGTTAAAGAACTCAATTACCCAGCAGTCTTTGTTGACGGACATGCGCAGAGTAGAGGGCGGCTCGTAGTGTCGCGTGAGTTAATGCTGTTATCGCGAGAGGTCGCCATTGAAGCCCCGGCGTTGAACAGCTGCAGCTCGTATCAAGTCCGTATTTTATATTTTAAACTGCTAGCTACACACCTATGCTTAAATCCAAACGGACTAAACCAAGTGGAAACGCTTTGGTAGGTGAGTGATGACTTTTTCCTTGTGCGTTCTTCAGTCTTACCCACTTAAATAGCGGGGATACTGTAAACATGCTAACACTAATTCGGTGCTATTAGCTGCTTAAGGGACGTCCCGTCACAAACATCTCTTTTTTTCCGCGTCTCCGGCTGATCTAACGAACAAAGTGGTTCAGATTACTCTATTTGCTGAGGTTATTGACTTAAATAACTACACTTTAGAGCAGATTTGTCACACTAATTTGAGTTTACTGCCGGCTGTGGCTGCTGTGCACTATTTAGCACAGCCCAGGGCAGCCTATGCTATGCTTGAAGAACATCAACTAGCATACGTATTTTGTTCCTGTAAAGCTAACTACGGTAGCTTCACGGGAATAAAAGACCCCTCTTCACGCTATTAGCGCCACTTTGTTTACGTTTCCGTGTGCCCTAAATAACTTGGCCCGATTGAATCACTTTATTTACACACTACTACTCGCAGCAGCTAACTAACTACTTTGTTGTTTAAAAGCGTCAGCTAAATGACACGTAATGTAATGTGCGTCTTCAATGCTTTTCAATGTTATATATTTATTTCCTTCACAATGAGCATGAATCTAACATTAAATGATATGATTAATATGCCCCTCATTCCAATGAAATAATATACACACGTCAAGCTCATTATGGAGTTGAAACAACAAATTACTAAACTGTAAACAGTTAATATAAGAGAAAAAAATATTGTTATCAAGATAAATGTTTTACAAAATGTGTGATTAACTAGTTAATTGTCTATAATCTGTTGACAGCCCTAATCGTATTCTGATAATACATGTTGGTGCTCAAATACTTTCAGATGCCACGTGCAAAGTCATGCCACCATCAATGGGAATGGCACATTGGACACGTGGCTTTCAACTCCAGCGAGGTGGGAAAGCATTTCTTTATGTATATTTTGTTCTGTCTGCATAATTGTAAAACACAGACACCCAACTAATTCTCTCCTTCCCCGACTCGGACACTCAGGTGGCGGCACGGATCTCTGCATGTCTGACTGACATCTCCCAGTGGATGTCCGCCCATCACCTGAAGATCAACCCCGACAAGACTGAACTACTTCTCTTCCCTGGAAAAAACTCGCCCACTCAGGACCTGACTGTTAACTTTGGCGAACACCGTTAACATCAGGAGAATACGACCCCTTCTCACTCAGAAGGCGGCGCAGGTACAGATTCAGGCTCTTGTCATCTCTCGCCTCGACTACTGTAACTCTCTGCTGGCGGGTCTCCCTGCTACCGCCATACGACCACTGCAGCTCATCCAGAATGCAGCAGCTCGACTGGTCTTCAACCTTCTGAAATACTCCCACACCACACCGCTTCTCCGTTCTCTTCATTGGTTACTAGTGGCTCCCCGCATCCAGTTCAAAGCATTGGTACTGACGTACCACGCTGTGAATGGATCGGGACCAGTCTACATCCGGGACATGGTTAAACCCTACATCCCAACCCACACACTCCGATCTGCATCTGCCACGCTGCTTGTTCCTCCCTCACTGAGAGAAAAGCACTCGACGAGATCGCGACTCTTTGCTGTCCTGGCTCCCAGATGGTGGAACGAGCTCTCTGATGACATCAGGACTGCAGAGAGCCTCTCCATCTTCCGTCGAAAACTCAAGACACACCTTTTTAGACTCTACCTTGACTAAAACACTAGCAAACCGTAGCACTAACAAATGGTAGCACTTAAATTGTACTTATAATGCCACTTATCTTTAACATGTTTTGAAACTGCTTAGTTAATGAAAAATGTACTTTCTTGTTACTTGTTCTTCTGAGTTTGTATCTCTATGTGGAAATGCACTTATTGTACGTCGCTTTGGATAAAAGCGTCAGCTAAATGACATGTAATGTAAAAGCCTTCTTCCTGTGTTCTTACAACAGCATTCCATTACATATCGATGTAATAATTTGGCCTTCTTTTTTTCTTCCAGCACACGGCACAGGTTGGCGTCACAATCATGGCAAAGTTGACTGGACCACAGCGGAAAATTATCCTTCCAGAGAAGAAGTTATTTACTTCTACAACGAATGGAAGAGTTACAACTTCCAGATGACAGCTCGCCGCTCATCCTTCTGGGCAACTTGAACATCCGACAGAACTTATGTGACCTACTGCGTTTTATTTTCTCCTTTAGCTGTCATTTAAGTATTAAAATTCGCTGTATTTTTGCAAGAGAGGCACCAATCCTATTTGAGTGACGTTTCGATTGTGAAATTGTATTGGACCATATAGGTCATCTGCAGAGCGTTGGCCCCTGGCGCAGTAAACCAGGGTTTGATTCTTGGCATGCACAAGACTCCTCATGTGACTTAAAATGAATCCAGAATGCAATATTTGTTCAGTATGCAAGGGCAGTGATTTATTTAGTCATGTTTGGTCATGTTTTGGTTTTTTTTACATGACAATATGGTTTGGTACATGCTGAGTTAATGAATATACATTCTAAATTGCAATGTCCATATGTGAATAAGAGTTGTATATGTTTATCATAGTCAACATGGTGTGGAAATATCCCTTATGTAGTTGGTCAATGGGAACTATAGTAGGCCGTAATAACAGCTAAGGTAATTACAGGTGGATATTTCTGTGAATTAACCTTAAATGAGACTGCATTTATGATATCTAAGATATACAGGACAAGAAAAATGCACTGGATGTGTATATGTGTTGAATCAATTATACAGACGCAAACTGGAGAACGAGACAAGTGTTGCTGTGATACTTATTGTGGTCATCGTGCCCGAGACCCGTAACAATTACTCCGCAGGTCTTTTGCAGCGGGGCAACAGCCCGGCGTCGGTGGATTCCGTTCGCGAGGCCGCAGATTCAGGTTTGAATGGCAGCCCCGAGAGTGATTTGTTTAGTCTCTTTAGTCTTTTTTGACCCGCGAGCCCGGCCGACCGCCGCCCCACCCCAACGTGCGAGAATAGGCGAAGGCCCGTTCATCGCTGCTTGCAGCTTTAATTAGGGCCTGAGCCGACTGCAAGTCGGGCGAAAGCCCTATTGAAATTGCAAGAATTTTTCTTTTTCTTATTATTTCGCCACTTCGAACGCACTTTTGGGGACTTTATCATGTTCAAAAACTCTTGAATTTTTGCACGCGCATCAGAAGTGCGCAAAATTGACGTATGATTCGGGTCCCGCAATTAGAGGAGAGAAAAAAGAACTCTCTAGCGCCCCCCAAAGTGGCCGCAATGTTAATTTTTTTTTTTACTTTTACCGATCGACTTGGAACCTTTTCACACAGGTTCTCTTGGATGTGCTGTACACAAAAAAAATTATGGTATGCAAATGCGCCTACCGTTTTATGGCCGCCATTTTGAATTTTGTGAAAAACACGTTTTTGCGAACTCCTCCCAGACGCTTGGTCCGATTCTTACGGAATCTTCGGCAAAATGATCGTTGGCTCGATGCGATCAAAAGTTATTGAAAGAATGTTGATATCTCATTTTTCAATAAAGTTATGGACCAATGAAGTTTGTAGGTTTGTGTCCTGAAAGTTCAAAGGCCTATAACTTTTTTTTTTTCTAACCGTCATTTTCACCAAATTTTGAGGACATGTTCACAATGAGTCCTAGAACATCCCCAAATTTTCCCAGAATATTTGAACATTAGGGGGCGCTGTGGTGATTCTGTGTATTTTTGGCCATTTCCTTCAATTTTTGCATTTACAAACGAACGAACTCCTCCGAGAGTTTAAATCCGATCCATTTCAAAATCTGGCAACTGGTTCCTGACACCCTTGGGGTCAAAAGTTATTAAAATCAAGAGTTTTCATAAAACTACCTGGGCGTGAGCGTGCGTGCAGTTTGGACAATTTTCGAAGATTTTTTTCCAAAATGTAAAATGGTATAACTCCAAGGAACATTGATATTTCTGGCTATAAATGTATATTCATGATGCTTGTGTAGGCCTTTAAGTAATGCCATGCAGTGATTTTCGAAAAAGTATAGCGCCACCTATTGGCTTAGGTCAATGCAAAGTTTGTACATTTACATGTCCATTTCCTAGCCCTTTAATCTGATCAACTTCAAATCTGGGAATATAAGACGTAAGACTGTGACGATGGCTCACAGTGAGAATTGGGAGTTTTGGACCAACTTTGTTGCTGTGGCGACGACATATTCGCATGAAAGTTCAAGCACATCTTCTGCGCCTCGGCAGACTCCAAAACTCTTGAAAACCTCTGTGAGTATCCTACGTGATGACCTTTACAGACCTGATGTGCAGTTTTGGATCAAAATTGAAAAATTGCCTCCATTGCGCCCCCTGGAAGATTTTGACGAAGCCCCGCCCGCATCCTGTTTGACCGACAAGTCCGCTGATTTTTTACCAAATGTATTAAAGGGAGACTTAAAAAAGTCTCTGAGGAATTTTCTCTAAAACAAACAGGAAGGCAGTTATAATTTTTTTAGTGTGAATATTTCCTGTATTTTTGGCGGAGAGTGACCAATCCTATTTCAGTGAGTTTTCGAATTCTCAAATCCATCTGAAAGAATAGCTCAGTGAGTAAGGTGTTGGCCCCCCGATGCTATGGTCGTGGGATCGACTCCCGACGAAATTATTTTTTTTTCCTCCTCTTTTTAAACGCGTGTCGTCTGATCTAACGAACAAAATGATTCAGTTTACGCTCCTTGCTGATGTGTTTGACTTAAACAACTACACTTAAGAGCAGGTTTGTGAAAATCGTTTCAGTTTAAGGACAGAAGCTGCTCCGTGGCACATGAACAGAATGAAACAGCAGACTGAGGCACTCAGCTGGCGGACCGGGCAGCTGGTTGCGAGTTACGACACATCTAACCTGGACAAATAACACGGACAGTTCAATATATTTACATCTGGATTTAAATAGACGTATTCTGCAACATACGTCATGGTGATGTTACTAGAGAAAATGGTGCGGCCCCTTTAAGAGCTACACGCACGGGCTACGGAGGGGGAGAGCGCATGAGGAAGTTGTGTTGTTGTTGTGATGACGGAGTGGATGTAGCGGCCGGAGAATTGTCTGTACTGTAACTTTGTTACTCAGTGTTAGATTAATAAATCCTCAAAGAAAGTAAAGCGGACTTTTATTCACCAACCCCGGGACGAAGGGAATTAACCCCAAAGTTTACTTAGCCGACAGTACTTTGGCCCTGGAGCAGACAGCAACGCCTCCCCCTGCAAACTCCGACTACGGTCAGAGACGGACCGGCAGGAAAGGTGAACACAAGGCTAACGAAGTTAATTGTCAACATTAATGTGCCTGTCATGGTATGAGGCCAGACGTGAGTTGTGTTCTACATTCAAGAGGGTTTTTATTTAGCACTGAACAATAACAACCAGCATACGTCTTTTAGCTAAGCTAACTACGGTAGCTTCACGGGGATAAAAGACCCCTCTTCACTCTATCAGCGCCACTTTGTTTACGTTTCCGTGTGCCCTAAATAACTTGGCCCGATTGAATCACTTTATTTACACACTTTGAGTAGAACCGTGCTCGCAGCAGCTAACTTAACTACTTTGTTGTTTAACTTCATTGTCTATAATCTCCCCGCAGCGTGCAGCCGGGCGCAGCTAAATGACACGTAATGTATTGTGCGTCTTCAATGCTTTTCAATATGTTATATATTTATTGCCTTCACAATGAGCATGAATCTAACATTAAATGATATGATTAATATGCCCCTCATTCCAATGAAATAATATACACACGTCAAGCTCATTATGGAGTTGAAACAACAAATTACTAAACTGTAAACAGTTAATATAAGAGAAAAAAATATTGTAATCAAGATAAATGTTTTCAAAACGTGTGATTAACTAGTTAATTGTCTATAATCTGTTGACAGCCATAATCGTATTCTGATAATACACGTTGGTGCTCAAATATTTTCAGATGGCCCGTGCAAAGTCATGCCACCAGTCTGAGGACATCACTGGGAATGGCACATGGGACACGTGGCTTTCAACTCCAGCGAGGTGGGAAAGCATTTCTTTATGTATATTTTGTTCTGTCTGCATAATTGTAAAAGACTTCTTCCCGCATTCGTACAACAGCATTCCATATCGTGTGACTGTCGATGGATGTAATAATTTGGCCTTCTTTTTTTCTTCCACCACACGGCACGGGTGGGCTTAACCGCGGGCAATCGTGGCAAAGACCCAAGTCGACTGGACCACAGCGGAAAATGATCCTTCCAGAGAAGAAGTTATTTACTTCTACAACGAATGGAAGAGTTACAACTTCCAGATGACAGCTCGCCGCTCATCCTTCTGGGCAACTTGAACATCCGACAGAACTTATGTGACCTACTGCGTTTATTTTCTCCTTTAGCTCTCATTTAAGTATTAAAATTCGCTGTATTTTTGCAAGAGAGGCACCAATCCTATTTGAGTGACGTTTCGATTGTGAAATTGTATTGGACCATATAGGTCATCTGCAGAGCGTTGGCCCCTGGCGCAGTAAACCAGGGTTTGATTCTTGGCATGCACAAGACTCCTCATGTGACTTAAAATGAATCCAGAATGCAATATTTGTTCAGTATGCAAGGGCAGTGATTTATTTAGTCATGTTTGGTCATGTTTTGGTTTTTTTACATGACAATATGGTTTGGTACATGCTGAGTTAATGAATATACATTCTAAAGTGCAATGTCCATATGTGAATAAGAGTTGTATACGTTTATCATAGTCAACATGGTGTGGAAATATCCCTTATGTAGTTGGTCAATGGGAACTATAGTAGGCCGTAATAACAGCTAAGGTAATTACAGGTGGATATTTCTGGGAATTAACCTTAAATGAGACTGCATTTATGATATCTAAGATATACAGGACAAGAAAAATGCACTGGATGTGTATATGTGTTGAATCAATTATACAGACGCAAACTGGAGAACGAGACAAGTGTTGCTGTGATACTTATTGTGGTCATCGTGCCCGAGACCCGTAACAATTACTCCGCAGGTCTTTTGCAGCGGGGCAACAGCCCGGCGTCGGTGGATTCCGTTCGCGAGGCCGCAGACTCAGGTTTGAATGGCAGCCCCGAGAGTGATTTGTTTAGTCTCTTTAGTCTTTTTTGACCCGCGAGCCCGGCCGACCGCCGCCCCACCCCGACGCGCGAGAATAGGCGAAGGCCCGTTCATCGCTGCTTGCAGCTTTAATTCTTATTATTTCACCACTTCAATCGCACTTTTGGGGCCTTTGCCATGTTCAAAAACTCTTGAATTTTTGCGTGCGCTTCAGAAGTGCGAAAAATTTATATATTCTTGGGGTCGCGCAATTTGGCGATGAAAAAAAGTGCTCTCTAGCGCCCCCTAAAGTGCTGCCTCTGGGGACATTTTTGTCCACTTTTACGGATTGACTTGAAATTTTGCACACAGGTGCTCTTGGATGTGCTCTACAAAAAAGTCAATCATGGTATGCAAATGCGCCTACCGTTTTATGGCCGCCATTTTGAATTTTGTGAAAAACACGTTTTTGCGAACTCCTCCCAGACGCTTGGTCCGATTTTGACGAAATCTTCACCAAAATGATCATTGGCTCAATGCCATCAAAAGTTATCAAAAGCTTGTTGATATCTCATTTAGTTTTTAATTGATGGACCAATCAAGTTGTCGGGGGTGTGGCCTAAAAAGGAAAGACCAATAACTTTAAAAGTAAAAGGCCTGTCGCCACCAAATCTTTAGGACATGTTCACATTGGGTCCTAGAACTTCCCCTGAGAATTAAAAAAAAATCGAACATTAGGGGGCGCTATGGTGATTTACTGTATTTTGGCCTTTTTTTCGCAATTTCCACCGTATTTTGGTTTTACAAACGAACGAACTCCTCCGAGAGTTTAACTCCGATCGATTTCAAAATCGGGCCAGTTGATCCTGACCCCCTTGGGGTCAAAAGTTATTAAAATCAAGAGTTTTCATAAAACTACCTGGCCGTGAGCTTGCGTGCAGTTTGGACGATTTTTGACGATTTTCCTCAAATATGTAAAATGGTATAACTCCAAGGAACATTGATATTTCTGGCTATAAATGTATATTCATGATGCTTGTGTAGGCCTTTAAGTAATGCCATGCAGTGATTTTCGAAAAAGTATAGCGCCACCTATTGGCTTACGTCAATGCAAAGTTTCTACATTTACATGTCCATTTCCTAGCCCTTTAATCTGATCAACTTCAAATCTGGGAATATAAGACGTAAGACTGTGACGATGGCTCACAGTGAGAATTGGGAGTTTTGGACCAACTTTGTTGCTGTGACGACGTCATCTTCGCATGAAAGTTCAAGCACATCTTCTGAGCCTCGGCACACTCCAAAACTCTTGAAAACCTCTGTGAGTATCCTACGTGATGACCTTTACAGACCTGATGTGCAGTTTTGGATCAAAAGTGAAAAATTGCCTCCATTGCGCCCCCTGGAAGATTTTGACGAAGCCCCGCCCGCACCCTGTTTGACCGACAAGTCCGCTGATTTTTTACCAAATGTATTAAAGGGAGACTTAAAAAAGTCTCTGAGGAATTTTCTCTAAAACAAACAGGAAGGCAGTTATAATTTTTTTAGTGTGAATATTTCCTGTATTTTTGGCGGAGAGTGACCGATCCTATTTCAGTGAGTTTTCGAATTCTCAATCCCATCAGAAGGTTTAGCTCTCCTGGTAAGAAACCGCCCCCCCGATCCTATGGTCGTGAGATCGTGTCCCGGCGAAATCAATTTTTTTTTTTTCCTCCTCTTTTTAAACGCGTGTCTTCTGATCTAACGAACAAAATGATTCCGTTTACTCTCCTTGCTGAGGTTATGGACTTTGTACACTTAAGAGCAGGTATGTCAAACTCGTTTCAGTTTAAGGCCAGAAACTGCTCCGTGGCCGCGCATACAGCTGACAGAAGAAGGTAAGGCTGATGCAGGACAGCTGGCTCACGGCGCAGCCGTTTGGCAGCGTGTCGCGGGTTTGACATATCTAACCTAGACAAATAACACGGACAGTTCAATATATTTACATCTGGATTTAAATACACGTATTCTGCAACATACGGGTGGAGATGCAAACACGTTTGGTGATGTAAATAGATGTTACGGGGAAATTTTAAGTTAAAGAACTTCATCACCCAGAATTCCCTATTCTTGGTTGACGGACATGCGCAGACTACGTGCGCACAGCCGCGCACGTAGTCTGCGCATGTTCCGGTTTTGTGTTGAACAGGCAAAGTATCACCGCTCCGTATTTTAAACTGCTAACTACACACCTATACTTCAGGAACTATTACTACTATGTGGATGTAAGCAAAGTGTTCTCATTCCCTCTTGGATGTGTGCAGCCAGTGAGGTACGTTTTGTTTAAGGGCTTGTTATATCTGCTCGACGGCACGGACAGCTAACTGGGATAGCGAGTGGAGCTAGCGGCTGCCGGATGGAGCAGCCAGTCAGCCAGCTTGCTAACTACACACCGGTGCTTACGTCCACATGTACTCAACGAAGTGGAAACGCCTTTGACGGTGAGTGATTACGTTTTCCTTGTGCGTTCTCCAGTCTCACCCAGCATACGTCTTTTAGCTAAGCTAACTACGGTAGCTTTACAGCGTCAAAAGACACCTCTTCACGCTATTAACGCCACTTTGTTTACGTTTCCGTGTGCCCTAAATAACTTGGCCCGATTGAATCACTTTATTTACACACTGAGTAGAACCGTGCTCGCAGCAGCTAACTAACTACTTTGTTGTTTAAAAGCGTCAGCTAAATGACACGTAATGTAATGTGCGTCTTCAATGCTTTTCAATATGTTATATATTCATTTCCTTCACAATGAGCATGAATCTAACATTAAATGATATGATTCATATGCCCCTCATTCCAATGAAATAATATACACACGTCAAGCTCATTATGGAGTTGAAACAACAAATTACTAAACTGTAAACAGTTAATATAAGAGAAAAAAATATTGTAATCAAGATAAATGTTTTTCAAAATGTGTGATTAACTAGTTAATTGTCTATAATCTGTTGACAGCCCTAATCGTATTCTGATAATACACCAAATACTACTGTAACTCTCTGCTGGCAGGTCTCCCTGCTGCCGCCATTCGACCACTGCAGCTCATCCAGAATGCAGCAGCTCGACTGGTCTTCAACCTTCCAAAATACTCCCACACCACTTCTCCGCTCTCTTCTTTGGATACGAGTGGCTGCCCGCATGCAGTTCAAAGCATTGGTACTGACGGACCACGCTGTGAATGGATCGGGAGCAGTCTACATCCGGGACATGGTGAAACCCTGCATCCCAACCCACGCACTCCGATCTGCATCTGGCAAGCTGCTTGTTCCTCCCTCACTGAGAGAAAAGCACTCGACGAGATGGCGACTCTTTGCTGTCCTGCTCCCAGATGGTGGAATGAGCTCTCTGATGACATCAGGACCGCAGAGAGCCTCTCCATCTTCCGTCGAAAACTCAAGACACACCTTTTTAGACTCTACCTTGACCAAAACACTAGCAAACCGTAGCACTAACAAATGGTAGCACTTAAATTGTACTTATAATGCCACTTATCTTTAACATGTTTTGGGCGGTGATTTATTCAGTCATGTTTAGTCATATTGTTTTTTTTACTTGTCAATATGGTTTGGTACATGCCGAGTTAATCAATACACATTCTAAAGTGCAACGTCCATATGTGAATAAGAGTTGTATACGTTTATCATAGTCAATATGGTATGGAAATATCCCTTATGTAGTTGGTCAATAGGAACTATAGTAGGCAGAAATAACAGCTAAGGTAATTACAGGTGGATATTTCTGGGAATTAACCTTGATTGAGACTGCATCTATGATATCTAAGATATACAGGACAAGAAAAATGCACTGGATGTGTATATGTGTTGAATCAATTATACAGACGCAAACTGGAGAACGAGACAAGTGTTGCTGTGATACTTATTGTGGTCATCGTGCCCGAGACCCGTAACGATTACTCCGCAGGTCTTTTGCAGCGGGGCAACAGCCCGGCGTCGGTGGATTCCGTTCGCGAGGCCGCAGATTCAGGTTTGAATGGCAGCCCCGAGAGTGATTCGTTTAGTCTCTTTAGTCTTTTTTGACCCGCGAGCCCGGCCGACCGCTGCCACCCCGACGTGCGAGGAGAGGCGAAGGCCCGTTCATCGCTGCTTGCAGCTTTAATTAGGGCCTGAGCCGACTGCAAGTCGGGCGAAAGCCCTATTGAAATTGCAAGAATTTTTCTTTTTCTTTTTCTTATTATTTCGCCACTTCGAACGCACTTTTGGGGACTTCATCATGTTCAAAAACTCTTGAATTTTTGCACGCGCATCAGAAGTGCGCAAAATTGACGTATGATTCGGGTCCCGCAATTAGAGGAGAGAAAAAAGAACTCTCTAGCGCCCCCCAAAGTGGCCGCAATGTTAATTTTTTTTTTTACTTTTACCGATCGACTTGGAACCTTTTCACACAGGTTCTCTTGGATGTGCTGTACGCAAAAAAAATTATGGTATGCAAATGCGCCTACCGTTTTATGGCCGCCATTTTGAATTTTGTGAAAAACACGTTTTTGCGAACTCCTCCCAGACGCTTGGTCCGATTCTTACGAAATCTTCGGCAAAATGATCGTTGGCTCGATGCGATCAAAAGTTATTGAAAGAATGTTGATATCTCATTTTTCAATAAAGTTATGGACCAATGAAGTTTGTAGGTTTGTGTCCTGAAAGTTCAAAGGCCTATAACTTTTTTTTTTCCAACCCCCATTTTCACCAAATTTTGAGGACATGTTCACATTGAGTCCTAGAACATCCCCAAATTTTCCCAGAATATTTGAACATTAGGGGGCGCTGTGGTGATTCTGTGTATTTTTGGCAATTTCCTTCAATTTTTGCATTTACAAACGAACGAACTCCTCCGAGAGTTTAAATCCGATCCATTTCAAAATTTGGCAACTGGTTCCTGACACCCTTGGGGTCAAAAGTTATTAAAATCAAGAGTTTTCATAAAACTACCTGGGCGTGAGCTTGCGTGCAGTTTGGACAATTTTGGAAGATTTTTTTCCAAAATGTAAAATGGTATAACTCCAAGGAACATTGATATTTCTGGCTATAAATGTATATTCATGATGCTTGTGTAGGCCTTTAAGTAATGCCATGCAGTGATTTTCGAAAAAGTATAGCGCCACCTATTGGCTTAGGTCAATGCAAAGTTTCTACATTTACATGTCCATTTCCTAGCCCTTTAATCTGATCAACTTCAAATCTGGGAATATAAGACGTAAGACTGTGACGATGGCTCACAGTGAGAATTGGGAGTTTTGGACCAACTTTGTTGCTGTGGCGACGACATATTCGCATGAAAGTTCAAGCACATCTTCTGAGCCTCGGCAGACTCCAAAACTCTTGAAAACCTCTGTGAGTATCCTACGTGATGACCTTTACAGACCTGATGTGCAGTTTTGGATCAAAAGTGAAAAATTGCCTCCATTGCGCCCCCTGGAAGATTTTGACGAAGCCCCGCCCGCACCCTGTTTGACCGACAAGTCCGCTGATTTTTTACCAAATGTATCAAAGGGAGACTTAAAAAAGTCTCTGAGGAATTTTCTCTAAAACAAACAGGAAGGCAGTTATAATTTTTTTAGTGTGAATATTACCTGTATTTTTGGCGGAGAGTGACCAATCCTATTTCATTGAGTTTTCGAATTCTCAAATCCATCTGAAAGAATAGCTCAGTGAGTAAGGTGTTGGCCCCCCGATGCCATGGTCGTGGGATCGACTCCCGACGAAATCATTTTATTTTCCTCCTCTTTTTAAACGCGTGTCGTCTGATCTAACGAACAAAATGATTCAGTTTACGCTCCTTGCTGATGTGTTTGACTTAAATAACTACACTTAAGAGCAGGTTTGTGAAAATCGTTTCAGTTTAAGGACAGAAGCTGCTCCGTGGCACATGAACAGAATGAAACAGCAGACTGAGGCACTCAGCTGGCGGACCGGGCAGCTGGTTGCGAGTAACGACACATCTAACCTGGACAAATAACACGGACAGTTCAATATATTTACATCTGGATTTAAATAGACGTATTCTGCAACATACGTCATGGTGATGTTACTAGAGAAAATGGTGCGGCCCCTTTAAGAGCTACACGCACGGGCTACGGAGAGGGAGAGCGCATGAGGAAGTTGTGTTGTTGTTGTGATGACGGAGTGGATGTAGCGGCCGGAGAATTGTCTGTACTGTAATTGTGTTACTCAGTGTTAGATTAATAAATCCTCAAAGAAAGTAAAGCGGACTTTTATTCACCAACCCCGGGACGAAGGGAATTAACCCCAAAGTTTACTTAGCCGACAGTACTTTGGCCCTGGAGCAGACAGCAACGCCTCCCCCTGCAAACTCCGACTACGGTCAGAGACGGACCGGCAGGAAAGGTGAACACAAGGCTAACGAGGTTAATTGTCAACATTAATGTGCCTGTCATGGTATGAGGCCAGACGTGAGTTGTGTTCTACATTCAAGAGGGTTTTTATTTAGCACTGAACAATAACAACCAGCATACGTCTTTTAGCTAAGCTAACTACGGTAGCTTCACGGGGATAAAAGAACTCCATCACCCAGCGTCCCCTAGTCTGTGTTGAAGGACATGCGCAGAGCAGCGCGCGGCAGACCCCGGGGGTAGCATTACAGCGGACTGTGCTAGTTTAGCAAAGTATAGCTCGTGGAGTGCTAGGCGGGGTCTCCTCGCTAGCTAGTGAAGTGTTTAGCTAACTTTAGAAACGTTATTAGCTCGTCACCAACGCCGAAGGCTTCACCGCGAACGCAAACGGCAGCCAGCCGCCTTGCCTCTACAGCCAGTGATGTGCCCGGAGCTCAACGGCTTTCTCCCCCCTCTCTCTCCCACGCCACTAACAGACGTTTGTGAGTATTGGCCACAAGTGCCACAAGTGACGCCACCTTGTCCACCCACAGCAACGGGGCCAGCAAGTGTGACTCCTTTTTTTTTTAACAGAACGGGCAGAACCGTGAGCTGCGAGTGGACATAATACTGAGGACGCAGTGTGAACAACATTGGACATTATTGTATACAAAGATCTCTTCGTTATGGGTAGTCTTGAATGATGTTAGTTCATGTTTTCCTGCATTCAGTTAAGAGCAACAGTGTTAAGCTTGGCCTGTCGTTTGCCGCATCCATGGCTCTATGTTGCTAATGACTGTCACACACATTGGAATGCATGGATGTTGTTACGGGGGATTTATCTGTTGTGTTCTGGTTAATGAGTTAGAATAACTCTCAATTGAGCAGGACCGGTGTGCCCCTGTTAAAGCTTTAACTTAATGTATTTCTGTTCAAAGTAAGCTCTATTCAGGTTATGGACTTTAATAACACTCCTCATGTAACTTTACATGTCTTTAATGAATACAGGATGTAATATTTGTTCAGTATGCAGGGGCAGTATCTTTCATTAGTCATGTTGTACATATTTTGTTTTTTTACATGAGAATATGCTTCGGTACATGCTGAGTTAATGAATATACATTCTAAAGTGCAATGTTCATATGTGAATAAGAGTTGTATACGTTTTATGATAGTCAATATGGTGTGGAAATGTTTCATGTAGTTGGTCAATTGGAACTATATTAGGCAGTAATAACAGCTATGGTTTTTATCTTAAAACAAAAAAGGATAACTCTGTTGGACAACTACTCAATTGTCTTGACGACATATAGGCCTGGATGGCTTGGAACTTTTTTAATTTTAATGACTTGGGTCAATGCAAAGTTTCTACATGGCTTAACTGATTCAAACTGAACTTACCAATATATTAAGCCCTGGAGGAAGAGCGTATCTTAGTCAATGTATTATTAATTATTTCATTCAGCAAAGCTCTCTTCAGGAAGACAGCCACTTCGTCATCCAGCGGGTTTGGTTAAAAAGTTAACATATCTTGATGGAGCAAAAGAGGTGGGGTTAGCTGTCGTCCTTGTACCTCGACTAAACCAAGGTGTGAATTAACCTTGATTGAGACTGCGTCTATAAGATTTACAGGACAAGAAAAATGCACTGGATGTAAACTGTACGTGTGTTGAATCAATTATACGGACGCAAACTGGAGAACGAGACGAGCGTTTGCTGTGATTCTTGCGCTTCAGACTCTACCTTTATTTTACAGGAATGCATCTTTTTGTTATCGTGGTCATCGTGCCCGAGACCCGTAACGATTACTCTGCAGGTCTTTTGCAGCGGGGCAACAGCCCGGCGTCGGTGGATTCCGTTCGCGAGGCCGCAGATTCAGGTTTGAATGGCAGCCCCGAGAATGATTTGTTTAGTCTCTTTAGTCTTTTTTGACCCGCGCGCCCGGCCGACCGCCGCCCCACCCCGACGTGCAAGGGGGCGAAGGCCCGTTCATCGCTGCTTGCAGCTTTAATTAGGGCCTGAGCCGACTGCAAGTCGGGCGAAAGCCCTATTGAAATTGCAAGAATTATTATTTTTCTTCGTTATTATTTCGCCACTTCGAACGCACTTTTGGGGACTTTATCATGTTCAAAAACTCTTGAATTTTTGCACGCGCATCAGAAGTGCGCAAAATTGACGTATGATTCGGGTCCCGCAATTAGAGGAGAGAAAAAAGAACTCTCTAGCGCCCCCCAAAGTGGCCGCAATGTTAATTTTTTTTTTTACTTTTACCGATCGACTTGGAACCTTTTCACACAGGTTCTCTTGGATGTGCTGTACACAAAAAAAATTATGGTATGCAAATGCGCCTACCGTTTTATGGCCGCCATTTTGAATTTTGTGAAAAACACGTTTTTGCGAACTCCTCCCAGACGCTTGGTCCGATTCTTACGAAATCTTCGGCAAAATGATCGTTGGCTCGATGCGATCAAAAGTTATTGAAAGAATGTTGATATCTCATTTTTCAATAAAGTTATGGACCAATGAAGTTTGTAGGTTTGTGTCCTGAAAGTTCAAAGGCCTATAACTTTTTTTTTTTCTAACCGTCATTTTCACCAAATTTTGAGGACATGTTCACAATGAGTCCTAGAACATCCCCAAATTTTCCCAGAATATTTGAACATTAGGGGGCGCTGTGGTGATTCTGTGTATTTTTGGCCATTTCCTTCAATTTTTGCATTTACAAACGAACGAACTCCTCCGAGAGTTTAAATCCGATCCATTTCAAAATTTGGCAACTGGTTCCTGACAGCCTTGGGGTCAAAAGTTATTAAAATCAAGAGTTTTCATAAAACCACCTGGGCGTGAGCTTGCGTGCAGTTTGGACAATTTTGGACGATTTTTTTCCAAAATGTAAAATGGTATAACTCCAAGGAACATTGATATTTCTGGCTATAAATGTATATTCATGATGCTTGTGTAGGCCTTTAAGTAATGCCATGCAGTGATTTTCGAAAAAGTATAGCGCCACCTATTGGCTTAGGTCAATGCAAAGTTTGTACATTTACATGTCCATTTCCCAGCCCTTTAATCTGATCAACTTCAAATCTGGGAATATAAGACGTAAGACTGTGACGATGGCTCACAGTGAGAATTGGGAGTTTTGGACCAACTTTGTGGCTGTGACGTCGCCATATTCGCATGAAAGTTCAAGCACATCTTCTGAGCCTCGGCACACTCCAAAACTCTTGAAAACCTCTGTGAGTATCCTACGTGATGACCTTTACAGACCTGATGTGCAGTTTTGGATCAAAAGTGAAAAATTGCCTCCATTGCGCCCCCTGGAAGATTTTGACGAAGCCCCGCCCGCACCCTGTTTGACCGACAAGTCCGCTGATTTTTTACCAAATGTATTAAAGGGAGACTTAAAAAAGTCTCTGAGGAATTTTCTCTAAAACAAACAGGAAGGCAGTTATAATTTTTTTAGTGTGAATATTACCTGAATTTTTGGCGGAGAGTGACCAATCCTATTTCAGTGAGTTTTCGAATTCTCAAAGCCATCAGAGGGTTTAGCTCTCCTGGTAAGAGACCGCCCCCCGATCCTATGGTCGTGAGATCGAGTCCCGACGAAATCATACTTTTTTTTTTGTTACTTCTTTTTTTAAACGCGTGTCCGGCTGATCTAACGGACAAAATGATTCAGGTAACTCTCCTTGCTGAGGTTTTTAAATAACTGTACACTTAGAGCAGCTGTGTCACACTCGTTTCAGCCACATACGGCTGCTGGGCACAGCTGCCGTATGTGTGGAGCTGGAGGGGGAGACGTGAGTGACCTGGCGTTTGCCAGCTCTAACGTAATGTATTTCTGTTCAAAGTAACCGCTATTCATGTTTTGCACTTTGTACATCGCCCTTTCTTAATTAATTAGACTCCTGATGTGACTTCAATTGTGTTTATTGAACAATGCTGCAAAATATAGTCCCCAAAGATCGCACTCTCCGCCATTTTGTATTGCGTAATCACAGTGAGCTGGTGGCTCCGTTGGGAAGCAACATACGGGTGGAGATGCAAACACGTTTTGTGATATTACGGGTTACTGTTAAGCAGTGGCGGCTGGTGATGGAAAAAGTAGGGGGGGCTGAGGGAGATTTCTGCCGTTTATTTATTACATTAACACCAAAGTAACGACTTAAAAACAAATAGCATCTAATGTAATTATTATGAATTTAGAATGTCCTTGTAGATTTCAAATATTGTTCTTTCAAAGACAAGGTCATACCAAGTCATACACATCATATTAGGAAACCAAGTCATACAAGGTGAACTTATAATTGCTGTAATTTGCGTCAATATTCAATATACACAAAGAGGCAAATAGTCGCTGTTATTACATGGAGTAACCACTAGATGAAGAAGACTGTGCATTACCAATTGTAATGGTGAGCAAGTCAATAAAAATTATTTACATTGTCTCCAGTGTTCACATAAATCGTACAGCAAACCACCTCTAAGACAGACACACAAAAAAAACATAAAACTCCTCCAGAGACACAACAGCATCTCCTCTGCTCCTCCAGGGACACAACAGCATCTCCTCTGCACCTCCAGGGACACAACAGCATCTCCTCTGCTCCTCCAGAGACACAACAGCATCTCCTCTGCTCCTCCAGGGACACAACAGCATCTCTGGAGGAGCAGAGGAGATGCTGAGTGCCTGGAGGAGCAGAGGAGATGCTGAGTGCTTGGAGGAGCAGATAAGATGCTGAGTGCTTGGAGGAGCAGATGAGATGGTGAGTGCTTGGAGTAGCAGATGAGATGAAATGTTTCATGTCCTGAACACCGTTTTCACACCAGACTCGATCGGTCGCTGCGGTTTTAAAAAGCAAACAAGGGAAGCAAAACAGCGAGTTAGTTACTCCACAGCCGGTTAGCCACGGCTTCCTAGTGTACCATGTCCGCGAAAAGCCTCTAGTGTACGACGCTTCCTTGTCTTTCACCTGCTGTCTGATGTTATTTTGTGGCTGGTCCGGTCCCATTTCTTTTATTTTTTGTTTTTCAGCCAGTGGTCTTCTTTCAAACGGAGTTTGAAGAAGAGATTGCACGGTCAATATGGTGTGGAAATGTCTCATGTAGTTGGTCAATTGGAACTATATTAGGCAGTAATAACAGCTATGGTTTTTATCTTAAAACAAAAAAGGATAACTCTGTTGGACAACTACTCAATTGTCTTGACGACATATAGGCCTGGATGGCTTGGAACTTTTTTAATTTTAATGACTTGGGTCAATGCAAAGTTTCTACACGGCTTAACTGATTCAAACTGAACTTACCGATATATTAAGCCCTGGAGGAAGAGTGTATCTTAGTCAATGTATTATTAATTATTTCATTCAGCAAAGCTCTCTTCAGGAAGACAGCCACTTCGTCATCCAGCGGGTTTGGTTAAAAAGTTAACATATCTTGATGGAGCAAAAGAGGTGGGGTTAGCTGTCGTCCTTCTACCTCGACTAAACCAAGGTGTGAATTAACCTTGATTGAGACTGCGTCTATAAGATATACAGGACAAGAAAAATGCACTGGATGTAAACTGTACGTGTGTTGAATCAATTATACGGACGCAAACTGGAGAACGAGACGAGCGTTTGCTGTGATTCTTGCGCTTCAGACTCTACCTTTATTTTACAGGAATGCATCTTTTTGTTATCGTGGTCATCGTGCCCGAGACCCGTAATGATTACTCTGCAGGTCTTTTGCAGCGGGGCAACAGCCCGGCGTCGGTGGATTCCGTTCGCGAGGCCGCAGATTCGGGTTTGAATGGCAGCCCCGAGAATGATTTGTTTAGTCTCTTTAGTCTTTTTTGACCCGCGAGCCCGGCCGACCGCCGCCCCACCCCGACGTGCGAGAATAGGCGAAGGCCCGTTCATCGCTGCTTGCAGCTTTAATTCTTATTATTTCACCACTTCAATCGCACTTTTGGGGCCTTTGCCATGTTCAAAAACTCTTGAATTTTTGCGTGCGCTTCAGAAGTGCGAAAAATTTATATATTCTTGGGGTCGCGCAATTTGGCGATGAAAAAAAGTGCTCTCTAGCGCCCCCTAAAGTGCTGCCTCTGGGGACATTTTTGTCCACTTTTACGGATTGACTTGAAATTTTGCACACAGGTGCTCTTGGATGTGCTCTACAAAAAAGTCAATCATGGTATGCAAATGCGCCTACCGTTTTATGGCCGCCATTTTGAATTTTGTGAAAAACACGTTTTTGCGAACTCCTCCCAGACGCTTGGTCCGATTTTGACGAAATCTTCACCAAAATGATCATTGGCTCAATGCCATCAAAAGTTATCAAAAGCTTGTTGATATCTCATTTAGTTTTTAATTGATGGACCAATCAAGTTGTCGGGGGTGTGGCCTAAAAAGGAAAGACCAATAACTTTAAAAGTAAAAGGCCTGTCGCCACCAAATCTTTAGGACATGTTCACATTGGGTCCTAGAACTTCCCCTGAGAATTAAAAAAAAATCGAACATTAGGGGGCGCTATGGTGATTTACTGTATTTTGGCCTTTTTTTCGCAATTTCCACCGTATTTTGGTTTTACAAACGAACGAACTCCTCCGAGAGTTTAACTCCGATCGATTTCAAAATCGGGCCAGTTGATCCTGACCCCCTTGGGGTCAAAAGTTATTAAAATCAAGAGTTTTCATAAAACTACCTGGCCGTGAGCTTGCGTGCAGTTTGGACGATTTTTGACGATTTTCCTCAAATATGTAAAATGGTATAACTCCAAGGAACATTGATATTTCTGGCTATAAATGTATATTCATGATGCTTGTGTAGGCCTTTAAGTAATGCCATGCAGTGATTTTCGAAAAAGTATAGCGCCACCTATTGGCTTACGTCAATGCAAAGTTTCTACATTTACATGTCCATTTCCTAGCCCTTTAATCTGATCAACTTCAAATCTGGGAATATAAGACGTAAGACTGTGACGATGGCTCACAGTGAGAATTGGGAGTTTTGGACCAACTTTGTTGCTGTGACGACGTCATCTTTGCATGAAAGTTCAAGCACATCTTCTGAGCCTCGGCACACTCCAAAACTCTTGAAAACCTCTGTGAGTATCCTACGTGATGACCTTTACAGACCTGATGTGCAGTTTTGGATCAAAAGTGAAAAATTGCCTCCATTGCGCCCCCTGGAAGATTTTGACGAAGCCCCGCCCGCACCCTGTTTGACCGACAAGTCCGCTGATTTTTTACCAAATGTATTAAAGGGAGACTTAAAAAAGTCTCTGAGGAATTTTCTCTAAAACAAACAGGAAGGCAGTTATAATTTTTTTAGTGTGAATATTACCTCAATTTTTGGCGGAGAGTGACCAATCCTATTTCAGTGACTTTTCGAATTCTCACATCCATCTGGAAGAATAGCTCAGTGAGTAAGGTGTTGGCCCCCCGATGCAATGGTCGTGAGATCGACTCCCGACGAAATCATACTTTTTTTTTTTTTCTTCTTTTTTTAAACGTGTGTCCGGCTGATCTAACGGACAAAATGATTCAGTTTACTCTCCTTGCTGAGGTTATTAAATAACTGTACACGTTAGAGCAGCTGTGTCACACTCGTTTCAGCCACATACGGCTGCTGGGCACAGCTGCCGTATGTGTGGAGCTGGCGTTGCAGCCCGGTACGGTCTGGACGGTGCAGCCGTTCGCCAGCGTGTCGCGAGTTTGACACATCTAACCTAGAAAAATAACACGGACAGTTCAATATATTTACATCTGAATTTAAATACACGTATTCTGCCACATACGGGTGGAGATGCAAACACGTTTTGGGATTTTACTAGATGTTACGGGGAACTGTTACGTTAAAGAACTCAATTACCCAGCAGTCTTTGTTGACGGACATGCGCAGAGTAGAGGGCGGCTCGTAGTGTCGCGTGAGTTAATGCTGTTATCGCGAGAGGTCGCCATTGAAGCCCCGGCGTTGAACAGCTGCAGCTCGTATCAAGTCCGTATTTTATATTTTAAACTGCTAGCTACACACCTATGCTTAAATCCAAACGGACTAAACCAAGTGGAAACGCTTTGGTAGGTGAGTGATGACTTTTTCCTTGTGCGTTCTTCAGTCTTACCCACTTAAATAGCGGGGATACTGTAAACATGCTAACACTAATTCGGTGCTATTAGCTGCTTAAGGGACGTCCCGTCACAAACATCTCTTTTTTTCCGCGTCTCCGGCTGATCTAACGAACAAAGTGGTTCAGATTACTCTATTTGCTGAGGTTATTGACTTAAATAACTACACTTTAGAGCAGATTTGTCACACTAATTTGAGTTTACTGCCGCCTGTGGCTGCTGTGCACTATTTAGCACAGCCCAGGGCAGCCTATGCTATGCTTGAAGAACATCAACTAGCATACGTATTTTGTTCCTGTAAAGCTAACTACGGTAGCTTCACGGGAATAAAAGACCCCTCTTCACGCTATTAGCGCCACTTTGTTTACGTTTCCGTGTGCCCTAAATAACTTGGCCCGATTGAATCACTTTATTTACACACTACTACTCGCAGCAGCTAACTAACTACTTTGTTGTTTAAAAGCGTCAGCTAAATGACACGTAATGTAATGTGCGTCTTCAATGCTTTTCAATGTTATATATTTATTTCCTTCACAATGAGCATGAATCTAACATTAAATGATATGATTAATATGCCCCTCATTCCAATGAAATAATATACACACGTCAAGCTCATTATGGAGTTGAAACAACAAATTACTAAACTGTAAACAGTTAATATAAGAGAAAAAAATATTGTTATCAAGATAAATGTTTTACAAAATGTGTGATTAACTAGTTAATTGTCTATAATCTGTTGACAGCCCTAATCGTATTCTGATAATACATGTTGGTGCTCAAATACTTTCAGATGCCACGTGCAAAGTCATGCCACCATCAATGGGAATGGCACATTGGACACGTGGCTTTCAACTCCAGCGAGGTGGGAAAGCATTTCTTTATGTATATTTTGTTCTGTCTGCATAATTGTAAAACACAGACACCCAACTAATTCTCTCCTTCCCCGACTCGGACACTCAGGTGGCGGCACGGATCTCTGCATGTCTGACTGACATCTCCCAGTGGATGTCCGCCCATCACCTGAAGATCAACCCCGACAAGACTGAACTACTTCTCTTCCCTGGAAAAAACTCGCCCACTCAGGACCTGACTGTTAACTTTGGCGAACACCGTTAACATCAGGAGAATACGACCCCTTCTCACTCAGAAGGCGGCGCAGGTACAGATTCAGGCTCTTGTCATCTCTCGCCTCGACTACTGTAACTCTCTGCTGGCGGGTCTCCCTGCTACCGCCATACGACCACTGCAGCTCATCCAGAATGCAGCAGCTCGACTGGTCTTCAACCTTCTGAAATACTCCCACACCACACCGCTTCTCCGTTCTCTTCATTGGTTACTAGTGGCTCCCCGCATCCAGTTCAAAGCATTGGTACTGACGTACCACGCTGTGAATGGATCGGGACCAGTCTACATCCGGGACATGGTTAAACCCTACATCCCAACCCACACACTCCGATCTGCATCTGCCACGCTGCTTGTTCCTCCCTCACTGAGAGAAAAGCACTCGACGAGATCGCGACTCTTTGCTGTCCTGGCTCCCAGATGGTGGAACGAGCTCTCTGATGACATCAGGACTGCAGAGAGCCTCTCCATCTTCCGTCGAAAACTCAAGACACACCTTTTTAGACTCTACCTTGACTAAAACACTAGCAAACCGTAGCACTAACAAATGGTAGCACTTAAATTGTACTTATAATGCCACTTATCTTTAACATGTTTTGAAACTGCTTAGTTAATGAAAAATGTACTTTCTTGTTACTTGTTCTTCTGAGTTTGTATCTCTATGTGGAAATGCACTTATTGTACGTCGCTTTGGATAAAAGCGTCAGCTAAATGACATGTAATGTAAAAGCCTTCTTCCTGTGTTCTTACAACAGCATTCCATTACATATCGATGTAATAATTTGGCCTTCTTTTTTTCTTCCAGCACACGGCACAGGTTGGCGTCACAATCATGGCAAAGTTGACTGGACCACAGCGGAAAATTATCCTTCCAGAGAAGAAGTTATTTACTTCTACAACGAATGGAAGAGTTACAACTTCCAGATGACAGCTCGCCGCTCATCCTTCTGGGCAACTTGAACATCCGACAGAACTTATGTGACCTACTGCGTTTTATTTTCTCCTTTAGCTGTCATTTAAGTATTAAAATTCGCTGTATTTTTGCAAGAGAGGCACCAATCCTATTTGAGTGACGTTTCGATTGTGAAATTGTATTGGACCATATAGGTCATCTGCAGAGCGTTGGCCCCTGGCGCAGTAAACCAGGGTTTGATTCTTGGCATGCACAAGACTCCTCATGTGACTTAAAATGAATCCAGAATGCAATATTTGTTCAGTATGCAAGGGCAGTGATTTATTTAGTCATGTTTGGTCATGTTTTGGTTTTTTTTACATGACAATATGGTTTGGTACATGCTGAGTTAATGAATATACATTCTAAATTGCAATGTCCATATGTGAATAAGAGTTGTATATGTTTATCATAGTCAACATGGTGTGGAAATATCCCTTATGTAGTTGGTCAATGGGAACTATAGTAGGCCGTAATAACAGCTAAGGTAATTACAGGTGGATATTTCTGGGAATTAACCTTAAATGAGACTGCATTTATGATATCTAAGATATACAGGACAAGAAAAATGCACTGGATGTGTATATGTGTTGAATCAATTATACAGACGCAAACTGGAGAACGAGACAAGTGTTGCTGTGATACTTATTGTGGTCATCGTGCCCGAGACCCGTAACAATTACTCCGCAGGTCTTTTGCAGCGGGGCAACAGCCCGGCGTCGGTGGATTCCGTTCGCGAGGCCGCAGATTCGGGTTTGAATGGCAGCCCCGAGAGTGATTTGTTTAGTCTCTTTAGTCTTTTTTGACCCGCGAGCCCGGCCGACCGCCGCCCCACCCCGACGTGCGAGAATAGGCGAAGGCCCGTTCATCGCTGCTTGCAGCTTTAATTATTAGGGCCTGAGCCGACTGAAAGTCGGGCGAAAGCCCTATTGAAATTGCAAGAATTCTTCTTATTATTATTCTTATTATTTCACCACTTCAATCGCACTTTTGGGGCCTTTGCCATGTTCAAAAACTCTTGAATTTTTGCGTGCGCTTCAGAAGTGCGAAAAATTTATATATTCTTGGGGTCGCGCAATTTGGCGATGAAAAAAAGTGCTCTCTAGCGCCCCCTAAAGTGCTGCCTCTGGGGACATTTTTGTCCACTTTTACGGATTGACTTGAAATTTTGCACACAGGTGCTCTTGGATGTGCTCTACAAAAAAGTCAATCATGGTATGCAAATGCGCCTACCGTTTTATGTCCGCCATTTTGAATTTTGTGAAAAACACGTTTTTGCGAACTCCTCCCAGACGCTTGGTCCGATTTTGACGAAATCTTCACCAAAATGATCATTGGCTCAATGCCATCAAAAGTTATTAAAAGCTTGTTGATATCTCATTGGGTTTTTAATTGATGGACCAATCAATTTGTCGGGGGTGTGGCCTAAAAAGGAAAGACCAATAACTTAAAAAGTAAAAGGCCTGTCGCCACCAAATCTTTAGGACATGTTCACATTGGGTCCTAGAACTTCCCCTGAGAATTAAAAAAAAATCGAACATTAGGGGGCGCTATGGTGATTTACTGTATTTTGGCCTTTTTTTCGCAATTTCCACCGTATTTTGGTTTTACAAACGAACGAACTCCTCCGAGAGTTTAAATCCGATCGATTTCAAAATCGGGCAAGTTGATCCTGACCCCCTTGGGGTCAAAAGTTATTAAAATCAAGAGTTTTCATAAAACTACCTGGGCGTGAGCTTGCGTGCAGTTTGGACGATTTTTGACGATTTTCCTCAAATATGTAAAATGGTATAACTCCAAGGAACATTGATATTTCTGGCTAGAAATTTTAATTCATGATGCTTGTGTAGGCCTATAAGTATTGCCATGAAAAGATTTTCGAAAAAGTATAGCGCCACCTATTGGCCTAGGTCAATGCAAAATTTCTACAGTCAGATGTCCATTTCCTAGCCCTTTAATCTGATCCCCTTCAAATCTGGGAATATAAACCTTAGTACTGTGATGATAGGTCACCGTGAATATTGGGAGTTTTGGACAAACTTTGTTGCCGTGACGACACCATCCTCGCATGAAAGTTCACGCACATCTTCTGAGCCTTGGAAAATTTCAAAACTCTTGAAAACCTCTGTGAGTGTCCTTAGTGATGGTCTTTACAGACTTGATGTGGAGTTTTGGTTCAAAAGTTAATAATTGCCTCCATTGCGCCCCCTGGAAGTTTTCGACGAAGCGGCGCCGGCACTCTGTTTGACTTACAAGTACGGTGGTTTTTGAGAAAATGTATTACAGAGAGACTTAAAAGAGTCTCTGAGGACTATGCTCTAAAACAAACAGGAAGTCAGTTATAACTCTATTAGTGTGAATATTCCCTGTAGATTTGAAGGAGAGTCACCAATCCTATTTGAGGAACGTTTCGAAGTACAAAATTGTATCAGAGCAGATAGCTCATCTGCAGAGCACTCGGCCCCTGGCGCTGGAGATGCGGGTTCGATTCCAGGTGCGGAAGATCTTTTTTTTTCACCTCTATTTCGGTTTTGCACTTTGTACATCGCCTCAACCTATTTATTAAGACTCCTGATGTGACTTGTCAACTTTTTGCAGGCCTTTTGCAGCTCGGCAATAGCCTTGTTTTACATGAGAATATGGTTCGGTACATGCTGAGATAATGAATATACATTCTAAAGTGCAATGTCCGTGCGAACAGCTGACGGGGGGCGCTTGTGGTAGCGGGGCAGCTATGGTTTAAATACACGTACTCACTGAAGCTAAAGTCTCTGAGGACTTTACTCTAAAACAAACAGGAAGTCAGTTACAATTGTTTTGGTGTGATCAAAACTGCTTTGATTCAGGTGCACTTAATGGAAACCACAGCTTTGAGACAGCTGTGCTTATTCATCCTGCATATCAGCAGAATGGGCATGAAAATAATTAATCAAGTTGGTCAAATGTCCCACTGTGACCGACATGACCGCTCTTCAACATGGCACGCGGGGCAGTGGGGATTCGAACCACAATATTTGTGGCTCACAGTAATCCATACGACACTATCACCTGGTGATCTCTTCCTGTAGTGGCCATTAGTCCTCCTAACTAATAAATTGTTCTTGTTGTGTAATTATTAACTAACTTTACATTTTGTTGTGTCTTAGGGAGCCAGGAGAAGGCAGCATCCATCTGAAGGAGAACAATGTCTGGGGACATTTAGCTTCTATAGCTTGGACATATTCTGTTACAGTTGAAATAGCTTGTATCCCATGCAATAAAAAATAAGAAGTCCTTGCATACAAGTAAATACTTTTGTTTGCTGATGTGATTATTGACATTATCTCCTCTGCCTTAAGATTGCAATATTACTTTTAGCTGGCTTAACTGATTTAATTTGAATTTACCAATATATAATGCCATGGAGAAGCGTATCACTAATCTAAGTGATATAAGGAGAAGATTATCCTCCCTATGTTTTTTGGGGTTTTAAAGCTTTTACTGTTAAGTGCAGCAGGTTGCTAGGCAACCACAGCAGCCCAGGTAAAGCTGATGACGCAAGCAGGAAGTCCCCCCACATTTCAGAGACCGCTCGGTTCAGCCTACGCGGTTGTCCCAGGGCTACTGCAAGGGTTGGTGAAGGCTGGAGGCTACAAGGATGCAGCCTAGGCAATTAAGACAGCTACAGTGTTGCTAACATTTTAAATAAATAATGTCCATAGTATAACATACAGAGCTCTCTCTGTTCCTCTTTTCTTCATCTTTAAAAGTTCTCTTTTAACACATATTGTTGATATATGTACCCCCAATATACAATACACAACTGCATGCTGTCCATACATATTACAAATTTAATTACACAACAACAAACAGCAGCAACAGTAAGAATAGGAACATTGAAATTAACAATAAAAAAAATTAAAAATCTTCTTTAAAGATATCCTCTGTTTCAGGATCTGCCTCAGCCATCTCGCTGTCCGTCAAAGCATCTGCAGAGATTAAATAGGGAAAATATCTATTCTTTCATAATGTCATCAACAAAAAATACATTTACAATCTTACAATTCACACAGCCAATCAAAATATTTAATATTCAGTTCATGAATTTTCATTAATGTGATAATAATATCACATGGTTAACCTGTCTTGGAGTTTTGATAGTTTGAGATGTAACAAATAATATGGCATGTTTTTCTCTTAATCCTAGTACTTGTAAGTCACTTTGGATAAAAGCATCAGCTAAAGGAAATATTATGTAGTGTAAGATGTAAGAACTGCTTTTGAGTTCATTCATTGCAGATTGTCACACTTACCATCACCATTACCACTGCGTTCCTGCTCCACCACCATTAATCTAGCCTTTGTGGCTGCTACCTCTTTTCTAAGGTCCATCAATTCCTGCTTCATGGCCTCCACCTGCTTTTCAGCCGCTCGCCGCCTCCTAACCTGCCTCACCAGGACCTGCATGACCTTTAGATTGCAATCTAAAGATTGCACATACAGGTCCTGGCGAGTTACCGCCTGATCAAGGCACGCATACTGAAATTAAAAACAAACAAATGTACATATTGGTCATTTTTTAATACCAACTTGGTTCTATGGTGCATATTATATCATATCAAAATGATTATTATAAATTACAATATCTGTGTTCTGTATTGTAGGATTTCTTGCAAGAAAAATATGTTTACAAATGTGTGTTTAATGCACAACTTCAACCATGACGCCAATGAAGTATTATTACCCATCAATAGCTCTATAATGTTATACAAACACAAAGAAATAGATAATATGCCACTCAAATAAATATCAACACATGTACTTACAGTTTGAATTTGGCACGCCTGCCTCACTTTCTCCACCTCCTCATCGTTGATTTGGGGGAATTTTGTTGGACTTTGCATTCTCTAATGATCAACAAAACACGTAAAACACATAAAAGATAAAATAACTCAACAGGCCAAACACTACATACCACATTTTCAACATTAATTTCCACAGATTCCAATGTATAACAGAGGTACTACAATTTCAGGATTAACTACTTTACCTAACAATTAATTTCAAACAAGACATTTCTCTCAATCTCTGGAAAATACATAAAATGAACGATACTTCTAAACTACAAAATAGGTAGTGCACAATATAGCTCTGAACAATAGTGTCATTCATTACAACATTAGCATTAAATCAAAAATACTCATGGATACTTACAAATGTATAGCTATACGTAGTGCACAATAAAGCTCTGAACAACGGTGTCATTCATTACAATATAAGCATTAAATCAATATACTCATGGATACTTACGAATGTATAGCTGGATGTGATGAATAAAAATAGCGCCACTCGTCCTCTTTCAAATCCTGCTGACGGTTAGCTGCATTTCGACTTCACCGCAAAGCCCCTCCCATCACACCCAAGCTGATTGGGCTATAATATAGCTCCTGAAGTTCAAAAATGCAAATCTCAAAAATGCATTATTTTATTATTACAATTAATTAATACATATAAACTTAATTTGTGTTCAAGCGTGAAAGTTACATAGAAACTTAATTAATTCTTTCTATTTTTAAAAACAGCACCGCCGACGAAAATGAAGAAAAAAAAAAAAAGCGAGTGAGCCTCTCACTCCGGCCACCGTAGGCAGACAGCTAGCTGTCAGTCCGGCTGCTAACTGGATTATGACAGCTGCATACACAGTTTAAGTTTTACCATGTAGAACGGTAACATGAGATATTATTCTGGAAGCATTTATTTCTACAAGTGGGCTAGAGGCTGGTGGAAATGACGTGAAAGGTTTTGTTTGGCCATCGGATACTTTCTAATGAACGCAACTAGCTTGCGCATATTACAAGGTAAGTAAAAAACGTTGGGCTGTCTGAATGATTGCCTTAATCAAAGAGATTATTGCCATCTACGATTACTTATTAACTTGATCTAGATCAATACTGTTCAGAACCTTTTAATACAGTTAACGCAACTTCCGGTGGTGGGCGTTGTGTCCAGACGCGAGTCCACACGGCTGCGTGCCAGCAGTCATTTAGAAGGGAGAGAGCGACACACAAGTTTAAGATGGAGAGAGCTTTTTTCATTGGAAGTAAAACGAACAGAGACAAGACATACAGCGGGGACCTGTGCAGAGGAATTACTCAGCGTGTCAACCAGAAGGGGGGTGAGTGACAAACGGACCGCGTTAGTACTGATAGTGCCCGTAACATGTTGGTATCTGCTAGGCTAAGCTAAGCTGCTAGGCTACTTCTGTCAACATCTATCCTGCAGAGGACCGCCCTGTGTACCGTTGTGGTTTTGAAACGTCGTGGCAAAACGTTAGGAGATTCTTACTTCAAAGGCAGTTGTCAAGTGATGGAGAGTTTAGAGAAAAGTGCACGAGGACAGTAGGAAGAGTCGCTTGTAAACACGTTCTACACGTGTGTTAGTTTGGTGTTCCAAAATACAATAGAACAACAACATGTATTTCAGTATACATGCTGTCCGAAGTGAATACTCGTTAATTTAGACAAATTTGTTTTGAAAAGTAAAACGCAGGTTTAATCGTGATTTAATTAATTTAAAAATGTGAGAAATAAAGGACAAATTAAGTCAGTGGTACAAGTAAATGAAGAACATGTAATATGTGCGGTCATTAGCTTTAAATAACAACGGTTCTTGCCGTGAGGTTAAGCACCTTATTTGTGCAATTCCTTTTACGGTCCGTATTCTTAAACACTAACGACTCTTATTTTGACAACTTCTACCGGATGTCACTATGGTGTGTATATATACGACTCTCCAACGGTCGCTCTTCCTCTTTGAATTTCGTCTGATTTTCAAGGAACCACACCCTGAGCTCTGTACTTTTTAAAAAATTGTACCCTGCTTAATCCACACAAATACTTACACTACCACACACTGAGAGATACTCTTGATTCCACCAATCGCCTGAAAACTCTTCAGACTAACGGTAAGTTTAATATTATAATCATTCTTGAGGCTCGTCCATTTTGCGCTTCCGAGCTAACGCGAGCTAACGCGAGCTAACGCTAAGCTAACTTAAGTTTGCCGAAGCTACATTCTTCCTTGCCGTCAGTAATTCTGAGGGGAACCAACACAGTTTAGCATAACTACTTCGTTCACAAACTAAACGAGTGTCGGTTATTTGCAGGACAGAGCACAAAGTATCGGAGTTGGTAGTTAACGCTTTAGCTCTGTTAGCTAATGTGAGCATTCACGGACATATTTTCGCGCGCATGTCGGCGCGGAACTGCTGTGTGTGGGAGAATGGCGTTTTTGTTATAAAGGTGGGGGAAACACTGCTATCACGTAACAGTTTAAATCGGGTCAGTAGATCGGTCGCTTTTACCAACGTTCACCATCCACTACTGCCCGACTTGTAGACCTGAGTGTATCTTGTCATTTAAATATTAAATATTGGCACCCAAATACTTTCAGATGCCGCGCGGAAAGTCCTTCTTCCGTTCTGAGGCTGCCAAGTTTCGCATGGCAGAGCGGAGCTACGGTTCTCAACTCCAGCAAGGTGGGAATAGCTATTGTCCTGTTATCATATAATATTATCATATAATATTTGTTCTTAAAACAGCACTCCTATTACATAAATTACATTAGGTTTCACTTTTTTTTCTTTTTCTTACATAGGCTGTGGCACAGGTCGGCGTCACTTTGTGCGCCCATGGCCAAAGTCTTCCCTCACTGGAAGACAACGTAAATTGGTCATTCCACCCAAGTTTCCAGACAAGAAGGTAGTTTAATTTTACAAGAAATGGACAAACTATTTAATCTAAATGAATGTGTGGTTTTCATTCACTCCCTTTTGTTGTTCCAGTTGGTGCTTGTTCTCGGATGCTCCCACCTGCGTGCAATTGCAGATGGATTTGTGACTATGCCGGACGGCATCCTCACCTTTGGCTTCCTCTCCATCCCTGGGGGGAGCGCAGCTGACCTGAAGCTGGAGATTGAGAACACTGTTCTCACTCACCAACCTGATGCACTTTGTGTCCTGGCTCCAAGCAACAATTTGACAGCCAGTCGTTCCGTCAGTGAAGCAGGAGCTGATTTTGCCAAGCTCATGACCAGTGTGACCAAACGCTTTCCTAATGTACGTGTTTTTTTGTCTTTTGTAATTATAAATCTTTTGGTATGAGCTGCTATAATTAGTCATGACTGAATGGAATTCATAATATTACGTACATCTTTGTTCATGTAGGTGTTTGTCCTGGACTTTCCCCCACGCCTCAACTGTGAGGTGAAAGACCAGGACCTGTTGCGACAGGAATTCCGTGATGTCACTGCACGGATGAGTAAGTTTATTAAAGACTGTAGATTACATACACTGTAATGGATGTATGGTTATTGCTTTTTAGGCAGATACATAATTTACAGTTCAAGTAACCTTTAATTTCCTTTTCTCTATTTCTCAGGTGTGAAGTACTGTTCCATTGCAGAGTACTTTCCACTCCAAGACCGTAAACTTTGGGTCAGAGACGGCGTAAGTACATGCTGTTTTGATATTGCACATGGAAAAGTTCTACATACTGTTATGTATTTGATGTTGAATCTACATTCATGTTTTGTATATTCGCTTGTTATTATTTATTACAGGTGCACCTGAGTGATGATGGTGGGATGAAGATCCTGGTGAAGTGGCTGGCGCATCACTCCTATCAAGTAGGCCTTTTCAACAATGCTCTGATGCCACTTAATTATGAATCAATTTTATTTTGCTTAATGTTTGTCTATGTATCTAAAACAATGTATTACTCTTGTCATTATTAGAAACTTCACCCCCCGCCTGAGCCACAGGTTTCTTTCCGACCATCAGTGCCGGTTGTCACTCCAGCACCAAAGCCACAGCGTTCTCCCAGCACACGCCGAACCGCAATCACTCCAGAGCCCAAGCCATCACTGCTACCTTCAACTCCAGCAGTGAAGCCACTGGTTTCTCCCAAGCCATCACTGCTACCTTCAACTCCAGCAGCGAAGCCACTGGTTTCTCCCAAGCCATCACTGCTGCCTTCAACTCCAGCAGCGAAGCCACTGGTTTCTCCCAAGCCATCACTGCTACCTTCAACTCCAGCAGCGAAGCCACTGGTTTCTCCCAAGCCATCACTGCTGCCTTCAACTCCAGCAGCGAAGCCACTGGTTTCTCCCAAGCCATCACTGCTACCTTCAACTCCAGCAGCGAAGCCACTGGTTTCTCCCAAGCCATCACTGCTGCCTTCAACTCCAGCAGCGAAGCCACTGGTTTCTCCCAAGCCATCACTGCTACCTTCAACTCCAGCAGCGAAGCCACTGGTTTCTCCCAAGCCATCACTGCTACCTTCATCTTCAGCAGTGAAGCCACTGGTTTCTCAAAGACCATCAGTCCCCACATGCACTCCAAAAATACCACGTCAACCAGATCTTGAGTGGTCAATTGTTGGAAGGGGCAGGAAGGTAATGGTTCACTTTAAAGAACCAATATTTCCAAAACACCTCATCAAAGTGTAGGTTAAAGGAAATGTACTTGTGTGGGATTAAAACTATTCTGTTTGTTATTACAGAGGCAACAACCCGGCCAATTCCATCTAACATGCGATGCCCCCAAAAGAAGGCTGCTTCACCATCAGGTTGGTTGTTTGTTCTTGTTTAAGTCAAAGCAGCATATAATGATGAAGTATGCCAGTATGGTTTGCCTTTGAGAAAAGGGATTTGTTACCGTTGTTTCTACATTTCCATTTACCAGGAAGTGCTGAAGGAGTGCTCTGTCCTGCTAAATCCTCTCAAGTTTAGTAGGGCAAGGTTGGCAGAAATGAATAAGATTTCTCCATCGCATCTTCCTAGCCCGAAGATCTGCACACCAGCTTCTCCACAAATCAAAAAGGTATCCATTCTAATTGTCTTTGTTGAGAATCTTATATGGTAACTTGTCATTAAAGAATGTAATAGTTTGCACACACGACTTGTTAGCTTGACGTTTTTCACAGCACTGAAGTCACAGTCAAAGACTATGTGCTTGTAAAATAAAACTTGTTTCTTATTACAGAGGAGACCACCCGGTCAACCAAGGAGGAGGATCCTTCATAATCAGGTTGGTTATATATATATATATATATATTTTTTTCTAAGTACCACACAATGTTATTATACTAGTAGAGTTGGCTTTTAATCGATTCATTTTTGACATTCTTCTTTCAATGTCTACATTTTTCAGGATGAGGTGAAGGATTGCTCCGTCCCGCTAACCCCTGCCAGGTCTAGCTTGGTGCCGTTGGTGAAGATGGATGACACTACTCCATTGAATGTTCCTAGCCCTAAGGAATGCACTCCAGTCCCTCCACACATAACAGAGGTATTTAAAAAATGATGTATTTATTCATAACACGAATCGTTTAAGAATGCAGAGGTTGTTTTGTTGCAGCATTTGGGGGTTTCCAGACAACATACTAAGAACGTGCTTGTATTTGTTTGTAATTATCGCTCCTCTTCTAGGTGGACACGTCACCAACTTCAACAGAGGTGATGGCCAGACCTCAGCCTACCAGAGTTTCGGTAGCTGTCAAAAAAGAGGTTTGTCAACTTTGTGTGAAATTAGCTTGTTCCAATCATGTTTATAAATTGCAGTTCCTTCTAATATTGTTGGTGTTTTTAAGGTCCAGGCAGCACCAGGTGCAGAAGAGACGGCAGGGTCGTCTTCTACTGGTGTTCCAAAAGAAGCTGCCTCCGTCAAGGTTAGTCCGTTGTGTGGGAAATGGGGAAGGGAGAAAATATACACTCCTGTTTAATAACTACAACTGACCTCTATATAATCTAGGTGGTATTCGATGTGCAGTCATGGTTTTTATGTTTTACTAAATTATATTGAATTGCAAATGAGGGATTTTTAGTATTTTAGTCCGCTTCTTCTTGTGTTGAAGAATATAGATATTTCCAACCAATTTTCCCCTGCTAATAAATACAGTGTCTATGTAACTGATGGGCAGCAACCACACATTTGTAGTGTGACTCACTTGTGAAACCATATATAGAAACATGCTTGTTTTTATTTGTCTAGTTAATGCCCTTCTTTTTGTAGGTGCAAACGTCACCAACCTTTGCGGAGGTCGCTGCTCAATACTCCCATATGAGGGTTTTGGAGGCTGTAACAAAGAAGGTTGGTGGTCCTTTTTGGAAATCTACCTTATTCCAATTTCATTTTAATGTGGAATTCCTTCTAAATTGTGGGGTGTTTTTCTTTTTATAGGTCCCAGAAACACCAGGTGGAGAAGGTTCGAAGGAGTCGTCATCTACTGGTGTTCAGCAGGAAGCTGTCCCAAACGAGGTTGTTGCACATTGTTTTTTTTGTTTTTTTTCATAGGGGTGAGGGGAAACGTTATTTGCTGGCCTGTAGTACAAATCAATTACTTTCAGTCCAGTAGATGGTTCTGTTTATTTTTATATATATATATATATATATATATATATATATATATATATATATATAATATATATTGAAAAAATAAAGACGTTTTGACATCCAGGTTTTGCCGAGTGGGGGGGAGTCTGAAGGGTCGTCTTCTACTGGTGATGAGGAAGGGTCTATCAAGCTGAAGGTATCTTAATTTTATATTGTTTTTAGACATTTTTCTGGTGCATTCCATTCTACTTAATTGTCGTGGTTGATTCTTTCAATTCTGACCAATTGTGTCAAAAATTAATGACCATCTAATTGTTACCGCTTCTCTTGCCCCTAATTATAGATGAAGAAATTGTCTCGTAAGAAATTGTCTCGTAAGCGACACTTCTCTTGCCCCTAATTATAGATGAAGAAATTGTCTCGTAAGCGACACAACCAAAGATTCATCGCCGGTAAGTGTGATCGAGAACGATCTGCCAAATCCACCCGAGGGAAGTGCTACGATGCCAAAACCATCAGTGGTGCGGTAAGTCGTGAAGGTGAGTCGTGCACATGTTCAGAGAAAATGCCCCCACCCGTTGTTGCAGGGACTCGTAGAGAAGACACACTGCATGATGATGGAAATGTATCAACTGCATGCAGTGTTGCCGCTGTAATAAAGCATGTCCTGGCTCCTGTGTGTACCTGGAAAGCATCAGATATTGATGACATCTGTACAGAAGGTGGCAAGTTAAACATGTTTGTAGCTGAAGCAGGTAAAAGTAGTGACGTTAAAGGGAAGTGCACCTTGATTCAACAGCATAGTGTCTTTGGCAGAAAATTTAAGGTAAGGATTGGTAAACCGCAGCAAAGACATTTCAATGACTCTGCTGAAGAGCCTGAGTTGCATGAAGTGCTACAAGAACACTTGTTGAGGGATGGCATGTGTCTGTTGAACATGTATGGTGAGGTTTCTGCCATTATTCATCACGACAAACACTTGGTGTTTGTTGATTGTGGGTCACGTGATGCATCTGGGTTGGCATCTAGTGTTGGCACACCTGTGGCTGTCTTCAACAGCAGTCTTCATGACCTGATGCTTCACATCAGAAATCTGAAGGAGTCATTTGGCGCAAAGTGGTACGCCATCAGTAGCATTTCTGTGAAGGAGCATAATGTGGAATGTGTAGAAGGGCTTTCAGACAGCGACATGGAAGTTGCAGTTCACCCTGAGGACAGCCGTCCTGTCAGTGTTGAATGTCCTACAACATCTGTCCAGGGATCGTTTCATCAAGGAGACAGTCAGTTTGAATATGGCGGACTTCAGTGCATGGCCGTCGGTTTGGTGAGCATAGCAAAACACTCAACTCACTGTGTGTTTTCATGGCAGTCCAGCGATCTGGATGAGGTTGTAGTTTCAGGCGATGAGTTGTATTCTTCTCTGCGTGCCACCAACGCCATCAGTGGTGGGTCCCAACTGCTATGTGTACCAGATCTTCCCAAAGACTCTGTGATTAATGGACGCAGGTATGACTTTTCATATGGTGACTATGTTACTGGAGATGTTGATTTGGTTGAGGGAGAGCTTATTGAGCTAGGTGTACACGTCACTTTAAGAAAGGGGTTACAAAAGATTCTCACACAATATAACACGTGCCTTATGACATTACGTGGCAGTACATGTGCAATAATTTGTCAACAAGGACGTTATGCCGTGGTTGACTCTCATGCACGCAATGCACTTGGAATGGTAGATGCTGGAGGACAAAGTGTTGTTGTGTATTTTAGTGACTTTGAAGGCCTGTTTAGTCACATATGCAGATTTGCGGAAGCATTAAACACATCCCAAAAGCCATTTGAGATTGCTGGTGTTTGTGTCACTCAGAATGACCTAGTTGATAGCGGCCGCTTGTCCTTTGGTCAGAACGACCCTGTTGTAACTGAGACAACGTTGGGTTCTAGTTTACATCAGAAGAGTATTCAACCAACACCTGGCTGCTCTAACAGACGCAGAGGTACAAAGCGTAAGGTGTCCAAGGGAAACACCAACTCAAAAAAGGTAAAAACCAATGCAACACTTGGCAGCTCTGCCAGTCAGACAGGTGCAATGTGTAAGGTGGCAAAGGGAACTTGTACATCACCGGTAATAAAAACCAGTGTTACTGAGGTTGAGCCAGACATCGTATTTGTCAGTGATGTCATCAGTAAACAGTTGCAGTTTCGTCCACTTTGTAATGAGGTTTCACAAATTCTCTGCAAACAGTTAGATATCGTGTCAGAGAAAGGTGATTCGGTATCTACAAACGTTGGTGCGTTGGGGGCTCCATGTTTGAATGACAAAATAGTTGGTGATGGAAACTGCTTCTTTAGAGCCATCAGTCAAGCTGTGAGTGGTACACAGAGGTATCACAGAAAAGTTCGCCTTGCTGTGGTTAAACACATAAAAAGTAATGCTGAAGCATATACGTGTCATTTGAGAAGTGAGTATAATTCAATCACAGAATATCTCATTTTGTCACGGATGTCTTATGTTGGCAGTTGGGCAACTGAAATTGAGATTCAGGCAACAGCAGATTTTTTGGGAATAAGTATTTTCACATATCACACTAATCGCTGGCTTGAATATAGTTGCACAAGCAAACAGTTAACCACTGAGGGACTGTATTTGGAAAACTGCAATGGGAACCATTATGAGTCTGTGGTTTGTGTTCAACAGCCTGGCATGCTGAGTTGTTATTGTTATTGCAAAGAGGACACACCTTGCTCCACTGACTATTCTCGTCGACAGAGTAAGAGAAAAATGAATACTTTGGAGAATCTCCGTTTTGATACAAGTTGTGTGCTTGAACCTGTTGCAGATATCTCCGAGCAGCCGGATAGTTCATTGCCAGCAACAGACATTGATTTTGTAATGTTGAGTGATGAATCTGTTGAAGATGATATCACAGAACTACATAGTACATTTCCAGCCAAGGACATAGATAGTGTAATTTTCAATGATGTACCTGCCGTATGTTGGGAATTTCATCCCTTGACCTCAGACGTAGCAAAATCAGTATGCAATTTGTATAACTTGTCCTATGAAAAGCAGGATGTTAAACTACCAACCATGAGTGGTTCATTAGGTGCTGTGTGCAAAACTCGTACAATTGTAAAGGATAAAAATAGTTTCTTTAGAGCAATTGCTCAAGCAGTCAGTGGTTCCCAAAAATGTCACCGAAAGATTAGGCTTGCAGTTGTAAAATATATGGAAGATCAGATTGATAACATTAAAATAATAGAAAAGGGATATGCTTCAATATCCCATTATATTAAAGAGACACACATGAAATATGTTGGTTATGATGCCACAGAAATAGAAATTGAAGCAACTGCAAATGCTTTTGGACTGGATATATATATATACAGTGGTAAAAAGTGGTTCAAATACAATTCTGTGAATCCAGTTTTGTCTGAAGTGGCAATTTACCTAAAACATGATGAGAATAATCACTATGAGCCAGTACTTTGTGTTAAACATATTACTGAAGTAAGTTGCTTTGATTTATGCAAAATGGATATCTCATCTGAAACCCAGTACATGAGGAGAAGGTCAAATGTAAAATTCCAGGATTCTTCAAACATCTGTAGTCCTACTAAATTATCAACCTATTTGAAAAGGAAGAAGGGCATCCAATTAAAGGCATTATATTTAGGAAGTTCCTTCCGTAGGCAGAAACTTAACACAGCGAGTAAAAAGCTATATCAGGAAAACCTGTCACATAGACTGAGAGTCCAGCAAATGAGTAAAGCCAATTATAAGGACAATCTGTTATACAAAGAAAATGTAAAGCAACTCAGTAAAAATAAATATCATCAAAACCACTTGCACAAAGAAAACAAAAAGAAACAAAGCATAAAAAAATATCAACAAAATCTGTTACACAAAGAGAACGTTAAGAAGCTCAGCAAAAATAAATATCAACAAAATCTGTTACACAAAGAGAACGTTAAGAAGCTCAGCAAAAATAAATATCAACAAAACCAGTTGCACAAAGAAATGTTAAAGGAATTTAGCAAAAATAAATACTGGACGAATCTCATTTACAGGCAGAAAGTGAAGGCAAGGAGTAAAAACAAATATGGAAATATTCTGCATAAAAAACGTGTTATTGCACGTAATAAAACAAGGTTTCAACAAAGGAAAGAACAGTCAAAACTGTTTGATTTTGTCATGGAGCAGTTTTCTGAAAAGGTAAGAAAAGGACCAGAGTTTGTATGTTGTGTTTGCAATCGACTGCTTTTCGAATATCAGGTGTCACATTGGAAAAATGACTATGGTAACCGTGAGGACATAGCTTTAATTGCTGAGAAATGTATCTCACGTAATCATTTACATGAATGTGATGATGATTGTGTAGTACCATGCAAATGGCTGGATATGGGTAGAGGAAAGCTATGGATCTGTTACACATGTCATTCTAAAATTAAGAGAGGAGTAATGCCACCTGAATGTGTACTGAACAATATGCAAGTACATCCCATTCCAGAAGAACTGGCTTGTTTAAACAGCTTGGAACAGCATTTGATTGCTTTGCACATACCTTTTATGAAAATGTTGGCTTTACCTAAAGGAGGTCAAAATGGAGTCCATGGACCTGTGACGTGTGTTCCAGCCAATATCGTTGAGACTACTAACTTGCTTCCACGTTCAGAAATGGACGGATCTCTTTTGCGTGTTAAGTTAAAGCGTAAGCTCACTTATAAAGGCCACTATGAGTATCAATTTGTAGATCCCTTACGCATTAAAAAAGCACTGATGGTTTTGAAAAAAACTAATGTATATTATAAAGATGTAGAATTTAATGAAAATTGGCTAAATGATTTTTGTAGAGAAGAAGACAAAAATGTAGATAATGATGCCGAAAATAACCAAACCGCTCCAGATGTTAGTGATGAGCTATTACATGATCGACAACAGCACTGCATGTTTCAAGACACGTGTCTGATGCCTGTCGATATTGGTCAAGAAGTATTGGATCAGTATTTTGACAGTACGTTAAATCTGGCTCCAGCTGAAGGTAGCACTCCAGTGAAATTATTAACAGATATTTCCAACGAAGCCAAGAGCTTTCCTGTATTGTTTCCACAGGGATCCAATACATTCCATGATTATAGGCAACAAAAGTTGACATTAGCACGATATTTGAACCTTAGACTTCTGAATGCAGATAACCGTTTTGGTAACAGTGTAGAATATATCTTCTATTCACAGTATGTATCAGAGGTGCAACAAGTCATATCCAGTGTCTCAATAGCATTGCGTAAGGGAAAAGCAGGCCATAACGCCAAATCAATTGATGTTGATTTACTGAAGGATCAGGAAACTTTAAAAAACTTGCTGCAGTTTGATAATGGGTTCCGTTTCCTTAAGCCTATTCGAGGAACCCCATCTTTTTGGCAGGGAGCTCAACATGACCTCATGGCTTGTGTGCGTCAACTTGGGGTCCCTACATGGTTTTGTTCTTTTTCTTCTGCAGATTTACGTTGGAAGTCACTTCTCACTAGTATTTTGAAACAAGAAGGTAGGACACAAACACTAGATGATTTAGAATGGTCTGAGAGATGCGAACTTCTGCGACGCAATCCTGTCACTGCGGCAAGGATGTTTGACTATAGGTGGCATTGTTTTTTGCGGGAGGTACTCATGTCTCCATCACAGCCAATTGGCAAGATAATAGACTTTTTTTATCGGGTGGAATTTCAACAGCGGGGGTCACCTCATGTGCATTGTCTTTTCTGGATTGAGAATGCACCAAAACTTGATAAAAACACAGATGATGAAGTAGTTCAATTCATTGATAAATATGTCACCTGTGAATTGCCATCACAAGACGAGCCGTTAAAGGCAATTGTGACATCTGTGCAACAACATTCAAAAAGACATTCAAAATCGTGTAAGAAAAAGCACACAATTTGTCGATTTAACTTTCCCAGGCCAGCATCCACTCGCACTTTTATATGTCGTAAAACCGAGGAATGTGAACAAACCTGTCTGTGTAACGTAACTCCTTTGACACCGTGTGGATGTGGACATAAAGAACGTTTAGCTGCAGAAGAGAAGAAGAGGGCACTTGCGAGGAAAATGATGACATCCATTAAGTTGGCTCTGTCAAATGAGGAGGCTAATTTTGGTTGTGTAGCGGAGTTGTTTGAAGCATTGGGGATCAATCAGACTACGTTTGAGGCTGCGTACAACTGTGTTTCCAGAAATACACATGTTGTTTTAAAAAGAGACATTGATGAAGTGTGGATCAATCAGTACAACAGGAATTTGTTAAAATGCTGGGATGCAAACCTTGACATTCAGTACGTGGTTAATGCCTATGCTTGCGTTGTGTATATCATTTCATACATCTCAAAGGCAGAGAAGGAGATGGGATTGTTGTTGCGAAATGCACACAGAGAGGCATCCAAGCATGGCAATGTCGATGCTAAAGATGCATTAAAAAAGTTAGGAAGTGTTTACCTGCACAACCGAGACGTTTGTGCTCAGGAGGCTGTGTATCGGTTGACGGGCATGCACCTTAAGGAATGTTCGCGAAAGGTTCAGTTTGTGCCAACAGGAGACACTACTGTCAAAATCAGTCTGCCGTTAAGTGTGTTAAAACAAAAGGCAGACAAGACAAATCTCTCAACGGCAGACATGTGGATGATTGGCTTAGAAGACCGTTATAAGAACAGACCAAATGATGCCGTTTTCAATGATGTGTGTCTGGCATCTTTTGCATCGGAGTATCGGGTTTTGTCAAAAAATGAACGTACAAACAATAGAATTCAACTCAAGAATAATCTCGGTTTTGTTGTTAAAAGAACAAGGTCTCAACCTGCAGTTGTCCGTTATGCTCGCTTTTCCAAGACTAAATGTCCAGAGAAATTTTTCCAAAGCATATTGCAGTTATTCATGCCATATCGTGTTGACAGCCAGTTAAAACCATCTAACTGTGAAACATTTCAACTATTTTACGAAAATGGTCATGTTACCTGTAACGACGGATCACGACAGTCCGTGAAGTCCATCGTTGACAAAAACCGAGCACTGTTTGAAGTTGACTCGGAGGAATTGGATACCGCACAACAGTGTATTGATGATGTTGGTGTTCTGGAAGATGCGTGGTGTGAACTGTGCCCAGAACAAGAATTGGAGCGGCTAGAAAGTGAACAAGAGCGCAGAGCCAATGACACGGTAGAAGAGCACGTAGAAAGTATTCCTGATCTTGCAGTTAGTCAGCAACAAGTTGCACATTTGCAAAAGACAAACACTCTAAGCAGAAATGAGGGGTTGAAATTAGTTCGTAGTCTGAACAATACACAAATGTCCATCTTTTATCAAGTAAGAACGTGGTGTTTGCAAAAGGTAAGTGGTCAAAATCCAGTCCCCTTTCATGTTTTCATAACCGGTGGTGCAGGAACTGGAAAAAGCCACTTGATCAAGGCACTTCAATACGAGGCAACGAGGTTACTCTCCCCACTGGGTCGTCACCCTGATGAACTGTGTGTATTGTTAACTGCTCCAACAGGCATTGCTGCATACAACTTGAATGCTTCAACCATTCATACCACGTTTAGCATTGCTACAAATGTCACACTGCCTTACACCCCTTTGGGTGAGGAAAAGATAAATACTTTGAGGGCCAAATACAGTAACCTTCAAATTTTAGTCATCGATGAAATTTCAATGGTTGACCATAGATTATTGGCATACGTACATGGTAGATTACGACAAATTAAACAGAGCGGCAACTTTTCCCCATTTGGTAATGTGTGTGTGATTGCGGTTGGAGATTTCTTCCAGTTGCCTCCAGTAAAAGGTAAGGCTTTGTATGTGGATGATTTGGGAAACGATCTGTGGTCTACCAATTTCAAGATCATTGAGTTGACGGTGATTCAGCGGCAGAAAGACACTGCATTTGCTGAATTGTTAAACAGATTGAGGAAACGTTCCAAATCAACGCCCATGCTGCCAAGTGACACCAGTTTACTTCGAACACGTGAAACTGGTGAGGAGAGTTCATCTTTGCACATTTTTCCCACAAATGCACAAGTTGAGACTCATAATGTTGAGCAGCTACTTAAAACATGTGAAGATCATGTCAAAATAGATGCTCAGGATTATGAACGCAACAAGAAAACGGGAAAACTTGAATTGAAACGGGGACATCATGCCACAGTCTTTAACACCACTTTAGCTCAGCAACTGGTTTTAGGTGAGAACGCTCGCGTCATGCTGACCAAAAATGTAGACATGATGGATGGACTTGTGAATGGGGTCTGTGGCACAGTGACACACATAGTGAATTCCACTGGAAATAACTTTCCAAAAATTGTGTACGTTCAATTTGATGATAAAGAGGTTGGCGCACAGACTAGGGGAAATCATGCCTGTGCTTCAAGCCACCTCTTAACCTCAACACCTATTCTTCCCCAAGAAGATAGGGTCACAAACAAAGGTGGATTACGTCGTCAATTTCCCCTTAAACTTTCCTGGGCTTGTACGATACACAAAGTACAAGGAATTACTGTTGCTAACGCTGTAGTGTCGCTTAAAAAAATATTTGCTGCAGGACAAGCATATGTAGCATTAAGTCGCATCACAACTTTGTCAGGATTAATTCTTCAGGACTTTAAAGAAGACGCCATCTATTGCAACAACAATGTGCAGGAAGCACTTCAGTGCATGCAACCATTTTTATGTGCATATAGCACAGGACACAAATCGTACACACACAATTTTAGAGTGCTTTTAATGAACGTCCAAGGTTTGCCAGCACATGTCAAAGACTTGCTCCTGTCCACACAGCATTTGCAGCTTAACTGTATTGCTGTGACCGAAACATGGCTGACTGAAACCTCTTTAAAAGAGTCAGTCAACATCATTGGTTATACATTTGACAGCTGTCCTCGTAGTACATCGTACAACAGCAGACACCCCGTGTTACTTGATTTACAAGCCCAACAACATGGGGGTGTTGCCATGTATACTGAAGACAGCTTGTCATACAACATTCTACAAGTACCAAATGTCAATATAGAATGTTTAGTGTTTCACTGTGCCACCTACGACATGCTGCTAGCAGTAATTTACAGGCCACCGTCGTATGCCATGTCTTTGTTTAAAGAACATTTGGAAAAATTACTTTCTTGGCTGGAAGAAAGGAGTAACACGATCACTGTCATGGGAGATTTTAATGACGACATTAGGAAGTCGTCTACAATTTGCGATTTTATGACCGACAATGGCTACATCCAGATTGTCACACAACCTACGACTGAGAAGGGGACATTGATTGACCACGTGTATGTTAGAACTACACAGTTTGAAGTGGAAGCAGAAGTCGTGCCAATGTATTTTAGTGATCACGAGGGGGTTGTGTGTTCTTTTACAACTAAAACCTTCCACAATGTCAAGGCATAATCTATGCCATTTATTTATTTATTTATTACTTAATATCATGGTCTTCACCTCATTTTAAAGTTTAGTTATTATAAGAGACATAATAATTTCAATTATTTCTCTTATAATCTATAAATAACACTTTCTATGAAATGTAATTGTAATATATTTAAATGTTGGTCTGTCATGTATGTCTCATTAAATGAACATTGTCTTTGCAATTTTTATCATGTTATGCATGTTTGTGTAAATAGTTTTAAAACAAGGTTCTTTTACTGCGTTTCAACAGCAATAACACTGGCATGTATTGATGGGTTAGACCCCCTTTTTTAAATTTTAATTTAATGCATTTGTTTAATAATTTAGTAACGGTATAGTATAAGGTTAATGGTAAAATTCTATACTGCCACTAAAATGCTGTTGAGATGTAGGTTTGCTTTACCTTACATGTTACCTAAAAAGCAAAAGGCACTGGTAATGGTACTCCTGGTTTACTGGGATGGGGTTCAATTCCCTACGGTGTCCTTGCATTTTTTGGAAACAACATGAAAGTTGTAATCTCAAACCAATTTAGAACCCTGCACTGTCTTTTAAGTCTTACGTTTTGCAGGTCCGAGACCCATAACAATTACTCTGCGATCTCCACCAACTGTCTCTGCTACATTTCATTTACTTTTTGCAGGTCTTTTGCAGCGGGGCAACAGCCCGGCGTCGGTGGATTCCGTTCGCGAGGCCGCAGATTCAGGTTTGAATGGCAGCCCCGAGAGTGATTTGTTTAGTCTCCTTAGTCTCTTTTTGACCCGCGCGCCCGGCCGACCGCCGCCCCACCCCGACGTGCGAGAATAGGCGAAGGCCCGTTCATCGCTGCTTGCAGCTTTAATTAGGGCCTGAGCCGACTGCAAGTCGGGCGAAAGCCCTATTGAAATTGCAAGAATTATTATTTTTCTTCGTTATTATTTCGCCACTTCGAACGCACTTTTGGGGACTTTATCATGTTCAAAAACTCTTGAATTTTTGCACGCGCATCAGAAGTGCGCAAAATTGACGTATGATTCGGGTCCCGCAATTAGAGGAGAGAAAAAAGAACTCTCTAGCGCCCCCCAAAGTGGCCGCAATGTTAATTTTTTTTTTTACTTTTACCGATCGACTTGGAACCTTTTCACACAGGTTCTCTTGGATGTGCTGTACACAAAAAAAATTATGGTATGCAAATGCGCCTACCGTTTTATGGCCGCCATTTTGAATTTTGTGAAAAACACGTTTTTGCGAACTCCTCCCAGACGCTTGGTCCGATTCTTACGAAATCTTCGGCAAAATGATCGTTGGCTCGATGCGATCAAAAGTTATTGAAAGAATGTTGATATCTCATTTTTCAATAAAGTTATGGACCAATGAAGTTTATAGGTTTGTGTCCTGAAAATTCAAAGGCCTATAACTTTTTTTTTTTCTAACCGTCATTTTCACCAAATTTTGAGGACATGTTCACAATGAGTCCTAGAACATCCCCAAATTTTCCCAGAATATTTGAACATTAGGGGGCGCTGTGGTGATTCTGTGTATTTTTGGCCATTTCCTTCAATTTTTGCATTTACAAATGAACGAACTCCTCCGAGAGTTTAAATCCGATCCATTTCAAAATCTGGCAACTGGTTCCTGACACCCTTGGGGTCAAAAGTTATTAAAATCAAGAGTTTTCATAAAACTACCTGGGCGTGAGCTTGCGTGCAGTTTGGACAATTTTGGAAGATTTTTTTCCAAAATGTAAAATGGTATAACTCCAAGGAACATTGATATTTCTGGCTAGAAATGTATATTCATGATGCTTGTGTAGGCCTTTAAGTAATGCCATGCAGTGATTTTCGAAAAAGTATAGCGCCACCTATTGGCTTAGGTCAATGCAAAGTTTCTACATTTACATGTCCATTTCCTAGCCCTTTAATCTGATCAACTTCAAATCTGGGAATATAAGACGTAAGACTGTGACGATGGCTCACAGTGAGAATTGGGAGTTTTGGACCAACTTTGTGGCTGTGACGTCGCCATATTCGCATGAAAGTTCAAGCACATCTTCTGAGCCTCGGCACACTCCAAAACTCTTGAAAACCTCTGTGAGTATCCTACGTGATGACCTTTACAGACCTGATGTGCAGTTTTGGATCAAAAGTGAACAATTGCCTCCATTGCGCCCCCTGGAAGATTTTGACGAAGCCCCGCCCGCATCCTGTTTGACCGACAAGTCCGCTGATTTTTTACCAAATGTATTAAAGGGAGACTTAAAAAAGTCTCTGAGGAATTTTCTCTAAAACAAACAGGAAGGCAGTTATAATTTTTTTAGTGTGAATATTTCCTGTATTTTTGGCGGAGAGTGACCAATCCTATTTCAGTGAGTTTTCGAATTCTCAAATCCATCTGAAAGAATAGCTCAGTGAGTAAGGTGTTGGCCCCCCGATGCTATGGTCGTGGGATCGACTCCCGACGAAATTATTTTTTTTTCCTCCTCTTTTTAAACGCGTGTCGTCTGATCTAACGAACAAAATGATTCAGTTTACGCTCCTTGCTGATGTGTTTGACTTAAACAACTACACTTAAGAGCAGGTTTGTGAAAATCGTTTCAGTTTAAGGACAGAAGCTGCTCCGTGGCACATGAACAGAATCAAACAGCAGACTGAGGCACTCAGCTGGCGGACCGGGCAGCTGGTTGCGAGTTACGACACATCTAACCTGGACAAATAACACGGACAGTTCAATATATTTACATCTGGATTTAAATAGACGTATTCTGCAACATACGTCATGGTGATGTTACTAGAGAAAATGGTGCGGCCCCTTTAAGAGCTACACGCACGGGCTACGGAGGGGGAGAGCGCATGAGGAAGTTGTGTTGTTGTTGTGATGACGGAGTGGATGTAGCGGCCGGAGAATTGTCTGTACTGTAACTTTGTTACTCAGTGTTAGATTAATAAATCCTCAAAGAAAGTAAAGCGGACTTTTATTCACCAACCCCGGGACGAAGGGAATTAACCCCAAAGTTTACTTAGCCGACAGTACTTTGGCCCTGGAGCAGACAGCAACGCCTCCCCCTGCAAACTCCGACTACGGTCAGAGACGGACCGGCAGGAAAGGTGAACACAAGGCTAACGAAGTTAATTGTCAACATTAATGTGCCTGTCATGGTATGAGGCCAGACGTGAGTTGTGTTCTACATTCAAGAGGGTTTTTATTTAGCACTGAACAATAACAACCAGCATACGTCTTTTAGCTAAGCTAACTACGGTAGCTTCACGGGGATAAAAGACCCCTCTTCACTCTATCAGCGCCACTTTGTTTACGTTTCCGTGTGCCCTAAATAACTTGGCCCGATTGAATCACTTTATTTACACACTTTGAGTAGAACCGTGCTCGCAGCAGCTAACTTAACTACTTTGTTGTTTAACTTCATTGTCTATAATCTCCCCGCAGCGTGCAGCCGGGCGCAGCTAAATGACACGTAATGTATTGTGCGTCTTCAATGCTTTTCAATATGTTATATATTTATTGCCTTCACAATGAGCATGAATCTAACATTAAATGATATGATTAATATGCCCCTCATTCCAAAGAAATAATATACACACGTCAAGCTCATTATGGAGTTGAAACAACAAATTACTAAACTGTAAACAGTTAATATAAGAGAAAAAAATATTGTAATCAAGATAAATGTTTTCAAAACGTGTGATTAACTAGTCAATTGTCTATAATCTGTTGACAGCCATAATCGTATTCTGATAATACACGTTGGTGCTCAAATATTTTCAGATGGCCCGTGCAAAGTCATGCCACCAGTCTGAGGACATCACTGGGAATGGCACATGGGACACGTGGCTTTCAACTCCAGCGAGGTGGGAAAGCATTTCTTTATGTATATTTTGTTCTGTCTGCATAATTGTAAAAGACTTCTTCCCGCATTCGTACAACAGCATTCCATATCGTGTGACTGTCGATGGATGTAATAATTTGGCCTTCTTTTTTTCTTCCACCACACGGCACGGGTGGGCTTAACCGCGGGCAATCGTGGCAAAGACCCAAGTCGACTGGACCACAGCGGAAAATGATCCTTCCAGAGAAGAAGTTATTTACTTCTACAACGAATGGAAGAGTTACAACTTCCAGATGACAGCTCGCCGCTCATCCTTCTGGGCAACTTGAACATCCGACAGAACTTATGTGACCTACTGCGTTTATTTTCTCCTTTAGCTCTCACTAACTCTAACTTGCCCCAGCACCTGTTGTGAATTATTCTAGCGCTTCCACAATTGAATTTTGCTTGTTATTTTATCTAACTTGCCCCAGCACCTGTTGTGATTAATTCTCTCTCACGGTGTCAAGTGTGTACCTTGATCTTTTTTTTGCTCATTGCAGCCCTTCTCTGCAAGGAGTGCTAACAATGCATGGTGCTGTTCATTAAGCAACTGGGTAAAGAGCTTGTAATGCCACATATGAAAAAGCTCATAAGCTCATTTATAATAAAATAATATATATAATCTTGCCTTGACTGAATGGGGGCGATCAAAGTTATTTTGGTGACGTTTTGATCATTGATTCACAACAAGTCCTGTGTTGTATAGGTTTGCTTGATGCTTTGGAATCTGTAGACCTGGATTTGTTATCAACCTGAATTGACAATCCATTGACAACATTGCTGGAATCTCCTCTCCCTTAAGACTGCAATATTACTTTTAGCTGAAAGTACATGGCTCCACTGATTCAATTTGAATTCACCAATATATAATGCCCCGGGGGAGAAGCGGATCTTACTAAATGTATTCATTAATTCATTAAGCAAAGCTCACTTCAGGAAGACAGCCACGTCGTCATCCAGCGGGTTTGGTTAAAAAGTTTACACATCTTGATGGAGCAAAAGAGGTGGGGTTAGCTGTCGTCATTGTACCTCGACTAATCCAAGGTGATCCTACGTTTCAATATTGCATCAAGCTAAAGAATCAAACAATAACATTTAAGATCCAACAGCTAACCGTTACGCGCTCTCCACTTCTTACAGAGCACTTCAAACATGGTCATGTTATCGCCTGAAGCCACACACTGAATCCACAGCTCCCGTGTTTTACAGAGACTCACGGGTGTGACTTGACTGTATGAAAATGTGATCTTCAATAAACGAATGACTTTCCGTACGACAAGGTCTGTGACAACTGGCTGATCGAGGGTCGTCACATGTAGGGGCCCGGTTCACGCGACGCCCCAGGTCGACCTTCTGATTTCCCGTCCGTGTTCCTCCTTTTTTTAAACGCGTGTCCGGCTGATCTAACGGACAAAATGATTCAGGTAACTCTCCTTGCTGAGGTTTTTAAATAACTGTACACTTAGAGCAGGGGTGTTAAACTATTTTCAGGTTGGGGCCAGAACAGTGCCGGCGCTCCGCACACGCACATCACGCGCTGCGCGTAGGGCACCAAGTGCCTGGGGGGGCACCAAAAAATCTGGGACGTGAAAAATCATCACAGTAGGCTACTAGTATAAATAACAAATAAAATATGTCTAAAGCATGCTAATATGCAAATTCAATACAAAGTCAAAAAGTAATAGGCCTAGACCAAATTAGTGGAGAAAAAGGGGAACCTCCTGTGCGCCCCCCCCCCCCCCCCCCACCTCCCAGTGGTTTGTTCCATTATGCCTCAAATCTCAAATGTGGCAGACAGCTTTGAAACGGCTTCGAAAAGGCATCAAGAGTCGGGGGCGGAAAAAAGAAGAAAGAAGAGACAGCGGGATGATGCTCGCGCGTCTCTCTCAGCTAAGACAATGTTTTAAATCAGGGGTCCCCAAACTTTGTCTCGTGAGGACCGTTGCTAGCGGTCACCGGGCGGCCGGCTGCCCACATGTACTCGCGCTCATAATGTCCGCACGGACCGCCGGTGGGCCGTATTCGGTACTCGTCCGCGGGCCGCCCCAAGTTTCTGTTACCGTTTCTGTTATTTATTTTTTATGTTATCATTAAAGTTTTTGCATAACAATCAGCTTCAAGAGGTATATCCCAATCTATGGATTGCTTCGTATTGCACTGACTCTCCCTGTCACAGTTGCTGAGCGAAGCTTTTCAAAGCTCAAACTAATCAAAACGTACCTGCGCTCATCAATGGGGCAGGAACGTTTAAGTGGGCTGGCTGTCATCAGCATCAATGGGGACGTGGCTCAGAAACTGTCATATGACCTGAGAGCTGATTTTGCAGCTAGGAAATGCAGGCGTGTGCCTCTGTAGGGCCTTTGACAACTGATGGTAGTGAAAATGTTTGTAATATAGTTCTATCGGATAGCAGAATGGTCTCTTTTATAGAGATGGTAAAGTAAATTCTACTGTGCAGTTTGCACTTTATTATTATTATTTGTACTTACTGAAGAAATGTGCACATTATTACTTACACGGTTATACTGTATACTTGAATACTTTCTGCGTTTACAATGTTCAGTTCCAAATCTGTGTTTTTGGTAATTGTGGTGGTGTTTGGTATTTATAATTTATAATTTTATCTTTTATATAATATATTTCTTTTCATGTTTGTTTATGTTAATTATTTATGTTTAGAAGTTATTTGGGGAATAAAGAGAACCTAACTAAGACATTCTGAATGGTTGTTATTCCTTTGGTGGTGGTTGGTTGGTTGGTTGGTTGGGGGGGGGGGCACCACCAAGCATTTGTGCTTAGGGCACCCAAATGGCTAGCGCCGGCCCTGGGCCAGAAACTGCTCCGTGGCACATGAACAGAATGACACAGCTGACTGACTGATATAAATAGCGGAGCCACAGACGCGCTCGTAGTCTTGCGTCAGTTCATGCTGTGAGAGTACGCCAGCTCTAACGTAATGTATTTCTGTTCAAAGTAACCACTATCCAGGTCTTGCACTTTGTACATCGTCCCAAGTTATTTAATTACACTACTGATGTGACTTAAATTGTGTTTATTGAAGAATGCTGCAAAATATTGATCCCTCTGCCCTGACGCAATGTGGGTGAATCGCCTTTTTTTTAGGTCACTTTTCGATTTTGCAATCACAAGTCAGCACGTAGCTCCGTTGCTTATTCACAGGACTTTCAATATTTTGACCCGGGTTCGCTTCCCGTTAGAGCCATCGTTTTTTTTCTTCTTTTTAACTGCGAGCCCGGCCGACCGCCGCCCCACCCCAACGTGCGAGAAGTGGCGAAGGCCCGTTCATCGCTGCTTGCAGCTTTAATTAGGGCCTGAGCCGACTGAAAGTCGGGCGAAAGCCCTATTGAAATTGCAAGAATTCTTCTTATTATTATTCTTATTATTTCACCACTTCAATCGCACTTTTGGGGCCTTTGCCATGTTCAAAAACTCTTGAATTTTTGCGTGCGCTTCAGAAGTGCGAAAAATTTATATATTCTTGGGGTCGCGCAATTTGGCGATGAAAAAAAGTGCTCTCTAGCGCCCCCTAAAGTGCTGCCTCTGGGGACATTTTTGTCCACTTTTACGGATTGACTTGAAATTTTGCACACAGGTGCTCTTGGATGTGCTCTACAAAAAAGTCAATCATGGTATGCAAATGCGCCTACCGTTTTATGTCCGCCATTTTGAATTTTGTGAAAAACACGTTTTTGCGAACTCCTCCCAGACGCTTGGTCCGATTTTGACGAAATCTTCACCAAAATGATCATTGGCTCAATGCCATCAAAAGTTATTAAAAGCTTGTTGATATCTCATTGGGTTTTTAATTGATGGACCAATCAATTTGTCGGGGGTGTGGCCTAAAAAGGAAAGACCAATAACTTAAAAAGTAAAAGGCCTGTCGCCACCAAATCTTTAGGACATGTTCACATTGGGTCCTAGAACTTCCCCTGAGAATTAAAAAAAAATCGAACATTAGGGGGCGCTATGGTGATTTACTGTATTTTGGCCTTTTTTTCGCAATTTCCACCGTATTTTGGTTTTACAAACGAACGAACTCCTCCGAGAGTTTAAATCCGATCGATTTCAAAATCGGGCAAGTTGATCCTGACCCCCTTGGGGTCAAAAGTTATTAAAATCAAGAGTTTTCATAAAACTACCTGGCCGTGAGCTTGCGTGCAGTTTGGACGATTTTTGACGATTTTTCTCAAAAATGTAAAATGGTATAACTCCAAGGAACATTGATATTTCTGGCTAGAAATTTTAATTCATGATGCTTGTGTAGGCCTATAAGTATTGCCATGAAAAGATTTTCGAAAAAGTATAGCGCCACCTATTGGCCTAGGTCAATGCAAAGTTTCTACATTTACATGTCCATTTCCTAGCCCTTTAATCTGATCCACTTCAAATCTGGGAATATAAGACGTAAGACTGTGACGATGGCTCACAGTGAGAATTGGGAGTTTTGGACCAACTTTGTTGCTGTGATGACGTCATCTTCGCATGAAAGTTCAACCACATCTTCTGAGCCTTGGCAAACTCCAAAACTCTTGGAAAGCTCATTGAGTGTCCTAGGTGATGACCTTTACAGACCTGATGTAGAGTTTTGGATCAAATGCTAAGAAATCCCTCCATTGCGCCCCCTGGAAGTTTTCGACGAAGCGGCGCCGGCACCATGTTTGACCTACAATTGTGGTGATTTTTTTAACAATTGTATTAAAGGGAGACTTCAAATAAAGTCTCTGACGACTATGCTCTAAAATAAACAGGAAGTCAGTTATAACCATATTAGTGTGAATATTCCCTGTAGTAGTGCAAGAGAGTCACCAATCCTATTTGAAGGACGTTTCAAACCACTAAATTGTATCAGAGCAGATAGCTCATCTGCAGAGCGCTCGGCCCCCAGCGCTGGAGATGTGGGTTCGATTCCCAGCACGGCAGATCTTTTTATTTTCACCTCTATTTCGGTTTTGCACTTTGTACATCGCCACAACTTATTTAATAAGACTCCTGATGTGACTTAAAATGTATTTAATGAATCCAGGATGTAATATTTGTTCAGTATGCAGGAGCAGTGATTTAATTTGTCATGTTTAGTTTTTTTACATGAGAATATGGTTCGGTACATGCTGAGTTAATTCGAACAGCTGACGTGGGGCGCTTGTGGTAGCGGGGCAGCTAACAGACACTTTAATATAATTACATCTATGGTTTAAATACTCGTATTCTGCCACATACTGGTGGAGATGCAAACACGTTTACTCTGCGATCTCCATAAACTGTCTCTGCTCTGCTCACTGAAGCAAAAGTCTCTGACGACTATGCTCTAAAACAAACAGGAAGTCAGCTATAATTTTTTTTAGTGTGAACATTCCCTGTAATTTTGCAAGAGAGTCACCAATCCTATTTGAGGGACGTTTCGAATTACTACATTGTATCAGAGCAGATAGCACATCTGTAGAGCACTCGGCCCCCGGCGCTGGAGATGCGGGTTCGATTCCAGGTGCGGAAGATTATTTTTTTTCACCTCTATTTCGGTTTTGCACTTTGTACATCGCCTCAACCTATTTATTAAGACTCCTGATGTGACTTGTCAACTTTTTGCAGGCCTTTTGCAGCTCGGCAGTAGCCTTGTCTTGGTGGATTCCGTTCATGAGACCACAGAGTCAGGTTTGAATGCCGGCCCCCGAGAGTGATTTATTTTGTCTCCTTAGTCTCTTTTTGACCCGCGCGCCCGGCCGACCGCCGCCCCACCCCGACGTGCAAGGGGGCGAAGGCCCGTTCATCGCTGCTTGCAGCTTTAATTCTTATTATTTCACCACTTCAATCGCACTTTTGGGGCCTTTGCCATGTTCAAAAACTCTTGAATTTTTGCGTGCGCTTCAGAAGTGCGAAAAATTTATATATTCTTGGGGTCGCGCAATTTGGCGATGAAAAAAAGTGCTCTCTAGCGCCCCCTAAAGTGCTGCCTCTGGGGACATTTTTGTCCACTTTTACGGATTGACTTGAAATTTTGCACACAGGTGCTCTTGGATGTGCTCTACAAAAAAGTCAATCATGGTATGCAAATGCGCCTACCGTTTTATGGCCGCCATTTTGAATTTTGTGAAAAACACGTTTTTGCGAACTCCTCCCAGACGCTTGGTCCGATTTTGACGAAATCTTCACCAAAATGATCATTGGCTCAATGCCATCAAAAGTTATCAAAAGCTTGTTGATATCTCATTTAGTTTTTAATTGATGGACCAATCAAGTTGTCGGGGGTGTGGCCTAAAAAGGAAAGACCAATAACTTTAAAAGTAAAAGGCCTGTCGCCACCAAATCTTTAGGACATGTTCACATTGGGTCCTAGAACTTCCCCTGAGAATTAAAAAAAAATCGAACATTAGGGGGCGCTATGGTGATTTACTGTATTTTGGCCTTTTTTTCGCAATTTCCACCGTATTTTGGTTTTACAAACGAACGAACTCCTCCGAGAGTTTAACTCCGATCGATTTCAAAATCGGGCCAGTTGATCCTGACCCCCTTGGGGTCAAAAGTTATTAAAATCAAGAGTTTTCATAAAACTACCTGGCCGTGAGCTTGCGTGCAGTTTGGACGATTTTTGACGATTTTCCTCAAATATGTAAAATGGTATAACTCCAAGGAACATTGATATTTCTGGCTATAAATGTATATTCATGATGCTTGTGTAGGCCTTTAAGTAATGCCATGCAGTGATTTTCGAAAAAGTATAGCGCCACCTATTGGCTTACGTCAATGCAAAGTTTCTACATTTACATGTCCATTTCCTAGCCCTTTAATCTGATCAACTTCAAATCTGGGAATATAAGACGTAAGACTGTGACGATGGCTCACAGTGAGAATTGGGAGTTTTGGACCAACTTTGTTGCTGTGACGACGTCATCTTCGCATGAAAGTTCAAGCACATCTTCTGAGCCTCGGCACACTCCAAAACTCTTGAAAACCTCTGTGAGTATCCTACGTGATGACCTTTACAGACCTGATGTGCAGTTTTGGATCAAAAGTGAAAAATTGCCTCCATTGCGCCCCCTGGAAGATTTTGACGAAGCCCCGCCCGCACCCTGTTTGACCGACAAGTCCGCTGATTTTTTACCAAATGTATTAAAGGGAGACTTAAAAAAGTCTCTGAGGAATTTTCTCTAAAACAAACAGGAAGGCAGTTATAATTTTTTTAGTGTGAATATTTCCTGTATTTTTGGCGGAGAGTGACCGATCCTATTTCAGTGAGTTTTCGAATTCTCAAACCCATCAGAAGGTTTAGCTCTCCTGGTAAGAAACCGCCCCCCCGATCCTATGGTCGTGAGATCGTGTCCCGGCGAAATCAATTTTTTTTTTTTCCTCCTCTTTTTAAACGCGTGTCTTCTGATCTAACGAACAAAATGATTCAGTTTACTCTCCTTGCTGAGGTTATGGACTTTGTACACTTAAGAGCAGGTATGTCAAACTCGTTTCAGTTTAAGGCCAGAAACTGCTCCGTGGCCGCGCATACAGCTGACAGAAGAAGGTAAGGCTGATGCAGGACAGCTGGCTCACGGCGCAGCCGTTTGGCAGCGTGTCGCGGGTTTGACATATCTAACCTAGACAAATAACACGGACAGTTCAATATATTTACATCTGGATTTAAATACACGTATTCTGCAACATACGGGTGGAGATGCAAACACGTTTGGTGATGTAAATAGATGTTACGGGGAAATTTTAAGTTAAAGAACTTCATCACCCAGAATTCCCTATTCTTGGTTGACGGACATGCGCAGACTACGTGCGCACAGCCGCGCACGTAGTCTGCGCATGTTCCGGTTTTGTGTTGAACAGGCAAAGTATCACCGCTCCGTATTTTAAACTGCTAACTACACACCTATACTTCAGGAACTATTACTACTATGTGGATGTAAGCAAAGTGTTCTCATTCCCTCTTGGATGTGTGCAGCCAGTGAGGTACGTTTTGTTTAAGGGCTTGTTATATCTGCTCGACGGCACGGACAGCTAACTGGGATAGCGAGTGGAGCTAGCGGCTGCCGGATGGAGCAGCCAGTCAGCCAGCTTGCTAACTACACACCGGTGCTTACGTCCACATGTACTCAACGAAGTGGAAACGCCTTTGACGGTGAGTGATTACGTTTTCCTTGTGCGTTCTCCAGTCTCACCCAGCATACGTCTTTTAGCTAAGCTAACTACGGTAGCTTTACAGCGTCAAAAGACACCTCTTCACGCTATTAACGCCACTTTGTTTACGTTTCCGTGTGCCCTAAATAACTTGGCCCGATTGAATCACTTTATTTACACACTGAGTAGAACCGTGCTCGCAGCAGCTAACTAACTACTTTGTTGTTTAAAAGCGTCAGCTAAATGACACGTAATGTAATGTGCGTCTTCAATGCTTTTCAATATGTTATATATTCATTTCCTTCACAATGAGCATGAATCTAACATTAAATGATATGATTCATATGCCCCTCATTCCAATGAAATAATATACACACGTCAAGCTCATTATGGAGTTGAAACAACAAATTACTAAACTGTAAACAGTTAATATAAGAGAAAAAAATATTGTAATCAAGATAAATGTTTTTCAAAATGTGTGATTAACTAGTTAATTGTCTATAATCTGTTGACAGCCCTAATCGTATTCTGATAATACACCAAATACTACTGTAACTCTCTGCTGGCAGGTCTCCCTGCTGCCGCCATTCGACCACTGCAGCTCATCCAGAATGCAGCAGCTCGACTGGTCTTCAACCTTCCAAAATACTCCCACACCACTTCTCCGCTCTCTTCTTTGGATACGAGTGGCTGCCCGCATGCAGTTCAAAGCATTGGTACTGACGGACCACGCTGTGAATGGATCGGGAGCAGTCTACATCCGGGACATGGTGAAACCCTGCATCCCAACCCACGCACTCCGATCTGCATCTGGCAAGCTGCTTGTTCCTCCCTCACTGAGAGAAAAGCACTCGACGAGATGGCGACTCTTTGCTGTCCTGCTCCCAGATGGTGGAATGAGCTCTCTGATGACATCAGGACCGCAGAGAGCCTCTACATCTTCCGTCGAAAACTCAAGACACACCTTTTTAGACTCTACCTTGACTAAAACACTAGCAAACCGTAGCACTAACAAATGGTAGCACTTAAATTGTACTTATAATGCCACTTATCTTTAACATGTTTTGGGCGGTGATTTATTCAGTCATGTTTAGTCATATTTTGTTTTTTTTACTTGTCAATATGGTTTGGTACATGCCGAGTTAATCAATACACATTCTAAAGTGCAACGTCCATATGTGAATAAGAGTTGTATACGTTTATCATAGTCAACATGGTGTGGAAATATCCCTTATGTAGTTGGTCAATAGGAACTATAGTAGGCAGAAATAACAGCTAAGGTAATTACAGGTGGATATTTCTGGGAATTAACCTTGATTGAGACTGCATCTATGATATCTAAGATATACAGGACAAGAAAAATGCACTGGATGTGTATATGTGTTGAATCAATTATACAGACGCAAACTGGAGAACGAGACAAGTGTTGCTGTGATACTTATTGTGGTCATCGTGCCCGAGACCCGTAACAATTACTCCGCAGGTCTTTTGCAGCGGGGCAACAGCCCGGCGTCGGTGGATTCCGTTCGCGAGGCCGCAGATTCAGGTTTGAATGGAAGCCCCGAGAGTGATTTGTTTAGTCTCTTTAGTCTTTTTTGACCCGCGAGCCCGGCCGACCGCCGCCCCACCCCGACGTGCGAGAATAGGCGAAGGCCCGTTCATCGCTGCTTGCAGCTTTAATTAGGGCCTGAGCCGACTGAAAGTCGGGCGAAAGCCCTATTGAAATTGCAAGAATTATTATTATTATTATTTCGCCACTTCGAACGCACTTTTGGGGACTTCATCATGTTCAAAAACTCTTGAATTTTTGCACGCGCATCAGAAGTGCGCAAAATTGACGTATGATTGGGGTCCCGCAATTAGAGGAGAAAAAAAAGAACTCTCTAGCGCCCCCCAAAGTGGCCGCAATGTTAATTGATTTTTTTACTTTTACCGATCGACCTGGAACCTTTTCACACAGGTGCTCTTGGATGTGCTGTACACAAAAAAAATTATGGTATGCAAATGCGCCTACCGTTTTATGGCCGCCATTTTGAATTTTGTGAAAAACACGTTTTTGCGAACTCCTCCCAGACGCTTGATCCGATTCTTACGAAATCTTCGGCAAAATGATCGTTGGCTCGATGCGATCAAAAGTTATTGAAAGAATGTTGATATCTCATTTTTCAATAAAGTTATGGACCAATGAAGTTTGTAGGTTTGTGTCCTGAAAGTTCAAAGTCCTATAACTTTTTTTTTTCCAACCCCCATTTTCACCAAATTTTGAGGACATGTTCACAATGAGTCCTAGAACATCCCCAAATTTTCCCAGAATATTTGAACATTAGGGGGCGCTGTAGTGATTCTGTGTATTTTTGGCCATTTCCTTCAATTTTTGCATTTACAAACGAACGAACTCCTCCGAGAGTTTAAATCCGATCCATTTAAAAATCTGGCAACTGGTTCCTGACAGCCTTGGGGTCAAAAGTTATTAAAATCAAGAGTTTTCATAAAACCACCTGGGCGTGAGCTTGCGTGCAGTTTGGACAATTTTGGACGATTTTTTTCCAAAATGTAAAATGGTATAACTCCAAGGAACATTGATATTTCTGGCTATAAATGTATATTCATGATGCTTGTGTAAGCCTTTAAGTAATGCCATGCAGTGATTTTCGAAAAAGTATAGCGCCACCTATTGGCTTAGGTCAATGCAAAGTTTGTACATTTACATGTCCATTTCCCAGCCCTTTAATCTGATCAACTTCAAATCTGGGAATATAAGACGTAAGACTGTGACGATGGCTCACAGTGAGAATTGGGAGTTTTGGACCAACTTTGTGGCTGTGACGTCGCCATATTCGCATGAAAGTTCAAGCACATCTTCTGAGCCTCGGCACACTCCAAAACTCTTGAAAACCTCTGTGAGTATCCTACGTGATGACCTTTACAGACCTGATGTGCAGTTTTGGATCAAAAGTGAAAAATTGCCTCCATTGCGCCCCCTGGAAGATTTTGACGAAGCCCCGCCCGCACCCTGTTTGACCGACAAGTCCGCTGATTTTTTACCAAATGTATTAAAGGGAGACTTAAAAAAGTCTCTGAGGAATTTTCTCTAAAACAAACAGGAAGGCAGTTATAATTTTTTTAGTGTGAATATTACCTGAATTTTTGGCGGAGAGTGACCAATCCTATTTGAGTGAGTTTTCGAATTCTCAAAGCCATCAGAGGGTTTAGCTCTCCTGGTAAGAGACCGCCCCCCGATCCTATGGTCGTGAGATCGAGTCCCGACGAAATCATACTTTTTTTTTTGTTACTTCTTTTTTTAAACGCGTGTCCGGCTGATCTAACGGACAAAATGATTCAGGTAACTCTCCTTGCTGAGGTTAAATAACTGTACACGTTAGAGCAGCTGTGTCACACTCGTTTCAGCCACATACGGCTGGCACAGCTGCCGTATGTGGAGCTGCTGGGAGACGTCAGTGAGCTGGCGTTTGCAGTCGGGTGGCGGACTGGTCTTTATTCAGTTCTTGCACTTTGTACATCGCCCCAACATAATTAATTAGACTCCTGATGTGACTTAAATTGTGTTTATTGAACAATGCTTCAAAATATTGTCTCCACAGATCGACCTCCCTGCCCTGACGCAATGTGTGTGAATCTTCTTTTTTTAGGTCACTTTTCGATTTCGTAATCACGGCTCGACACGTAGCTCCGTTGGTTAGACACAGGACTTTCAATATTTTGATCCGGGTTCGCTTCCCGTTAGAGCCATAGTGTTTTTTTTCTTCTTCTTTTTAACTGCGTGTTCAGCTGAACTAACGAACAAAGGGATTTAGTTTACTTTCCTTGGTGAGGTGAATGTAATTCGTGTCGTTTGTATCATATCTTCATGAACTTGTTTATTTGTTGTGTGGTTTGTGCACAGACATATTTGTTTCGTTTTTTGGGTAGGAACTAATTTTACGTGGTTAGTTTCGGGGGGGACATGTTTTACGCGGACACATGTCACAGATCCACCATGTGTGTGAAGTCCTAATTTACGGTAAAACTCAGCAACGGGATCATCATTTTAAGGTAGCTTTCACAGTAGTAATAGTTCCTGAAGTAAAGTGTTCTCATTCCCTCTTGGATGTGTGCAGCCATTTAGGTACGTTTTGTTTAAGGGCTTGTTATATCTGTTCGACGGCACGGAGAGCTAACTGGGGTAGCGAGAGAAGCTAGCGGCTGCCGGATGGAGCAGCCAGTCAGCCAGCTTGCTAACTACACACCTATGCTTAAATCCAAACGGACTAAACCAAGTGGAAACGCTTTGGTAGGTGAGTGATGACTTTTTCCTTGTGCGTTCTTCAGTCTTACCCACTTAAATAGCGGGGATACTGTAAACATGCTAACAGCTGCTTAAGGGACGTCCCGTCACAAACATCTCTTTTTTTCCGCGTCTCCGGCTGATCTAACGAACAAAGTGGTTCAGATTACTCTATTTGCTGAGGTTATTGACTTAAATAACTACACTTTAGAGCAGATTTGTCACACTAATTTGAGTTTACTGCCGGCTGTGGCTGCTGTGCACTATTTAGCACAGCCCAGGGCAGCCTATGCTATGCTTGAAGAACATCAACTAGCATACGTATTTTGTTCCTGTAAAGCTAACTACGGTAGCTTCACGGGAATAAAAGACCCCTCTTCACGCTATTAGCGCCACTTTGTTTACGTTTCCGTGTGCCCTAAATAACTTGGCCCGATTGAATCACTTTATTTACACACTACTACTCGCAGCAGCTAACTAACTACTTTGTTGTTTAAAAGCGTCAGCTAAATGACACGTAATGTAATGTGCGTCTTCAATGCTTTTCAATATGTTATATATTCATTTCCTTCACAATGAGCATGAATCTAACATTAAATGATATGATTAATATGCCCCTCATTCCAATGAAATAATATACACACGTCAAGCTCATTATGGAGTTGAAACAACAAATTACTAAACTGTAAACAGTTAATATAAGAGAAAAAAATATTGTAATCAAGATAAATGTTTTTCAAAATGTGTGATTAACTAGTTAATTGTCTATAATCTGTTGACAGCCCTAATCGTATTCTGATAATACACCAAATACTACTGTAACTCTCTGCTGGCAGGTCTCCCTGCTGCCGCCATTCGACCACTGCAGCTCATCCAGAATGCAGCAGCTCGACTGGTCTTCAACCTTCTGAAATACTCCCACACCACACCGCTTCTCCCTTTACTTCATTGGTTACCAGTGGCTGCCCGCATCCAGTTCAAAGCATTGGTACTGACGGACCACGCTGTGAATGGATCGGGACCAGTCTACATCCGGGACATGGTGAAACCCTGCATCCCAACCCACGCACTCCGATCTGCATCTGGCAAGCTGCTTGTTCCTCCCTCACTGAGAGAAAAGCACTCGACGAGATGGCGACTCTTTGCTGTCCTGCTCCCAGATGGTGGAATGAGCTCTCTGATGACATCAGGACCGCAGAGAGCCTCTCCATCTTCCGTCGAAAACTCAAGACACACCTTTTTAGACTCTACCTTGACCAAAACACTAGCAAACCGTAGCACTAACAAATGGTAGCACTTAAATTGTACTTATAATGCCACTTATCTTTAACATGTTTTGGGCGGTGATTTATTCAGTCATGTTTAGTCATATTTTGTTTTTTTTACTTGTCAATATGGTTTGGTACATGCCGAGTTAATCAATACACATTCTAAAGTGCAACGTCCATATGTGAATAAGAGTTGTATACGTTTATCATAGTCAATATGGTATGGAAATATCCCTTATGTAGTTGGTCAATAGGAACTATAGTAGGCAGAAATAACAGCTAAGGTAATTACAGGTGGATATTTCTGGGAATTAACCTTGATTGAGACTGCATCTATGATATCTAAGATATACAGGACAAGAAAAATGCACTGGATGTGTATATGTGTTGAATCAATTATACAGACGCAAACTGGAGAACGAGACAAGTGTTGCTGTGATACTTATTGTGGTCATCGTGCCCGAGACCCGTAACAATTACTCTGCAGGTCTTTTGCAGCGGGGCAACAGCCCGGCGTCGGTGGATTCCGTTCGCGAGGCCGCAGATTCAGGTTTGAATGGCAGCCCCGAGAGTGATTTGTTTAGTCTCTTTAGTCTTTTTTGACCCGCGAGCCCGGCCGACCGCCGCCCCACCCCGACGTGCGAGAATAGGCGAAGGCCCGTTCATCGCTGCTTGCAGCTTTAATTAGGGCCTGAGCCGACTGCAAGTCGGGCGAAAGCCCTATTGAAATTGCAAGAATTATTATTTTTCTTCGTTATTATTTCGCCACTTCGAACGCACTTTTGGGGACTTTATCATGTTCAAAAACTCTTGAATTTTTGCACGCGCATCAGAAGTGCGCAAAATTGACGTATGATTCGGGTCCCGCAATTAGAGGAGAGAAAAAAGAACTCTCTAGCGCCCCCCAAAGTGGCCGCAATGTTAATTTTTTTTTTTACTTTTACCGATCGACTTGGAACCTTTTCACACAGGTTCTCTTGGATGTGCTGTACACAAAAAAAATTATGGTATGCAAATGCGCCTACCGTTTTATGGCCGCCATTTTGAATTTTGTGAAAAACACGTTTTTGCGAACTCCTCCCAGACGCTTGGTCCGATTCTTACGAAATCTTCGGCAAAATGATCGTTGGCTCGATGCGATCAAAAGTTATTGAAAGAATGTTGATATCTCATTTTTCAATAAAGTTATGGACCAATGAAGTTTGTAGGTTTGTGTCCTGAAAGTTCAAAGGCCTATAACTTTTTTTTTTTCTAACCGTCATTTTCACCAAATTTTGAGGACATGTTCACAATGAGTCCTAGAACATCCCCAAATTTTCCCAGAATATTTGAACATTAGGGGGCGCTGTGGTGATTCTGTGTATTTTTGGCCATTTCCTTCAATTTTTGCATTTACAAACGAACGAACTCCTCCGAGAGTTTAAATCCGATCCATTTCAAAATTTGGCAACTGGTTCCTGACAGCCTTGGGGTCAAAAGTTATTAAAATCAAGAGTTTTCATAAAACCACCTGGGCGTGAGCTTGCGTGCAGTTTGGACAATTTTGGACGATTTTTTTCCAAAATGTAAAATGGTATAACTCCAAGGAACATTGATATTTCTGGCTATAAATGTATATTCATGATGCTTGTGTAGGCCTTTAAGTAATGCCATGCAGTGATTTTCGAAAAAGTATAGCGCCACCTATTGGCTTAGGTCAATGCAAAGTTTGTACATTTACATGTCCATTTCCCAGCCCTTTAATCTGATCAACTTCAAATCTGGGAATATAAGACGTAAGACTGTGACGATGGCTCACAGTGAGAATTGGGAGTTTTGGACCAACTTTGTGGCTGTGACGTCGCCATATTCGCATGAAAGTTCAAGCACATCTTCTGAGCCTCGGCACACTCCAAAACTCTTGAAAACCTCTGTGAGTATCCTACGTGATGACCTTTACAGACCTGATGTGCAGTTTTGGATCAAAAGTGAAAAATTGCCTCCATTGCGCCCCCTGGAAGATTTTGACGAAGCCCCGCCCGCACCCTGTTTGACCGACAAGTCCGCTGATTTTTTACCAAATGTATTAAAGGGAGACTTAAAAAAGTCTCTGAGGAATTTTCTCTAAAACAAACAGGAAGGCAGTTATAATTTTTTTAGTGTGAATATTTCCTGTATTTTTGGCGGAGAGTGACCGATCCTATTTCAGTGAGTTTTCGAATTCTCAAACCCATCAGAAGGTTTAGCTCTCCTGGTAAGAAACCGCCCCCCCGATCCTATGGTCGTGAGATCGTGTCCCGGCGAAATCAATTTTTTTTTTTTCCTCCTCTTTTTAAAACGCGTGTCTTCTGATCTAACGAACAAAATGATTCAGTTTACTCTCCTTGCTGAGGTTATGGACTTTGTACACTTAAGAGCAGGTATGTCAAACTCGTTTCAGTTTAAGGCCAGAAACTGCTCCGTGGCCGCGCATACAGCTGACAGAAGAAGGTAAGGCTGATGCAGGACAGCTGGCTCACGGCGCAGCCGTTTGGCAGCGTGTCGCGGGTTTGACATATCTAACCTAGACAAATAACACGGACAGTTCAATATATTTACATCTGGATTTAAATACACGTATTCTGCAACATACGGGTGGAGATGCAAACACGTTTGGTGATGTAAATAGATGTTACGGGGAAATTTTAAGTTAAAGAACTTCATCACCCAGAATTCCCTATTCTTGGTTGACGGACATGCGCAGACTACGTGCGCACAGCCGCGCACGTAGTCTGCGCATGTTCCGGTTTTGTGTTGAACAGGCAAAGTATCACCGCTCCGTATTTTAAACTGCTAACTACACACCTATACTTCAGGAACTATTACTACTATGTGGATGTAAGCAAAGTGTTCTCATTCCCTCTTGGATGTGTGCAGCCAGTGAGGTACGTTTTGTTTAAGGGCTTGTTATATCTGCTCGACGGCACGGACAGCTAACTGGGATAGCGAGTGGAGCTAGCGGCTGCCGGATGGAGCAGCCAGTCAGCCAGCTTGCTAACTACACACCGGTGCTTACGTCCACATGTACTCAACGAAGTGGAAACGCCTTTGACGGTGAGTGATTACGTTTTCCTTGTGCGTTCTCCAGTCTCACCCAGCATACGTCTTTTAGCTAAGCTAACTACGGTAGCTTTACAGCGTCAAAAGACACCTCTTCACGCTATTAACGCCACTTTGTTTACGTTTCCGTGTGCCCTAAATAACTTGGCCCGATTGAATCACTTTATTTACACACTGAGTAGAACCGTGCTCGCAGCAGCTAACTAACTACTTTGTTGTTTAAAAGCGTCAGCTAAATGACACGTAATGTAATGTGCGTCTTCAATGCTTTTCAATATGTTATATATTCATTTCCTTCACAATGAGCATGAATCTAACATTAAATGATATGATTCATATGCCCCTCATTCCAATGAAATAATATACACACGTCAAGCTCATTATGGAGTTGAAACAACAAATTACTAAACTGTAAACAGTTAATATAAGAGAAAAAAATATTGTAATCAAGATAAATGTTTTTCAAAATGTGTGATTAACTAGTTAATTGTCTATAATCTGTTGACAGCCCTAATCGTATTCTGATAATACACCAAATACTACTGTAACTCTCTGCTGGCAGGTCTCCCTGCTGCCGCCATTCGACCACTGCAGCTCATCCAGAATGCAGCAGCTCGACTGGTCTTCAACCTTCCAAAATACTCCCACACCACTTCTCCGCTCTCTTCTTTGGATACGAGTGGCTGCCCGCATGCAGTTCAAAGCATTGGTACTGACGGACCACGCTGTGAATGGATCGGGAGCAGTCTACATCCGGGACATGGTGAAACCCTGCATCCCAACCCACGCACTCCGATCTGCATCTGGCAAGCTGCTTGTTCCTCCCTCACTGAGAGAAAAGCACTCGACGAGATGGCGACTCTTTGCTGTCCTGCTCCCAGATGGTGGAATGAGCTCTCTGATGACATCAGGACCGCAGAGAGCCTCTACATCTTCCGTCGAAAACTCAAGACACACCTTTTTAGACTCTACCTTGACTAAAACACTAGCAAACCGTAGCACTAACAAATGGTAGCACTTAAATTGTACTTATAATGCCACTTATCTTTAACATGTTTTGGGCGGTGATTTATTCAGTCATGTTTAGTCATATTTTGTTTTTTTTACTTGTCAATATGGTTTGGTACATGCCGAGTTAATCAATACACATTCTAAAGTGCAACGTCCATATGTGAATAAGAGTTGTATACGTTTATCATAGTCAACATGGTGTGGAAATATCCCTTATGTAGTTGGTCAATAGGAACTATAGTAGGCAGAAATAACAGCTAAGGTAATTACAGGTGGATATTTCTGGGAATTAACCTTGATTGAGACTGCATCTATGATATCTAAGATATACAGGACAAGAAAAATGCACTGGATGTGTATATGTGTTGAATCAATTATACAGACGCAAACTGGAGAACGAGACAAGTGTTGCTGTGATACTTATTGTGGTCATCGTGCCCGAGACCCGTAACAATTACTCCGCAGGTCTTTTGCAGCGGGGCAACAGCCCGGCGTCGGTGGATTCCGTTCGCGAGGCCGCAGATTCAGGTTTGAATGGAAGCCCCGAGAGTGATTTGTTTAGTCTCTTTAGTCTTTTTTGACCCGCGAGCCCGGCCGACCGCCGCCCCACCCCGACGCGCGAGAATAGGCGAAGGCCCGTTCATCGCTGCTTGCAGCTTTAATTAGGGCCTGAGCCGACTGCAAGTCGGGCGAAAGCCCTATTGAAATTGCAAGAATTCATTATTATTATTTCGCCACTTCGAACGCACTTTCGGGGACTTCATCATGTTCAAAAACTCTTGAATTTTTGCACGCGCATCAGAAGTGCGCAAAATTGACGTATGATTCGGGTCCCGCAATTAGAGGTGAGAAAAAAGAACTCTCTAGCGCCCCCCAAAGTGGCCGCAATGTTAATTTTTTTTTTTACTTTTACCGATCGACTTGGAACCTTTTCACACAGGTTCTCTTGGATGTGCTGTACACAAAAAAAATTATGGTATGCAAATGCGCCTACCGTTTTATGGCCGCCATTTTGAATTTTGTGAAAAACACGTTTTTGCGAACTCCTCCCAGACGCTTGGTCCGATTCTTACGAAATCTTCGGCAAAATGATCGTTGGCTCGATGCGATCAAAAGTTATTGAAAGAATGTTGATATCTCATTTTTCAATAAAGTTATGGACCAATGAAGTTTGTAGGTTTGTGTCCTGAAAGTTCAAAGGCCTATAACTTTTTTTTTTTCTAACCGTCATTTTCACCAAATTTTGAGGACATGTTCACAATGAGTCCTAGAACATCCCCAAATTTTCCCAGAAAATTTGAACATTAGGGGGCGCTGTGGTGATTCTGTGTATTTTTTGCCATTTCCTTCAATTTTTGCATTTACAAACGAACGAACTCCTCCGAGAGTTTAAATCCGATCCATTTCAAAATTTGGCAACTGGTTCCTGACACCCTTGGGGTCAAAAGTTATTAAAATCAAGAGTTTTCATAAAACTACCTGGGCGTGAGCTTGCGTGCAGTTTGGACAATTTTGGAAGATTTTTTTCCAAAATGTAAAATGGTATAACTCCAAGGAACATTGATATTTCTGGCTATAAATGTATATTCATGATGCTTGTCTAGGCCTTTAAGTAATGCCATGCAGTGATTTTAGAAAAAGTATAGCGCCACCTATTGGCTTAGGTCAATGCAAAGTTTCTACATTTACATGTCCATTTCCTAGCCCTTTAATCTGATCAACTTCAAATCTGGGAATATAAGACGTAAGACTGTGACGATGGCTCACAGTGAGAATTGGGAGTTTTGGACCAACTTTGTGCCTGTGACGTCGCCATATTCGCATGAAAGTTCAAGCACATCTTCTGAGCCTCGGCACACTCCAAAACTCTTGAAAACCTCTGTGAGTATCCTACGTGATGACCTTTACAGACCTGATGTGCAGTTTTGGATCAAAAGTGAAAAATTGCCTCCATTGCGCCCCCTGGAAGATTTTGACGAAGCCCCGCCCGCACCCTGTTTGACCGACAAGTCCTCTGATTTTTTACCAAATGTATTAAAGGGAGACTTAAAAAAGTCTCTGAGGAATTTTCTCTAAAACAAACAGGAAGGCAGTTATAATTTTTTTAGTGTGAATATTACCTGTATTTTTGGCGGAGAGTGACCAATCCTATTTCATTGAGTTTTCGAATTCTCAAACCCATCTGAAAGAATAGCTCAGTGAGTAAGGTGTTGGCCCCCCGATGCTATGGTCGTGGGATCGACTCCCGACGAAATTATTTTTTTTTCCTCCTCTTTTTAAACGCGTGTCGTCTGATCTAACGAACAAAATGATTCAGTTTACGCTCCTTGCTGATGTGTTTGACTTAAACAACTACACTTAAGAGCAGGTTTGTGAAAATCGTTTCAGTTTAAGGACAGAAGCTGCTCCGTGGCACATGAACAGAATCAAACAGCAGACTGAGGCACTCAGCTGGCGGACCGGGCAGCTGGTTGCGAGTAACGACACATCTAACCTGGACAAATAACACGGACAGTTCAATATATTTACATCTGGATTTAAATAGACGTATTCTGCAACATACGTCATGGTGATGTTACTAGAGAAAATGGTGCGGCCCCTTTAAGAGCTACACGCACGGGCTACGGAGGGGGAGAGCGCATGAGGAAGTTGTGTTGTTGTTGTGATGACGGAGTGGATGTAGCGGCCGGAGAATTGTCTGTACTGTAACTGTGTTACTCAGTGTTAGATTAATAAATCCTCAAAGAAAGTAAAGCGGACTTTTATTCACCAACCCCGGGACGAAGGGAATTAACCCCAAAGTTTACTTAGCCGACAGTACTTTGGCCCTGGAGCAGACAGCAACGCCTCCCCCTGCAAACTCCGACTACGGTCAGAGACGGACCGGCAGGAAAGGTGAACACAAGGCTAACGAAGTTAATTGTCAACATTAATGTGCCTGTCATGGTATGAGGCCAGACGTGAGTTGTGTTCTACATTCAAGAGGGTTTTTATTTAGCACTGAACAATAACAACCAGCATACGTCTTTTAGCTAAGCTAACTACGGTAGCTTCACGGGGATAAAAGACCCCTCTTCACTCTATCAGCGCCACTTTGTTTACGTTTCCGTGTGCCCTAAATAACTTGGCCCGATTGAATCACTTTATTTACACACTTTGAGTAGAACCGTGCTCGCAGCAGCTAACTTAACTACTTTGTTGTTTAACTTCATTGTCTATAATCTGCCCGCAGCGTGCAGCCGGGCGCAGCTAAATGACACGTAATGTATTGTGCGTCTTCAATGCTTTTCAATATGTTATATATTTATTGCCTTCACAATGAGCATGAATCTAACATTAAATGATATGATTAATATGCCCCTCATTCCAAAGAAATAATATACACACGTCAAGCTCATTATGGAGTTGAAACAACAAATTACTAAACTGTAAACAGTTAATATAAGAGAAAAAAATATTGTAATCAAGATAAATGTTTTCAAAACGTGTGATTAACTAGTCAATTGTCTATAATCTGTTGACAGCCATAATCGTATTCTGATAATACACGTTGGTGCTCAAATATTTTCAGATGGCCCGTGCAAAGTCATGCCACCAGTCTGAGGACATCACTGGGAATGGCACATGGGACACGTGGCTTTCAACTCCAGCGAGGTGGGAAAGCATTTCTTTATGTATATTTTGTTCTGTCTGCATAATTGTAAAAGACTTCTTCCCGCATTCGTACAACAGCATTCCATATCGTGTGACTGTCGATGGATGTAATAATTTGGCCTTCTTTTTTTCTTCCACCACACGGCACAGGTGGGCTTCACCGCGGGCAATCGTGGCAAAGACCCAAGTCGACTGGACCACAGCGGAAAATTATCCTTCCAGAGAAGAAGTTATTTACTTCTACAACGAATGGAAGAGTTACAACTTCCAGATGACAGCTCTCCGCTCATCCTTCTGGGCAACTTGAACATCCGACAGAACTTATGTGACCTACTGCGTTTTATTTTCTCCTTTAGCTGTCATTTAAGTATTAAAATTCGCTGTATTTTTGCAAGAGAGGCACCAATCCTATTTGAGTGACGTTTCGATTGTGAAATTGTATTGGACCATATAGGTCATCTGCAGAGCGTTGGCCCCTGGCGCAGTAAACCAGGGTTTGATTCTTGGCATGCACAAGACTCCTCATGTGACTTAAAATGAATCCAGAATGCAATATTTGTTCAGTATGCAAGGGCAGTGATTTATTTAGTCATGTTTGGTCATGTTTTGGTTTTTTTACATGACAATATGGTTTGGTACATGCTGAGTTAATGAATATACATTCTAAAGTGCAATGTCCATATGTGAATAAGAGTTGTATACGTTTATCATAGTCAACATGGTGTGGAAATATCCCTTATGTAGTTGGTCAATGGGAACTATAGTAGGCCGTAATAACAGCTAAGGTAATTACAGGTGGATATTTCTGGGAATTAACCTTAAATGAGACTGCATTTATGATATCTAAGATATACAGGACAAGAAAAATGCACTGGATGTGTATATGTGTTGAATCAATTATACAGACGCAAACTGGAGAACGAGACAAGTGTTGCTGTGATACTTATTGTGGTCATCGTGCCCGAGACCCGTAACAATTACTCCGCAGGTCTTTTGCAGCGGGGCAACAGCCCGGCGTCGGTGGATTCCGTTCGCGAGGCCGCAGATTCGGGTTTGAATGGCAGCCCCGAGAATGATTTGTTTAGTCTCTTTAGTCTTTTTTGACCCGCGAGCCCGGCCGACCGCCGCCCCACCCCGACGTGCGAGAATAGGCGAAGGCCCGTTCATCGCTGCTTGCAGCTTTAATTAGGGCCTGAGCCGACTGCAAGTCGGGCGAAAGCCCTATTGAAATTGCAAGAATTATTATTATTATTATTTCGCCACTTCGAACGCACTTTTGGGGACTTCATCATGTTCAAAAACTCTTGAATTTTTGCACGCGCATCAGAAGTGCGCAAAATTGACGTATGATTGGGGTCCCGATATTAGAGGAGAAAAAAAAGAACTCTCTAGCGCCCCCCAAAGTGGCCGCAATGTTAATTGTTTTTTTTACTTTTACCGATCGACCTGGAACCTTTTCACACAGGTGCTCTTGGATGTGCTGTACACAAAAAAAATTATGGTATGCAAATGCGCCTACCGTTTTATGGCCGCCATTTTGAATTTTGTGAAAAACACGTTTTTGCGAACTCCTCCCAGACGCTTGGTCCGATTCTTACGAAATCTTCGGCAAAATGATCGTGGGCTCGATGCGATCAAAAGTTATTGAAAGAATGTTGATATCTCATTTTTCAATAAAGTTATGGACCAATGAAGTTTGTAGGTTTGTGTCCTGAAAGTTCAAAGGCCTATAACTTTTTTTTTCCAACCCCCATTTTCACCAAATTTTGAGGACATGTTCACAATGAGTCCTAGAACATCCCCAAATTTTCCCAGAATATTTGAACATTAGGGGGCGCTGTGGTGATTCTGTGTATTTTTGGCCATTTCCTTCAATTTTTGCATTTACAAACGAACGAACTCCTCCGAGAGTTTAAATCCGATCCATTTCAAAATTTGGCAACTGGTTCCTGACACCCTTGGGGTCAAAAGTTATTAAAATCAAGAGTTTTCATAAAACTACCTGGGCGTGAGCTTGCGTGCAGTTTGGACAATTTTGGAAGATTTTTTTCCAAAATGTAAAATGGTATAACTCCAAGGAACATTGATATTTCTGGCTATAAATGTATATTCATGATGCTTGTGTAGGCCTTTAAGTAATGCCATGCAGTGATTTTCGAAAAAGTATAGCGCCACCTATTGGCTTAGGTCAATGCAAAGTTTCTACATTTAGATGTCCATTTCCTAGCCCTTTAATCTGATCAACTTCAAATCTGGGAATATAAGACGTAAGACTGTGACGATGGCTTACAGTGAGAATTGGGAGTTTTGGACCAACTTTGTGGCTGTGACGTCGCCATATTCGCATGAAAGTTCAAGCACATCTTCTGAGCCTCGGCACACTCCAAAACTCTTGAAAACCTCTGTGAGTATCCTACGTGATGACCTTTACAGACCTGATGTGCAGTTTTGGATCAAAAGTGAAAAATTGCCTCCATTGCGCCCCCTGGAAGATTTTGACGAAGCCCCGCCCGCACCCTGTTTGACCGACAAGTCCGCTGATTTTTTACCAAATGTATTAAAGGGAGACTTAAAAAAGTCTCTGAGGAATTTTCTCTAAAACAAACAGGAAGGCAGTTATAATTTTTTTAGTGTGAATATTACCTCAATTTTTGGCGGAGAGTGACCAATCCTATTTCAGTGACTTTTCGAATTCTCACATCCATCTGGAAGAATAGCTCAGTGAGTAAGGTGTTGGCCCCCCGATGCAATGGTCGTGAGATCGACTCCCGACGAAATCATACTTTTTTTTTTTTTCTTCTTTTTTTAAACGTGTGTCCGGCTGATCTAACGGACAAAATGATTCAGTTTACTCTCCTTGCTGAGGTTATTAAATAACTGTACACGTTAGAGCAGCTGTGTCACACTCGTTTCAGCCACATACGGCTGCTGGGCACAGCTGCCGTATGTGTGGAGCTGGCGTTGCAGCCCGGTACGGTCTGGACGGTGCAGCCGTTCGCCAGCGTGTCGCGAGTTTGACACATCTAACCTAGAAAAATAACACGGACAGTTCAATATATTTACATCTGAATTTAAATACACGTATTCTGCCACATACGGGTGGAGATGCAAACACGTTTTGGGATTTTACTAGATGTTACGGGGAACTGTTACGTTAAAGAACTCAATTACCCAGCAGTCTTTGTTGACGGACATGCGCAGAGTAGAGGGCGGCTCGTAGTGTCGCGTGAGTTAATGCTGTTATCGCGAGAGGTCGCCATTGAAGCCCCGGCGTTGAACAGCTGCAGCTCGTATCAAGTCCGTATTTTATATTTTAAACTGCTAGCTACACACCTATGCTTAAATCCAAACGGACTAAACCAAGTGGAAACGCTTTGGTAGGTGAGTGATGACTTTTTCCTTGTGCGTTCTTCAGTCTTACCCACTTAAATAGCGGGGATACTGTAAACATGCTAACACTAATTCGGTGCTATTAGCTGCTTAAGGGACGTCCCGTCACAAACATCTCTTTTTTTCCGCGTCTCCGGCTGATCTAACGAACAAAGTGGTTCAGATTACTCTATTTGCTGAGGTTATTGACTTAAATAACTACACTTTAGAGCAGATTTGTCACACTAATTTGAGTTTACTGCCGGCTGTGGCTGCTGTGCACTATTTAGCACAGCCCAGGGCAGCCTATGCTATGCTTGAAGAACATCAACTAGCATACGTATTTTGTTCCTGTAAAGCTAACTACGGTAGCTTCACGGGAATAAAAGACCCCTCTTCACGCTATTAGCGCCACTTTGTTTACGTTTCCGTGTGCCCTAAATAACTTGGCCCGATTGAATCACTTTATTTACACACTACTACTCGCAGCAGCTAACTAACTACTTTGTTGTTTAAAAGCGTCAGCTAAATGACACGTAATGTAATGTGCGTCTTCAATGCTTTTCAATGTTATATATTTATTTCCTTCACAATGAGCATGAATCTAACATTAAATGATATGATTAATATGCCCCTCATTCCAATGAAATAATATACACACGTCAAGCTCATTATGGAGTTGAAACAACAAATTACTAAACTGTAAACAGTTAATATAAGAGAAAAAAATATTGTTATCAAGATAAATGTTTTACAAAATGTGTGATTAACTAGTTAATTGTCTATAATCTGTTGACAGCCCTAATCGTATTCTGATAATACATGTTGGTGCTCAAATACTTTCAGATGCCACGTGCAAAGTCATGCCACCATCAATGGGAATGGCACATTGGACACGTGGCTTTCAACTCCAGCGAGGTGGGAAAGCATTTCTTTATGTATATTTTGTTCTGTCTGCATAATTGTAAAACACAGACACCCAACTAATTCTCTCCTTCCCCGACTCGGACACTCAGGTGGCGGCACGGATCTCTGCATGTCTGACTGACATCTCCCAGTGGATGTCCGCCCATCACCTGAAGATCAACCCCGACAAGACTGAACTACTTCTCTTCCCTGGAAAAAACTCGCCCACTCAGGACCTGACTGTTAACTTTGGCGAACACCGTTAACATCAGGAGAATACGACCCCTTCTCACTCAGAAGGCGGCGCAGGTACAGATTCAGGCTCTTGTCATCTCTCGCCTCGACTACTGTAACTCTCTGCTGGCGGGTCTCCCTGCTACCGCCATACGACCACTGCAGCTCATCCAGAATGCAGCAGCTCGACTGGTCTTCAACCTTCTGAAATACTCCCACACCACACCGCTTCTCCGTTCTCTTCATTGGTTACTAGTGGCTCCCCGCATCCAGTTCAAAGCATTGGTACTGACGTACCACGCTGTGAATGGATCGGGACCAGTCTACATCCGGGACATGGTTAAACCCTACATCCCAACCCACACACTCCGATCTGCATCTGCCACGCTGCTTGTTCCTCCCTCACTGAGAGAAAAGCACTCGACGAGATCGCGACTCTTTGCTGTCCTGGCTCCCAGATGGTGGAACGAGCTCTCTGATGACATCAGGACTGCAGAGAGCCTCTCCATCTTCCGTCGAAAACTCAAGACACACCTTTTTAGACTCTACCTTGACTAAAACACTAGCAAACCGTAGCACTAACAAATGGTAGCACTTAAATTGTACTTATAATGCCACTTATCTTTAACATGTTTTGAAACTGCTTAGTTAATGAAAAATGTACTTTCTTGTTACTTGTTCTTCTGAGTTTGTATCTCTATGTGGAAATGCACTTATTGTACGTCGCTTTGGATAAAAGCGTCAGCTAAATGACATGTAATGTAAAAGCCTTCTTCCTGTGTTCTTACAACAGCATTCCATTACATATCGATGTAATAATTTGGCCTTCTTTTTTTCTTCCAGCACACGGCACAGGTTGGCATCACAATCATGGCAAAGTTGACTGGACCACAGCGGAAAATTATCCTTCCAGAGAAGAAGTTATTTACTTCTACAACGAATGGAAGAGTTACAACTTCCAGATGACAGCTCGCCGCTCATCCTTCTGGGCAACTTGAACATCCGACAGAACTTATGTGACCTACTGCGTTTTATTTTCTCCTTTAGCTGTCATTTAAGTATTAAAATTCGCTGTATTTTTGCAAGAGAGGCACCAATCCTATTTGAGGGACGTTTCGATTGTGAAATTGTATTGGACCATATAGGTCATCTGCAGAGCGTTGGCCCCTGGCGCAGTAAACCAGGGTTTGATTCTTGGCATGCACAAGACTCCTCATGTGACTTAAAATGAATCCAGAATGCAATATTTGTTCAGTATGCAAGGGCAGTGATTTATTTAGTCATGTTTGGTCATGTTTTGGTTTTTTTTACATGACAATATGGTTTGGTACATGCTGAGTTAATGAATATACATTCTAAATTGCAATGTCCATATGGGAATAAGAGTTGTATATGTTTATCATAGTCAACATGGTGTGGAAATATCCCTTATGTAGTTGGTCAATGGGAACTATAGTAGGCCGTAATAACAGCTAAGGTAATTACAGGTGGATATTTCTGGGAATTAACCTTAAATGAGACTGCATTTATGATATCTAAGATATACAGGACAAGAAAAATGCACTGGATGTGTATATGTGTTGAATCAATTATACAGACGCAAACTGGAGAACGAGACAAGTGTTGCTGTGATACTTATTGTGGTCATCGTGCCCGAGACCCGTAACAATTACTCCGCAGGTCTTTTGCAGCGGGGCAACAGCCCGGCGTCGGTGGATTCCGTTCGCGAGGCCGCAGATTCGGGTTTGAATGGCAGCCCCGAGAGTGATTTGTTTAGTCTCTTTAGTCTTTTTTGACCCGCGAGCCCGGCCGACCGCCGCCCCACCCCAACGTGCGAGAATAGGCGAAGGCCCGTTCATCGCTGCTTGCAGCTTTAATTAGGGCCTGAGCCGACTGAAAGTCGGGCGAAAGCCCTATTGAAATTGCAAGAATTATTATTATTATTATTTCGCCACTTCGAACGCACTTTTGGGGACTTCATCATGTTCAAAAACTCTTGAATTTTTGCACGCGCATCAGAAGTGCGCAAAATTGACGTATGATTGGGGTCCCGATATTAGAGGAGAAAAAAAAGAACTCTCTAGCGCCCCCCAAAGTGGCCGCAATGTTAATTGTTTTTTTTACTTTTACCGATCGACCTGGAACCTTTTCACACAGGTGCTCTTGGATGTGCTGTACACAAAAAAAATTATGGTATGCAAATGCGCCTACCGTTTTATGGCCGCCATTTTGAATTTTGTGAAAAACACGTTTTTGCGAACTCCTCCCAGACGCTTGGTCCGATTCTTACGAAATCTTCGGCAAAATGATCGTGGGCTCGATGCGATCAAAAGTTATTGAAAGAATGTTGATATCTCATTTTTCAATAAAGTTATGGACCAATGAAGTTTGTAGGTTTGTGTCCTGAAAGTTCAAAGGCCTATAACTTTTTTTTTTCCAACCCCCATTTTCACCAAATTTTGAGGACATGTTCACAATGAGTCCTAGAACATCCCCAAATTTTCCCAGAATATTTGAACATTAGGGGGCGCTGTGGTGATTCTGTGTATTTTTGGCCATTTCCTTCAATTTTTGCATTTACAAACGAACGAACTCCTCCGAGAGTTTAAATCCGATCCATTTCAAAATCTGGCAACTGGTTCCTGACACCCTTGGGGTCAAAAGTTATTAAAATCAAGAGTTTTCATAAAACTACCTGGGCGTGAGCGTGCGTGCAGTTTGGACAATTTTCGAAGATTTTTTTCCAAAATGTAAAATGGTATAACTCCAAGGAACATTGATATTTCTGGCTATAAATGTATATTCATGATGCTTGTGTAGGCCTTTAAGTAATGCCATGCAGTGATTTTCGAAAAAGTATAGCGCCACCTATTGGCTTAGGTCAATGCAAAGTTTGTACATTTACATGTCCATTTCCTAGCCCTTTAATCTGATCAACTTCAAATCTGGGAATATAAGACGTAAGACTGTGACGATGGCTCACAGTGAGAATTGGGAGTTTTGGACCAACTTTGTTGCTGTGGCGACGACATATTCGCATGAAAGTTCAAGCACATCTTCTGCGCCTCGGCAGACTCCAAAACTCTTGAAAACCTCTGTGAGTATCCTACGTGATGACCTTTACAGACCTGATGTGCAGTTTTGGATCAAAATTGAAAAATTGCCTCCATTGCGCCCCCTGGAAGATTTTGACGAAGCCCCGCCCGCATCCTGTTTGACCGACAAGTCCGCTGATTTTTTACCAAATGTATTAAAGGGAGACTTAAAAAAGTCTCTGAGGAATTTTCTCTAAAACAAACAGGAAGGCAGTTATAATTTTTTTAGTGTGAATATTTCCTGTATTTTTGGCGGAGAGTGACCAATCCTATTTCAGTGAGTTTTCGAATTCTCAAATCCATCTGAAAGAATAGCTCAGTGAGTAAGGTGTTGGCCCCCCGATGCTATGGTCGTGGGATCGACTCCCGACGAAATTATTTTTTTTTCCTCCTCTTTTTAAACGCGTGTCGTCTGATCTAACGAACAAAATGATTCAGTTTACGCTCCTTGCTGATGTGTTTGACTTAAACAACTACACTTAAGAGCAGGTTTGTGAAAATCGTTTCAGTTTAAGGACAGAAGCTGCTCCGTGGCACATGAACAGAATGAAACAGCAGACTGAGGCACTCAGCTGGCGGACCGGGCAGCTGGTTGCGAGTTACGACACATCTAACCTGGACAAATAACACGGACAGTTCAATATATTTACATCTGGATTTAAATAGACGTATTCTGCAACATACGTCATGGTGATGTTACTAGAGAAAATGGTGCGGCCCCTTTAAGAGCTACACGCACGGGCTACGGAGGGGGAGAGCGCATGAGGAAGTTGTGTTGTTGTTGTGATGACGGAGTGGATGTAGCGGCCGGAGAATTGTCTGTACTGTAACTTTGTTACTCAGTGTTAGATTAATAAATCCTCAAAGAAAGTAAAGCGGACTTTTATTCACCAACCCCGGGACGAAGGGAATTAACCCCAAAGTTTACTTAGCCGACAGTACTTTGGCCCTGGAGCAGACAGCAACGCCTCCCCCTGCAAACTCCGACTACGGTCAGAGACGGACCGGCAGGAAAGGTGAACACAAGGCTAACGAAGTTAATTGTCAACATTAATGTGCCTGTCATGGTATGAGGCCAGACGTGAGTTGTGTTCTACATTCAAGAGGGTTTTTATTTAGCACTGAACAATAACAACCAGCATACGTCTTTTAGCTAAGCTAACTACGGTAGCTTCACGGGGATAAAAGACCCCTCTTCACTCTATCAGCGCCACTTTGTTTACGTTTCCGTGTGCCCTAAATAACTTGGCCCGATTGAATCACTTTATTTACACACTTTGAGTAGAACCGTGCTCGCAGCAGCTAACTTAACTACTTTGTTGTTTAACTTCATTGTCTATAATCTCCCCGCAGCGTGCAGCCGGGCGCAGCTAAATGACACGTAATGTATTGTGCGTCTTCAATGCTTTTCAATATGTTATATATTTATTGCCTTCACAATGAGCATGAATCTAACATTAAATGATATGATTAATATGCCCCTCATTCCAATGAAATAATATACACACGTCAAGCTCATTATGGAGTTGAAACAACAAGTTACTAAACTGTAAACAGTTAATATAAGAGAAAAAAATATTGTAATCAAGATAAATGTTTTCAAAACGTGTGATTAACTAGTTAATTGTCTATAATCTGTTGACAGCCATAATCGTATTCTGATAATACACGTTGGTGCTCAAATATTTTCAGATGGCCCGTGCAAAGTCATGCCACCAGTCTGAGGACATCACTGGGAATGGCACATGGGACACGTGGCTTTCAACTCCAGCGAGGTGGGAAAGCATTTCTTTATGTATATTTTGTTCTGTCTGCATAATTGTAAAAGACTTCTTCCCGCATTCGTACAACAGCATTCCATATCGTGTGACTGTCGATGGATGTAATAATTTGGCCTTCTTTTTTTCTTCCACCACACGGCACGGGTGGGCTTAACCGCGGGCAATCGGGGCAAAGACCCAAGTCGACTGGACCACAGCGGAAAATGATCCTTCCAGAGAAGAAGTTATTTACTTCTACAACGAATGGAAGAGTTACAACTTCCAGATGACAGCTCGCCGCTCATCCTTCTGGGCAACTTGAACATCCGACAGAACTTATGTGACCTACTGCGTTTATTTTCTCCTTTAGCTCTCATTTAAGTATTAAAATTCGCTGTATTTTTGCAAGAGAGGCACCAATCCTATTTGAGTGACGTTTCGATTGTGAAATTGTATTGGACCATATAGGTCATCTGCAGAGCGTTGGCCCCTGGCGCAGTAAACCAGGGTTTGATTCTTGGCATGCACAAGACTCCTCATGTGACTTAAAATGAATCCAGAATGCAATATTTGTTCAGTATGCAAGGGCAGTGATTTATTTAGTCATGTTTGGTCATGTTTTGGTTTTTTTACATGACAATATGGTTTGGTACATGCTGAGTTAATGAATATACATTCTAAAGTGCAATGTCCATATGTGAATAAGAGTTGTATACGTTTATCATAGTCAACATGGTGTGGAAATATCCCTTATGTAGTTGGTCAATGGGAACTATAGTAGGCCGTAATAACAGCTAAGGTAATTACAGGTGGATATTTCTGGGAATTAACCTTAAATGAGACTGCATTTATGATATCTAAGATATACAGGACAAGAAAAATGCACTGGATGTGTATATGTGTTGAATCAATTATACAGACGCAAACTGGAGAACGAGACAAGTGTTGCTGTGATACTTATTGTGGTCATCGTGCCCGAGACCCGTAACAATTACTCCGCAGGTCTTTTGCAGCGGGGCAACAGCCCGGCGTCGGTGGATTCCGTTCGCGAGGCCGCAGATTCAGGTTTGAATGGCAGCCCCGAGAGTGATTTGTTTAGTCTCTTTAGTCTTTTTTGACCCGCGAGCCCGGCCGACCGCCGCCCCACCCCGACGTGCGAGAATAGGCGAAGGCCCGTTCATCGCTGCTTGCAGCTTTAATTCTTATTATTTCACCACTTCAATCGCACTTTTGGGGCCTTTGCCATGTTCAAAAACTCTTGAATTTTTGCGTGCGCTTCAGAAGTGCGAAAAATTTATATATTCTTGGGGTCGCGCAATTTGGCGATGAAAAAAAGTGCTCTCTAGCGCCCCCTAAAGTGCTGCCTCTGGGGACATTTTTGTCCACTTTTACGGATTGACTTGAAATTTTGCACACAGGTGCTCTTGGATGTGCTCTACAAAAAAGTCAATCATGGTATGCAAATGCGCCTACCGTTTTATGGCCGCCATTTTGAATTTTGTGAAAAACACGTTTTTGCGAACTCCTCCCAGACGCTTGGTCCGATTTTGACGAAATCTTCACCAAAATGATCATTGGCTCAATGCCATCAAAAGTTATCAAAAGCTTGTTGATATCTCATTTAGTTTTTAATTGATGGACCAATCAAGTTGTCGGGGGTGTGGCCTAAAAAGGAAAGACCAATAACTTTAAAAGTAAAAGGCCTGTCGCCACCAAATCTTTAGGACATGTTCACATTGGGTCCTAGAACTTCCCCTGAGAATTAAAAAAAAATCGAACATTAGGGGGCGCTATGGTGATTTACTGTATTTTGGCCTTTTTTTCGCAATTTCCACCGTATTTTGGTTTTACAAACGAACGAACTCCTCCGAGAGTTTAACTCCGATCGATTTCAAAATCGGGCCAGTTGATCCTGACCCCCTTGGGGTCAAAAGTTATTAAAATCAAGAGTTTTCATAAAACTACCTGGCCGTGAGCTTGCGTGCAGTTTGGACGATTTTTGACGATTTTCCTCAAATATGTAAAATGGTATAACTCCAAGGAACATTGATATTTCTGGCTATAAATGTATATTCATGATGCTTGTGTAGGCCTTTAAGTAATGCCATGCAGTGATTTTCGAAAAAGTATAGCGCCACCTATTGGCTTACGTCAATGCAAAGTTTCTACATTTACATGTCCATTTCCTAGCCCTTTAATCTGATCAACTTCAAATCTGGGAATATAAGACGTAAGACTGTGACGATGGCTCACAGTGAGAATTGGGAGTTTTGGACCAACTTTGTTGCTGTGACGACGTCATCTTCGCATGAAAGTTCAAGCACATCTTCTGAGCCTCGGCACACTCCAAAACTCTTGAAAACCTCTGTGAGTATCCTACGTGATGACCTTTACAGACCTGATGTGCAGTTTTGGATCAAAAGTGAAAAATTGCCTCCATTGCGCCCCCTGGAAGATTTTGACGAAGCCCCGCCCGCACCCTGTTTGACCGACAAGTCCGCTGATTTTTTACCAAATGTATTAAAGGGAGACTTAAAAAAGTCTCTGAGGAATTTTCTCTAAAACAAACAGGAAGGCAGTTATAATTTTTTTAGTGTGAATATTTCCTGTATTTTTGGCGGAGAGTGACCGATCCTATTTCAGTGAGTTTTCGAATTCTCAAACCCATCAGAAGGTTTAGCTCTCCTGGTAAGAAACCGCCCCCCCGATCCTATGGTCGTGAGATCGTGTCCCGGCGAAATCAATTTTTTTTTTTTCCTCCTCTTTTTAAACGCGTGTCTTCTGATCTAACGAACAAAATGATTCCGTTTACTCTCCTTGCTGAGGTTATGGACTTTGTACACTTAAGAGCAGGTATGTCAAACTCGTTTCAGTTTAAGGCCAGAAACTGCTCCGTGGCCGCGCATACAGCTGACAGAAGAAGGTAAGGCTGATGCAGGACAGCTGGCTCACGGCGCAGCCGTTTGGCAGCGTGTCGCGGGTTTGACATATCTAACCTAGACAAATAACACGGACAGTTCAATATATTTACATCTGGATTTAAATACACGTATTCTGCAACATACGGGTGGAGATGCAAACACGTTTGGTGATGTAAATAGATGTTACGGGGAAATTTTAAGTTAAAGAACTTCATCACCCAGAATTCCCTATTCTTGGTTGACGGACATGCGCAGACTACGTGCGCACAGCCGCGCACGTAGTCTGCGCATGTTCCGGTTTTGTGTTGAACAGGCAAAGTATCACCGCTCCGTATTTTAAACTGCTAACTACACACCTATACTTCAGGAACTATTACTACTATGTGGATGTAAGCAAAGTGTTCTCATTCCCTCTTGGATGTGTGCAGCCAGTGAGGTACGTTTTGTTTAAGGGCTTGTTATATCTGCTCGACGGCACGGACAGCTAACTGGGATAGCGAGTGGAGCTAGCGGCTGCCGGATGGAGCAGCCAGTCAGCCAGCTTGCTAACTACACACCGGTGCTTACGTCCACATGTACTCAACGAAGTGGAAACGCCTTTGACGGTGAGTGATTACGTTTTCCTTGTGCGTTCTCCAGTCTCACCCAGCATACGTCTTTTAGCTAAGCTAACTACGGTAGCTTTACAGCGTCAAAAGACACCTCTTCACGCTATTAACGCCACTTTGTTTACGTTTCCGTGTGCCCTAAATAACTTGGCCCGATTGAATCACTTTATTTACACACTGAGTAGAACCGTGCTCGCAGCAGCTAACTAACTACTTTGTTGTTTAAAAGCGTCAGCTAAATGACACGTAATGTAATGTGCGTCTTCAATGCTTTTCAATATGTTATATATTCATTTCCTTCACAATGAGCATGAATCTAACATTAAATGATATGATTCATATGCCCCTCATTCCAATGAAATAATATACACACGTCAAGCTCATTATGGAGTTGAAACAACAAATTACTAAACTGTAAACAGTTAATATAAGAGAAAAAAATATTGTAATCAAGATAAATGTTTTTCAAAATGTGTGATTAACTAGTTAATTGTCTATAATCTGTTGACAGCCCTAATCGTATTCTGATAATACACCAAATACTACTGTAACTCTCTGCTGGCAGGTCTCCCTGCTGCCGCCATTCGACCACTGCAGCTCATCCAGAATGCAGCAGCTCGACTGGTCTTCAACCTTCCAAAATACTCCCACACCACTTCTCCGCTCTCTTCTTTGGATACGAGTGGCTGCCCGCATGCAGTTCAAAGCATTGGTACTGACGGACCACGCTGTGAATGGATCGGGAGCAGTCTACATCCGGGACATGGTGAAACCCTGCATCCCAACCCACGCACTCCGATCTGCATCTGGCAAGCTGCTTGTTCCTCCCTCACTGAGAGAAAAGCACTCGACGAGATGGCGACTCTTTGCTGTCCTGCTCCCAGATGGTGGAATGAGCTCTCTGATGACATCAGGACCGCAGAGAGCCTCTCCATCTTCCGTCGAAAACTCAAGACACACCTTTTTAGACTCTACCTTGACCAAAACACTAGCAAACCGTAGCACTAACAAATGGTAGCACTTAAATTGTACTTATAATGCCACTTATCTTTAACATGTTTTGGGCGGTGATTTATTCAGTCATGTTTAGTCATATTGTTTTTTTTACTTGTCAATATGGTTTGGTACATGCCGAGTTAATCAATACACATTCTAAAGTGCAACGTCCATATGTGAATAAGAGTTGTATACGTTTATCATAGTCAATATGGTATGGAAATATCCCTTATGTAGTTGGTCAATAGGAACTATAGTAGGCAGAAATAACAGCTAAGGTAATTACAGGTGGATATTTCTGGGAATTAACCTTGATTGAGACTGCATCTATGATATCTAAGATATACAGGACAAGAAAAATGCACTGGATGTGTATATGTGTTGAATCAATTATACAGACGCAAACTGGAGAACGAGACAAGTGTTGCTGTGATACTTATTGTGGTCATCGTGCCCGAGACCCGTAACGATTACTCCGCAGGTCTTTTGCAGCGGGGCAACAGCCCGGCGTCGGTGGATTCCGTTCGCGAGGCCGCAGATTCAGGTTTGAATGGCAGCCCCGAGAGTGATTCGTTTAGTCTCTTTAGTCTTTTTTGACCCGCGAGCCCGGCCGACCGCTGCCACCCCGACGTGCGAGGAGAGGCGAAGGCCCGTTCATCGCTGCTTGCAGCTTTAATTAGGGCCTGAGCCGACTGCAAGTCGGGCGAAAGCCCTATTGAAATTGCAAGAATTTTTCTTTTTCTTTTTCTTATTATTTCGCCACTTCGAACGCACTTTTGGGGACTTCATCATGTTCAAAAACTCTTGAATTTTTGCACGCGCATCAGAAGTGCGCAAAATTGACGTATGATTCGGGTCCCGCAATTAGAGGAGAGAAAAAAGAACTCTCTAGCGCCCCCCAAAGTGGCCGCAATGTTAATTTTTTTTTTTACTTTTACCGATCGACTTGGAACCTTTTCACACAGGTTCTCTTGGATGTGCTGTACGCAAAAAAAATTATGGTATGCAAATGCGCCTACCGTTTTATGGCCGCCATTTTGAATTTTGTGAAAAACACGTTTTTGCGAACTCCTCCCAGACGCTTGGTCCGATTCTTACGAAATCTTCGGCAAAATGATCGTTGGCTCGATGCGATCAAAAGTTATTGAAAGAATGTTGATATCTCATTTTTCAATAAAGTTATGGACCAATGAAGTTTGTAGGTTTGTGTCCTGAAAGTTCAAAGGCCTATAACTTTTTTTTTTCCAACCCCCATTTTCACCAAATTTTGAGGACATGTTCACATTGAGTCCTAGAACATCCCCAAATTTTCCCAGAATATTTGAACATTAGGGGGCGCTGTGGTGATTCTGTGTATTTTTGGCAATTTCCTTCAATTTTTGCATTTACAAACGAACGAACTCCTCCGAGAGTTTAAATCCGATCCATTTCAAAATTTGGCAACTGGTTCCTGACACCCTTGGGGTCAAAAGTTATTAAAATCAAGAGTTTTCATAAAACTACCTGGGCGTGAGCTTGCGTGCAGTTTGGACAATTTTGGAAGATTTTTTTCCAAAATGTAAAATGGTATAACTCCAAGGAACATTGATATTTCTGGCTATAAATGTATATTCATGATGCTTGTGTAGGCCTTTAAGTAATGCCATGCAGTGATTTTCGAAAAAGTATAGCGCCACCTATTGGCTTAGGTCAATGCAAAGTTTCTACATTTACATGTCCATTTCCTAGCCCTTTAATCTGATCAACTTCAAATCTGGGAATATAAGACGTAAGACTGTGACGATGGCTCACAGTGAGAATTGGGAGTTTTGGACCAACTTTGTTGCTGTGGCGACGACATATTCGCATGAAAGTTCAAGCACATCTTCTGAGCCTCGGCAGACTCCAAAACTCTTGAAAACCTCTGTGAGTATCCTACGTGATGACCTTTACAGACCTGATGTGCAGTTTTGGATCAAAAGTGAAAAATTGCCTCCATTGCGCCCCCTGGAAGATTTTGACGAAGCCCCGCCCGCACCCTGTTTGACCGACAAGTCCGCTGATTTTTTACCAAATGTATCAAAGGGAGACTTAAAAAAGTCTCTGAGGAATTTTCTCTAAAACAAACAGGAAGGCAGTTATAATTTTTTTAGTGTGAATATTACCTGTATTTTTGGCGGAGAGTGACCAATCCTATTTCATTGAGTTTTCGAATTCTCAAATCCATCTGAAAGAATAGCTCAGTGAGTAAGGTGTTGGCCCCCCGATGCCATGGTCGTGGGATCGACTCCCGACGAAATCATTTTATTTTCCTCCTCTTTTTAAACGCGTGTCGTCTGATCTAACGAACAAAATGATTCAGTTTACGCTCCTTGCTGATGTGTTTGACTTAAATAACTACACTTAAGAGCAGGTTTGTGAAAATCGTTTCAGTTTAAGGACAGAAGCTGCTCCGTGGCACATGAACAGAATGAAACAGCAGACTGAGGCACTCAGCTGGCGGACCGGGCAGCTGGTTGCGAGTAACGACACATCTAACCTGGACAAATAACACGGACAGTTCAATATATTTACATCTGGATTTAAATAGACGTATTCTGCAACATACGTCATGGTGATGTTACTAGAGAAAATGGTGCGGCCCCTTTAAGAGCTACACGCACGGGCTACGGAGAGGGAGAGCGCATGAGGAAGTTGTGTTGTTGTTGTGATGACGGAGTGGATGTAGCGGCCGGAGAATTGTCTGTACTGTAATTGTGTTACTCAGTGTTAGATTAATAAATCCTCAAAGAAAGTAAAGCGGACTTTTATTCACCAACCCCGGGACGAAGGGAATTAACCCCAAAGTTTACTTAGCCGACAGTACTTTGGCCCTGGAGCAGACAGCAACGCCTCCCCCTGCAAACTCCGACTACGGTCAGAGACGGACCGGCAGGAAAGGTGAACACAAGGCTAACGAGGTTAATTGTCAACATTAATGTGCCTGTCATGGTATGAGGCCAGACGTGAGTTGTGTTCTACATTCAAGAGGGTTTTTATTTAGCACTGAACAATAACAACCAGCATACGTCTTTTAGCTAAGCTAACTACGGTAGCTTCACGGGGATAAAAGAACTCCATCACCCAGCGTCCCCTAGTCTGTGTTGAAGGACATGCGCAGAGCAGCGCGCGGCAGACCCCGGGGGTAGCATTACAGCGGACTGTGCTAGTTTAGCAAAGTATAGCTCGTGGAGTGCTAGGCGGGGTCTCCTCGCTAGCTAGTGAAGTGTTTAGCTAACTTTAGAAACGTTATTAGCTCGTCACCAACGCCGAAGGCTTCACCGCGAACGCAAACGGCAGCCAGCCGCCTTGCCTCTACAGCCAGTGATGTGCCCGGAGCTCAACGGCTTTCTCCCCCCTCTCTCTCCCACGCCACTAACAGACGTTTGTGAGTATTGGCCACAAGTGCCACAAGTGACGCCACCTTGTCCACCCACAGCAACGGGGCCAGCAAGTGTGACTCCTTTTTTTTTTAACAGAACGGGCAGAACCGTGAGCTGCGAGTGGACATAATACTGAGGACGCAGTGTGAACAACATTGGACATTATTGTATACAAAGATCTCTTCGTTATGGGTAGTCTTGAATGATGTTAGTTCATGTTTTCCTGCATTCAGTTAAGAGCAACAGTGTTAAGCTTGGCCTGTCGTTTGCCGCATCCATGGCTCTATGTTGCTAATGACTGTCACACACATTGGAATGCATGGATGTTGTTACGGGGGATTTATCTGTTGTGTTCTGGTTAATGAGTTAGAATAACTCTCAATTGAGCAGGACCGGTGTGCCCCTGTTAAAGCTTTAACTTAATGTATTTCTGTTCAAAGTAAGCTCTATTCAGGTTATGGACTTTAATAACACTCCTCATGTAACTTTACATGTCTTTAATGAATACAGGATGTAATATTTGTTCAGTATGCAGGGGCAGTATCTTTCATTAGTCATGTTGTACATATTTTGTTTTTTTACATGAGAATATGCTTCGGTACATGCTGAGTTAATGAATATACATTCTAAAGTGCAATGTTCATATGTGAATAAGAGTTGTATACGTTTTATGATAGTCAATATGGTGTGGAAATGTTTCATGTAGTTGGTCAATTGGAACTATATTAGGCAGTAATAACAGCTATGGTTTTTATCTTAAAACAAAAAAGGATAACTCTGTTGGACAACTACTCAATTGTCTTGACGACATATAGGCCTGGATGGCTTGGAACTTTTTTAATTTTAATGACTTGGGTCAATGCAAAGTTTCTACATGGCTTAACTGATTCAAACTGAACTTACCAATATATTAAGCCCTGGAGGAAGAGCGTATCTTAGTCAATGTATTATTAATTATTTCATTCAGCAAAGCTCTCTTCAGGAAGACAGCCACTTCGTCATCCAGCGGGTTTGGTTAAAAAGTTAACATATCTTGATGGAGCAAAAGAGGTGGGGTTAGCTGTCGTCCTTGTACCTCGACTAAACCAAGGTGTGAATTAACCTTGATTGAGACTGCGTCTATAAGATTTACAGGACAAGAAAAATGCACTGGATGTAAACTGTACGTGTGTTGAATCAATTATACGGACGCAAACTGGAGAACGAGACGAGCGTTTGCTGTGATTCTTGCGCTTCAGACTCTACCTTTATTTTACAGGAATGCATCTTTTTGTTATCGTGGTCATCGTGCCCGAGACCCGTAACGATTACTCTGCAGGTCTTTTGCAGCGGGGCAACAGCCCGGCGTCGGTGGATTCCGTTCGCGAGGCCGCAGATTCAGGTTTGAATGGCAGCCCCGAGAATGATTTGTTTAGTCTCTTTAGTCTTTTTTGACCCGCGCGCCCGGCCGACCGCCGCCCCACCCCGACGTGCAAGGGGGCGAAGGCCCGTTCATCGCTGCTTGCAGCTTTAATTCTTATTATTTCACCACTTCAATCGCACTTTTGGGGCCTTTGCCATGTTCAAAAACTCTTGAATTTTTGCGTGCGCTTCAGAAGTGCGAAAAATTTATATATTCTTGGGGTCGCGCAATTTGGCGATGAAAAAAAGTGCTCTCTAGCGCCCCCTAAAGTGCTGCCTCTGGGGACATTTTTGTCCACTTTTACGGATTGACTTGAAATTTTGCACACAGGTGCTCTTGGATGTGCTCTACAAAAAAGTCAATCATGGTATGCAAATGCGCCTACCGTTTTATGGCCGCCATTTTGAATTTTGTGAAAAACACGTTTTTGCGAACTCCTCCCAGACGCTTGGTCCGATTTTGACGAAATCTTCACCAAAATGATCATTGGCTCAATGCCATCAAAAGTTATCAAAAGCTTGTTGATATCTCATTTAGTTTTTAATTGATGGACCAATCAAGTTGTCGGGGGTGTGGCCTAAAAAGGAAAGACCAATAACTTTAAAAGTAAAAGGCCTGTCGCCACCAAATCTTTAGGACATGTTCACATTGGGTCCTAGAACTTCCCCTGAGAATTAAAAAAAAATCGAACATTAGGGGGCGCTATGGTGATTTACTGTATTTTGGCCTTTTTTTCGCAATTTCCACCGTATTTTGGTTTTACAAACGAACGAACTCCTCCGAGAGTTTAACTCCGATCGATTTCAAAATCGGGCCAGTTGATCCTGACCCCCTTGGGGTCAAAAGTTATTAAAATCAAGAGTTTTCATAAAACTACCTGGCCGTGAGCTTGCGTGCAGTTTGGACGATTTTTGACGATTTTCCTCAAATATGTAAAATGGTATAACTCCAAGGAACATTGATATTTCTGGCTATAAATGTATATTCATGATGCTTGTGTAGGCCTTTAAGTAATGCCATGCAGTGATTTTCGAAAAAGTATAGCGCCACCTATTGGCTTACGTCAATGCAAAGTTTCTACATTTACATGTCCATTTCCTAGCCCTTTAATCTGATCAACTTCAAATCTGGGAATATAAGACGTAAGACTGTGACGATGGCTCACAGTGAGAATTGGGAGTTTTGGACCAACTTTGTTGCTGTGACGACGTCATCTTTGCATGAAAGTTCAAGCACATCTTCTGAGCCTCGGCACACTCCAAAACTCTTGAAAACCTCTGTGAGTATCCTACGTGATGACCTTTACAGACCTGATGTGCAGTTTTGGATCAAAAGTGAAAAATTGCCTCCATTGCGCCCCCTGGAAGATTTTGACGAAGCCCCGCCCGCACCCTGTTTGACCGACAAGTCCGCTGATTTTTTACCAAATGTATTAAAGGGAGACTTAAAAAAGTCTCTGAGGAATTTTCTCTAAAACAAACAGGAAGGCAGTTATAATTTTTTTAGTGTGAATATTACCTCAATTTTTGGCGGAGAGTGACCAATCCTATTTCAGTGACTTTTCGAATTCTCACATCCATCTGGAAGAATAGCTCAGTGAGTAAGGTGTTGGCCCCCCGATGCAATGGTCGTGAGATCGACTCCCGACGAAATCATACTTTTTTTTTTTTTCTTCTTTTTTTAAACGTGTGTCCGGCTGATCTAACGGACAAAATGATTCAGTTTACTCTCCTTGCTGAGGTTATTAAATAACTGTACACGTTAGAGCAGCTGTGTCACACTCGTTTCAGCCACATACGGCTGCTGGGCACAGCTGCCGTATGTGTGGAGCTGGCGTTGCAGCCCGGTACGGTCTGGACGGTGCAGCCGTTCGCCAGCGTGTCGCGAGTTTGACACATCTAACCTAGAAAAATAACACGGACAGTTCAATATATTTACATCTGAATTTAAATACACGTATTCTGCCACATACGGGTGGAGATGCAAACACGTTTTGGGATTTTACTAGATGTTACGGGGAACTGTTACGTTAAAGAACTCAATTACCCAGCAGTCTTTGTTGACGGACATGCGCAGAGTAGAGGGCGGCTCGTAGTGTCGCGTGAGTTAATGCTGTTATCGCGAGAGGTCGCCATTGAAGCCCCGGCGTTGAACAGCTGCAGCTCGTATCAAGTCCGTATTTTATATTTTAAACTGCTAGCTACACACCTATGCTTAAATCCAAACGGACTAAACCAAGTGGAAACGCTTTGGTAGGTGAGTGATGACTTTTTCCTTGTGCGTTCTTCAGTCTTACCCACTTAAATAGCGGGGATACTGTAAACATGCTAACACTAATTCGGTGCTATTAGCTGCTTAAGGGACGTCCCGTCACAAACATCTCTTTTTTTCCGCGTCTCCGGCTGATCTAACGAACAAAGTGGTTCAGATTACTCTATTTGCTGAGGTTATTGACTTAAATAACTACACTTTAGAGCAGATTTGTCACACTAATTTGAGTTTACTGCCGCCTGTGGCTGCTGTGCACTATTTAGCACAGCCCAGGGCAGCCTATGCTATGCTTGAAGAACATCAACTAGCATACGTATTTTGTTCCTGTAAAGCTAACTACGGTAGCTTCACGGGAATAAAAGACCCCTCTTCACGCTATTAGCGCCACTTTGTTTACGTTTCCGTGTGCCCTAAATAACTTGGCCCGATTGAATCACTTTATTTACACACTACTACTCGCAGCAGCTAACTAACTACTTTGTTGTTTAAAAGCGTCAGCTAAATGACACGTAATGTAATGTGCGTCTTCAATGCTTTTCAATGTTATATATTTATTTCCTTCACAATGAGCATGAATCTAACATTAAATGATATGATTAATATGCCCCTCATTCCAATGAAATAATATACACACGTCAAGCTCATTATGGAGTTGAAACAACAAATTACTAAACTGTAAACAGTTAATATAAGAGAAAAAAATATTGTTATCAAGATAAATGTTTTACAAAATGTGTGATTAACTAGTTAATTGTCTATAATCTGTTGACAGCCCTAATCGTATTCTGATAATACATGTTGGTGCTCAAATACTTTCAGATGCCACGTGCAAAGTCATGCCACCATCAATGGGAATGGCACATTGGACACGTGGCTTTCAACTCCAGCGAGGTGGGAAAGCATTTCTTTATGTATATTTTGTTCTGTCTGCATAATTGTAAAACACAGACACCCAACTAATTCTCTCCTTCCCCGACTCGGACACTCAGGTGGCGGCACGGATCTCTGCATGTCTGACTGACATCTCCCAGTGGATGTCCGCCCATCACCTGAAGATCAACCCCGACAAGACTGAACTACTTCTCTTCCCTGGAAAAAACTCGCCCACTCAGGACCTGACTGTTAACTTTGGCGAACACCGTTAACATCAGGAGAATACGACCCCTTCTCACTCAGAAGGCGGCGCAGGTACAGATTCAGGCTCTTGTCATCTCTCGCCTCGACTACTGTAACTCTCTGCTGGCGGGTCTCCCTGCTACCGCCATACGACCACTGCAGCTCATCCAGAATGCAGCAGCTCGACTGGTCTTCAACCTTCTGAAATACTCCCACACCACACCGCTTCTCCGTTCTCTTCATTGGTTACTAGTGGCTCCCCGCATCCAGTTCAAAGCATTGGTACTGACGTACCACGCTGTGAATGGATCGGGACCAGTCTACATCCGGGACATGGTTAAACCCTACATCCCAACCCACACACTCCGATCTGCATCTGCCACGCTGCTTGTTCCTCCCTCACTGAGAGAAAAGCACTCGACGAGATCGCGACTCTTTGCTGTCCTGGCTCCCAGATGGTGGAACGAGCTCTCTGATGACATCAGGACTGCAGAGAGCCTCTCCATCTTCCGTCGAAAACTCAAGACACACCTTTTTAGACTCTACCTTGACTAAAACACTAGCAAACCGTAGCACTAACAAATGGTAGCACTTAAATTGTACTTATAATGCCACTTATCTTTAACATGTTTTGAAACTGCTTAGTTAATGAAAAATGTACTTTCTTGTTACTTGTTCTTCTGAGTTTGTATCTCTATGTGGAAATGCACTTATTGTACGTCGCTTTGGATAAAAGCGTCAGCTAAATGACATGTAATGTAAAAGCCTTCTTCCTGTGTTCTTACAACAGCATTCCATTACATATCGATGTAATAATTTGGCCTTCTTTTTTTCTTCCAGCACACGGCACAGGTTGGCGTCACAATCATGGCAAAGTTGACTGGACCACAGCGGAAAATTATCCTTCCAGAGAAGAAGTTATTTACTTCTACAACGAATGGAAGAGTTACAACTTCCAGATGACAGCTCGCCGCTCATCCTTCTGGGCAACTTGAACATCCGACAGAACTTATGTGACCTACTGCGTTTTATTTTCTCCTTTAGCTGTCATTTAAGTATTAAAATTCGCTGTATTTTTGCAAGAGAGGCACCAATCCTATTTGAGTGACGTTTCGATTGTGAAATTGTATTGGACCATATAGGTCATCTGCAGAGCGTTGGCCCCTGGCGCAGTAAACCAGGGTTTGATTCTTGGCATGCACAAGACTCCTCATGTGACTTAAAATGAATCCAGAATGCAATATTTGTTCAGTATGCAAGGGCAGTGATTTATTTAGTCATGTTTGGTCATGTTTTGGTTTTTTTTACATGACAATATGGTTTGGTACATGCTGAGTTAATGAATATACATTCTAAATTGCAATGTCCATATGTGAATAAGAGTTGTATATGTTTATCATAGTCAACATGGTGTGGAAATATCCCTTATGTAGTTGGTCAATGGGAACTATAGTAGGCCGTAATAACAGCTAAGGTAATTACAGGTGGATATTTCTGGGAATTAACCTTAAATGAGACTGCATTTATGATATCTAAGATATACAGGACAAGAAAAATGCACTGGATGTGTATATGTGTTGAATCAATTATACAGACGCAAACTGGAGAACGAGACAAGTGTTGCTGTGATACTTATTGTGGTCATCGTGCCCGAGACCCGTAACAATTACTCCGCAGGTCTTTTGCAGCGGGGCAACAGCCCGGCGTCGGTGGATTCCGTTCGCGAGGCCGCAGATTCGGGTTTGAATGGCAGCCCCGAGAGTGATTTGTTTAGTCTCTTTAGTCTTTTTTGACCCGCGAGCCCGGCCGACCGCCGCCCCACCCCGACGTGCGAGAATAGGCGAAGGCCCGTTCATCGCTGCTTGCAGCTTTAATTAGGGCCTGAGCCGACTGAAAGTCGGGCGAAAGCCCTATTGAAATTGCAAGAATTCTTCTTATTAGGGCCTGAGCCGACTGAAAGTCGGGCGAAAGCCCTATTGAAATTGCAAGAATTCTTCTTATTATTCTTATTATTTCACCACTTCAATCGCACTTTTGGGGCCTTTGCCATGTTCAAAAACTCTTGAATTTTTGCGTGCGCTTCAGAAGTGCGAAAAATTTATATATTCTTGGGGTCGCGCAATTTGGCGATGAAAAGAAGTGCTCTCTAGCGCCCCCTAAAGTGCTGCCTCTGGGGACATTTTTGTCCACTTTTACGGATTGACTTGAAATTTTGCACACAGGTGCTCTTGGATGGGCTCTACAAAAAAGTCAATCATGGTATGCAAATGCGCCTACCGTTTTATGGCCGCCATTTTGAATTTTGTGAAAAACACGTTTTTGCGAACTCCTCCCAGACGCTTGGTCCGATTTTGACGAAATCTTCACCAAAATGATCATTGGCTCAATGCCATCAAAAGTTATTAAAAGCTTGTTGATATCTCATTGGGTTTTTAATTGATGGACCAATCAAGTTGTCGGGGGTGTGGCCTAAAAAGGAAAGACCAATAACTTAAAAAGTAAAAGGCCTGTCGCCACCAAATCTTTAGGACATGTTCACATTGGGTTGTAGAACTTCCCCTGAGAATTAAAATAAAATCGAACATTAGGGGGCGCTATGGTGATTTACTGTATTTTGGCCTTTTTTTCGCAATTTCCACCGTATTTTGGTTTTACAAACGAACGAACTCCTCCGAGAGTTTAAATCCGATCGATTTCAAAATCGGGCCAGTTGATCCTGACCCCCTTGGGGTCAAAAGTTATTAAAATCAAGAGTTTTCATAAAACTACCTGGGCGTGAGCTTGCGTGCAGTTTGGACGATTTTTGACGATTTTCCTCAAATATGTAAAATGGTATAACTCCAAGGAACATTGATATTTCTGGCTAGAAATTTTAATTCATGATGCTTGTGTAGGCCTATAAGTATTGCCATGAAAAGATTTTCGAAAAAGTATAGCGCCACCTATTGGCTTACGTCAATGCAAAGTTTCTACATTTACATGTCCATTTCCTAGCCCTTTAATCTGATCAACTTCAAATCTGGGAATATAAGACGTAAGACTGTGACGATGGCTCACAGTGAGAATTGGGAGTTTTGGACCAACTTTCTTGCTGTGACGACGTCATCTTCGCATGAAAGTTCAAGCACATCTTCTGAGCCTTGGCAAACTCCAAAACTCTTGGAAAGCTCATTGAGTGTCCTAGGTGATGACCTTTACAGACCTGATGTAGAGTTTTGGATCAAATGCTAAGAAATCCCTCCATTGCGCCCCCTGGAAGTTTTCGACGAAGCGGCGCCGGCACCATGTTTGACCTACAATTGTGGTGATTTTTTTAACAATTGTATTAAAGTGAGACTTCAAATAAAGTCTCTGACGACTATGCTCTAAAACAAACAGGAAGTCAGTTATAACCATATTAGTGTGAATATTCCCTGTAGTATTGCAAGAGAGTCACCAATCCTATTTGAAGGACGTTTCAAACCACTAAATTGTATCAGAGCAGATAGCTCATCTGCAGAGCGCTCGGCCCCCAGCGCTGGAGATGTGGGTTCGATTCCCAGCACGGCAGATCTTTTTATTTTCACCTCTATTTCGGTTTTGCACTTTGTACATCGCCTCAACCTATTTATTAAGACTCCTGATGTGACTTAAAATGTATTTAATGAATCCAGGATGTAATATTTGTTCAGTATGCAGGAGCAGTGATTTAATTTGTCATGTTTAGTTTTTTTACATGAGAATATGGTTCGGTACATGCTGAGTTAATGCGAACAGCTGACGTGGGGCGCTTGTGGTAGCGGGGCAGCTAACAGACACTTTAATATAATTACATCTATGGTTTAAATACTCGTATTCTGCCACATACTGGTGGAGATGCAAACACGTTTACTCTGCGATCTCCATAAACTGTCTCTGCTCTGCTCACTGAAGCAAAAGTCTCTGACGACTATGCTCTAAAACAAACAGGAAGTCAGCTATAATTTTTTTTAGTGTGAACACTCCCTGTAATTTTGCAAGAGAGTCACCAATCCTATTTGAGGGACGTTTCGAATTACTACATTGTATCAGAGCAGATAGCACATCTGTAGAGCACTCGGCCCCCGGCGCTGGAGATGCGGGTTCGATTCCAGGTGCGGAAGATCATTTTTTTTCACCTCTATTTCGGTTTTGCACTTTGTACATCGCCTCAACCTATTTATTAAGACTCCTGATGTGACTTGTCAACTTTTTGCAGGCCTTTTGCAGCTCGGCAGTAGCCTTGTCTTGGTGGATTCCGTTCATGAGACCACAGAGTAAGGTTTGAATGCCGGCCCCGAGAGTGATTTATTTTGTCTCCTTAGTCTCTTTTTGACCCGCGCGCCCGGCCGACCGCCGCCCCACCCCGACGTGCAAGGGGGCGAAGGCCCGTTCATCGCTGCTTGCAGCTTTAATTAGGGCCTGAGCCGACTGAAAGTCGGGCGAAAGCCCTATTGAAATTGCAAGAATTATTATTATTATTATTTCGCCACTTCGAACGCACTTTTGGGGACTTCATCATGTTCAAAAACTCTTGAATTTTTGCACGCGCATCAGAAGTGCGCAAAATTGACGTATGATTGGGGTCCCGATATTAGAGGAGAAAAAAAAGAACTCTCTAGCGCCCCCCAAAGTGGCCGCAATGTTAATTGTTTTTTTTACTTTTACCGATCGACCTGGAACCTTTTCACACAGGTGCTCTTGGATGTGCTGTACACAAAAAAAATTATGGTATGCAAATGCGCCTACCGTTTTATGGCCGCCATTTTGAATTTTGTGAAAAACACGTTTTTGCGAACTCCTCCCAGACGCTTGGTCCGATTCTTACGAAATCTTCGGCAAAATGATCGTGGGCTCGATGCGATCAAAAGTTATTGAAAGAATGTTGATATCTCATTTTTCAATAAAGTTATGGACCAATGAAGTTTGTAGGTTTGTGTCCTGAAAGTTCAAAGGCCTATAACTTTTTTTTTTCCAACCCCCATTTTCACCAAATTTTGAGGACATGTTCACAATGAGTCCTAGAACATCCCCAAATTTTCCCAGAATATTTGAACATTAGGGGGCGCTGTGGTGATTCTGTGTATTTTTGGCCATTTCCTTCAATTTTTGCATTTACAAACGAACGAACTCCTCCGAGAGTTTAAATCCGATCCATTTCAAAATCTGGCAACTGGTTCCTGACACCCTTGGGGTCAAAAGTTATTAAAATCAAGAGTTTTCATAAAACTACCTGGGCGTGAGCGTGCGTGCAGTTTGGACAATTTTCGAAGATTTTTTTCCAAAATGTAAAATGGTATAACTCCAAGGAACATTGATATTTCTGGCTATAAATGTATATTCATGATGCTTGTGTAGGCCTTTAAGTAATGCCATGCAGTGATTTTCGAAAAAGTATAGCGCCACCTATTGGCTTAGGTCAATGCAAAGTTTGTACATTTACATGTCCATTTCCTAGCCCTTTAATCTGATCAACTTCAAATCTGGGAATATAAGACGTAAGACTGTGACGATGGCTCACAGTGAGAATTGGGAGTTTTGGACCAACTTTGTTGCTGTGGCGACGACATATTCGCATGAAAGTTCAAGCACATCTTCTGCGCCTCGGCAGACTCCAAAACTCTTGAAAACCTCTGTGAGTATCCTACGTGATGACCTTTACAGACCTGATGTGCAGTTTTGGATCAAAATTGAAAAATTGCCTCCATTGCGCCCCCTGGAAGATTTTGACGAAGCCCCGCCCGCATCCTGTTTGACCGACAAGTCCGCTGATTTTTTACCAAATGTATTAAAGGGAGACTTAAAAAAGTCTCTGAGGAATTTTCTCTAAAACAAACAGGAAGGCAGTTATAATTTTTTTAGTGTGAATATTTCCTGTATTTTTGGCGGAGAGTGACCAATCCTATTTCAGTGAGTTTTCGAATTCTCAAATCCATCTGAAAGAATAGCTCAGTGAGTAAGGTGTTGGCCCCCCGATGCTATGGTCGTGGGATCGACTCCCGACGAAATTATTTTTTTTTCCTCCTCTTTTTAAACGCGTGTCGTCTGATCTAACGAACAAAATGATTCAGTTTACGCTCCTTGCTGATGTGTTTGACTTAAACAACTACACTTAAGAGCAGGTTTGTGAAAATCGTTTCAGTTTAAGGACAGAAGCTGCTCCGTGGCACATGAACAGAATGAAACAGCAGACTGAGGCACTCAGCTGGCGGACCGGGCAGCTGGTTGCGAGTTACGACACATCTAACCTGGACAAATAACACGGACAGTTCAATATATTTACATCTGGATTTAAATAGACGTATTCTGCAACATACGTCATGGTGATGTTACTAGAGAAAATGGTGCGGCCCCTTTAAGAGCTACACGCACGGGCTACGGAGGGGGAGAGCGCATGAGGAAGTTGTGTTGTTGTTGTGATGACGGAGTGGATGTAGCGGCCGGAGAATTGTCTGTACTGTAACTTTGTTACTCAGTGTTAGATTAATAAATCCTCAAAGAAAGTAAAGCGGACTTTTATTCACCAACCCCGGGACGAAGGGAATTAACCCCAAAGTTTACTTAGCCGACAGTACTTTGGCCCTGGAGCAGACAGCAACGCCTCCCCCTGCAAACTCCGACTACGGTCAGAGACGGACCGGCAGGAAAGGTGAACACAAGGCTAACGAAGTTAATTGTCAACATTAATGTGCCTGTCATGGTATGAGGCCAGACGTGAGTTGTGTTCTACATTCAAGAGGGTTTTTATTTAGCACTGAACAATAACAACCAGCATACGTCTTTTAGCTAAGCTAACTACGGTAGCTTCACGGGGATAAAAGACCCCTCTTCACTCTATCAGCGCCACTTTGTTTACGTTTCCGTGTGCCCTAAATAACTTGGCCCGATTGAATCACTTTATTTACACACTTTGAGTAGAACCGTGCTCGCAGCAGCTAACTTAACTACTTTGTTGTTTAACTTCATTGTCTATAATCTCCCCGCAGCGTGCAGCCGGGCGCAGCTAAATGACACGTAATGTATTGTGCGTCTTCAATGCTTTTCAATATGTTATATATTTATTGCCTTCACAATGAGCATGAATCTAACATTAAATGATATGATTAATATGCCCCTCATTCCAATGAAATAATATACACACGTCAAGCTCATTATGGAGTTGAAACAACAAGTTACTAAACTGTAAACAGTTAATATAAGAGAAAAAAATATTGTAATCAAGATAAATGTTTTCAAAACGTGTGATTAACTAGTTAATTGTCTATAATCTGTTGACAGCCATAATCGTATTCTGATAATACACGTTGGTGCTCAAATATTTTCAGATGGCCCGTGCAAAGTCATGCCACCAGTCTGAGGACATCACTGGGAATGGCACATGGGACACGTGGCTTTCAACTCCAGCGAGGTGGGAAAGCATTTCTTTATGTATATTTTGTTCTGTCTGCATAATTGTAAAAGACTTCTTCCCGCATTCGTACAACAGCATTCCATATCGTGTGACTGTCGATGGATGTAATAATTTGGCCTTCTTTTTTTCTTCCACCACACGGCACGGGTGGGCTTAACCGCGGGCAATCGGGGCAAAGACCCAAGTCGACTGGACCACAGCGGAAAATGATCCTTCCAGAGAAGAAGTTATTTACTTCTACAACGAATGGAAGAGTTACAACTTCCAGATGACAGCTCGCCGCTCATCCTTCTGGGCAACTTGAACATCCGACAGAACTTATGTGACCTACTGCGTTTATTTTCTCCTTTAGCTCTCATTTAAGTATTAAAATTCGCTGTATTTTTGCAAGAGAGGCACCAATCCTATTTGAGTGACGTTTCGATTGTGAAATTGTATTGGACCATATAGGTCATCTGCAGAGCGTTGGCCCCTGGCGCAGTAAACCAGGGTTTGATTCTTGGCATGCACAAGACTCCTCATGTGACTTAAAATGAATCCAGAATGCAATATTTGTTCAGTATGCAAGGGCAGTGATTTATTTAGTCATGTTTGGTCATGTTTTGGTTTTTTTACATGACAATATGGTTTGGTACATGCTGAGTTAATGAATATACATTCTAAAGTGCAATGTCCATATGTGAATAAGAGTTGTATACGTTTATCATAGTCAACATGGTGTGGAAATATCCCTTATGTAGTTGGTCAATGGGAACTATAGTAGGCCGTAATAACAGCTAAGGTAATTACAGGTGGATATTTCTGGGAATTAACCTTAAATGAGACTGCATTTATGATATCTAAGATATACAGGACAAGAAAAATGCACTGGATGTGTATATGTGTTGAATCAATTATACAGACGCAAACTGGAGAACGAGACAAGTGTTGCTGTGATACTTATTGTGGTCATCGTGCCCGAGACCCGTAACAATTACTCCGCAGGTCTTTTGCAGCGGGGCAACAGCCCGGCGTCGGTGGATTCCGTTCGCGAGGCCGCAGATTCAGGTTTGAATGGCAGCCCCGAGAGTGATTTGTTTAGTCTCTTTAGTCTTTTTTGACCCGCGAGCCCGGCCGACCGCCGCCCCACCCCGACGTGCGAGAATAGGCGAAGGCCCGTTCATCGCTGCTTGCAGCTTTAATTATTCTTATTATTTCACCACTTCAATCGCACTTTTGGGGCCTTTGCCATGTTCAAAAACTCTTGAATTTTTGCATGCGCTTCAGAAGTGCGAAAAATTTATATATTCTTGGGGTCGCGCAATTTGGGGATGAAAAAAAGTGCTCTCTAGCGCCCCCTAAAGTGCTGCCTCTGGGGACATTTTTGTCCACTTTTACGGATTGACTTGAAATTTTGCACACAGGTGCTCTTGGATGGGCTCTTCAAAAAAGTCAATCATGGTATGCAAATGCGCCTACCGTTTTATGTCCGCCATTTTGAATTTTGTGAAAAACACGTTTTTGCGAACTCCTCCCAGACGCTTGGTCCGATTTTCACGAAATCTTCAGCAAAATGATCATTGGCTCAATGCCATCAAAAGTTATTAAAAGCTTGTTGATATCTCATTGCGTTTTTAATTGATGGACCAATCAAGTTGTAGGGGGTGTGGCCTGAAAAGGAAAGACCAATAACTTTAAAAGTAAAAGGCCTGTTGCCACCAAATCTTTAGGACATGTTCGAATTGGGTCCTAGAACTTCCCCTGAGAATTTTAAAAAAATCGAACATTAGGGGGCGCTATGGTGATTTACTGTATTTTGGCCTTTTTTTCGCAATTTCCACCGTATTTTGGTTTTACAAACGAACGAACTCCTCCGAGAGTTTAAATCCGATCGATTTCAAAATCGGGCAAGTTGATCCTGACCCCCTTGGGGTCAAAAGTTATTAAAATCAAGAGTTTTCATAAAACTACCTGGCCGTGAGCTTGCGTGCAGTTTGGACGATTTTTGACGATTTTCCTCAAAAATGTAAAATGGTATAACTCCAAGGAACATTGATATTTCTGGCTATAAATGTATATTCATGATGCTTGTGTAGGCCTTTAAGTAATGCCATGCAGTGATTTTCGAAAAAGTATAGCGCCACCTATTGGCTTACGTCAATGCAAAGTTTCTACATTTACATGTCCATTTCCTAGCCCTTTAATCTGATCAACTTCAAATCTGGGAATATAAGACGTAAGACTGTGACGATGGCTCACAGTGAGAATTGGGAGTTTTGGACCAACTTTGTTGCTGTGACGACGTCATCTTCGCATGAAAGTTCAAGCACATCTTCTGAGCCTCGGCACACTCCAAAACTCTTGAAAACCTCTGTGAGTATCCTACGTGATGACCTTTACAGACCTGATGTGCAGTTTTGGATCAAAAGTGAAAAATTGCCTCCATTGCGCCCCCTGGAAGATTTTGACGAAGCCCCGCCCGCACCCTGTTTGACCGACAAGTCCGCTGATTTTTTACCAAATGTATTAAAGGGAGACTTAAAAAAGTCTCTGAGGAATTTTCTCTAAAACAAACAGGAAGGCAGTTATAATTTTTTTAGTGTGAATATTTCCTGTATTTTTGGCGGAGAGTGACCGATCCTATTTCAGTGAGTTTTCGAATTCTCAAACCCATCAGAAGGTTTAGCTCTCCTGGTAAGAAACCGCCCCCCCGATCCTATGGTCGTGAGATCGTGTCCCGGCGAAATCAATTTTTTTTTTTTCCTCCTCTTTTTAAACGCGTGTCTTCTGATCTAACGAACAAAATGATTCAGTTTACTCTCCTTGCTGAGGTTATGGACTTTGTACACTTAAGAGCAGGTATGTCAAACTCGTTTCAGTTTAAGGCCAGAAACTGCTCCGTGGCCGCGCATACAGCTGACAGAAGAAGGTAAGGCTGATGCAGGACAGCTGGCTCACGGCGCAGCCGTTTGGCAGCGTGTCGCGGGTTTGACATATCTAACCTAGACAAATAACACGGACAGTTCAATATATTTACATCTGGATTTAAATACACGTATTCTGCAACATACGGGTGGAGATGCAAACACGTTTGGTGATGTAAATAGATGTTACGGGGAAATTTTAAGTTAAAGAACTTCATCACCCAGAATTCCCTATTCTTGGTTGACGGACATGCGCAGACTACGTGCGCACAGCCGCGCACGTAGTCTGCGCATGTTCCGGTTTTGTGTTGAACAGGCAAAGTATCACCGCTCCGTATTTTAAACTGCTAACTACACACCTATACTTCAGGAACTATTACTACTATGTGGATGTAAGCAAAGTGTTCTCATTCCCTCTTGGATGTGTGCAGCCAGTGAGGTACGTTTTGTTTAAGGGCTTGTTATATCTGCTCGACGGCACGTACAGCTAACTGGGATAGCGAGTGGAGCTAGCGGCTGCCGGATGGAGCAGCCAGTCAGCCAGCTTGCTAACTACACACCGGTGCTTACGTCCACATGTACTCAACGAAGTGGAAACGCCTTTGACGGTGAGTGATTACGTTTTCCTTGTGCGTTCTCCAGTCTCACCCAGCATACGTCTTTTAGCTAAGCTAACTACGGTAGCTTTACAGCGTCAAAAGACACCTCTTCACGCTATTAACGCCACTTTGTTTACGTTTCCGTGTGCCCTAAATAACTTGGCCCGATTGAATCACTTTATTTACACACTGAGTAGAACCGTGCTCGCAGCAGCTAACTAACTACTTTGTTGTTTAAAAGCGTCAGCTAAATGACACGTAATGTAATGTGCGTCTTCAATGCTTTTCAATATGTTATATATTCATTTCCTTCACAATGAGCATGAATCTAACATTAAATGATATGATTCATATGCCCCTCATTCCAATGAAATAATATACACACGTCAAGCTCATTATGGAGTTGAAACAACAAATTACTAAACTGTAAACAGTTAATATAAGAGAAAAAAATATTGTAATCAAGATAAATGTTTTTCAAAATGTGTGATTAACTAGTTAATTGTCTATAATCTGTTGACAGCCCTAATCGTATTCTGATAATACACCAAATACTACTGTAACTCTCTGCTGGCAGGTCTCCCTGCTGCCGCCATTCGACCACTGCAGCTCATCCAGAATGCAGCAGCTCGACTGGTCTTCAACCTTCCAAAATACTCCCACACCACTTCTCCGCTCTCTTCTTTGGATACGAGTGGCTGCCCGCATGCAGTTCAAAGCATTGGTACTGACGGACCACGCTGTGAATGGATCGGGAGCAGTCTACATCCGGGACATGGTGAAACCCTGCATCCCAACCCACGCACTCCGATCTGCATCTGGCAAGCTGCTTGTTCCTCCCTCACTGAGAGAAAAGCACTCGACGAGATGGCGACTCTTTGCTGTCCTGCTCCCAGATGGTGGAATGAGCTCTCTGATGACATCAGGACCGCAGAGAGCCTCTCCATCTTCCGTCGAAAACTCAAGACACACCTTTTTAGACTCTACCTTGACCAAAACACTAGCAAACCGTAGCACTAACAAATGGTAGCACTTAAATTGTACTTATAATGCCACTTATCTTTAACATGTTTTGGGCGGTGATTTATTCAGTCATGTTTAGTCATATTGTTTTTTTTACTTGTCAATATGGTTTGGTACATGCCGAGTTAATCAATACACATTCTAAAGTGCAACGTCCATATGTGAATAAGAGTTGTATACGTTTATCATAGTCAATATGGTATGGAAATATCCCTTATGTAGTTGGTCAATAGGAACTATAGTAGGCAGAAATAACAGCTAAGGTAATTACAGGTGGATATTTCTGGGAATTAACCTTGATTGAGACTGCATCTATGATATCTAAGATATACAGGACAAGAAAAATGCACTGGATGTGTATATGTGTTGAATCAATTATACAGACGCAAACTGGAGAACGAGACAAGTGTTGCTGTGATACTTATTGTGGTCATCGTGCCCGAGACCCGTAACGATTACTCCGCAGGTCTTTTGCAGCGGGGCAACAGCCCGGCGTCGGTGGATTCCGTTCGCGAGGCCGCAGATTCAGGTTTGAATGGCAGCCCCGAGAGTGATTCGTTTAGTCTCTTTAGTCTTTTTTGACCCGCGAGCCCGGCCGACCGCTGCCACCCCGACGTGCGAGGAGAGGCGAAGGCCCGTTCATCGCTGCTTGCAGCTTTAATTAGGGCCTGAGCCGACTGCAAGTCGGGCGAAAGCCCTATTGAAATTGCAAGAATTATTATTTTTCTTCGTTATTATTTCGCCACTTCGAACGCACTTTTGGGGACTTTATCATGTTCAAAAACTCTTGAATTTTTGCACGCGCATCAGAAGTGCGCAAAATTGACGTATGATTCGGGTCCCGCAATTAGAGGAGAGAAAAAAGAACTCTCTAGCGCCCCCCAAAGTGGCCGCAATGTTAATTTTTTTTTTTACTTTTACCGATCGACTTGGAACCTTTTCACACAGGTTCTCTTGGATGTGCTGTACACAAAAAAAATTATGGTATGCAAATGCGCCTACCGTTTTATGGCCGCCATTTTGAATTTTGTGAAAAACACGTTTTTGCGAACTCCTCCCAGACGCTTGGTCCGATTCTTACGAAATCTTCGGCAAAATGATCGTTGGCTCGATGCGATCAAAAGTTATTGAAAGAATGTTGATATCTCATTTTTCAATAAAGTTATGGACCAATGAAGTTTATAGGTTTGTGTCCTGAAAATTCAAAGGCCTATAACTTTTTTTTTTTCTAACCGTCATTTTCACCAAATTTTGAGGACATGTTCACAATGAGTCCTAGAACATCCCCAAATTTTCCCAGAATATTTGAACATTAGGGGGCGCTGTGGTGATTCTGTGTATTTTTGGCCATTTCCTTCAATTTTTGCATTTACAAATGAACGAACTCCTCCGAGAGTTTAAATCCGATCCATTTCAAAATCTGGCAACTGGTTCCTGACACCCTTGGGGTCAAAAGTTATTAAAATCAAGAGTTTTCATAAAACTACCTGGGCGTGAGCTTGCGTGCAGTTTGGACAATTTTGGAAGATTTTTTTCCAAAATGTAAAATGGTATAACTCCAAGGAACATTGATATTTCTGGCTAGAAATGTATATTCATGATGCTTGTGTAGGCCTTTAAGTAATGCCATGCAGTGATTTTCGAAAAAGTATAGCGCCACCTATTGGCTTAGGTCAATGCAAAGTTTCTACATTTACATGTCCATTTCCTAGCCCTTTAATCTGATCAACTTCAAATCTGGGAATATAAGACGTAAGACTGTGACGATGGCTCACAGTGAGAATTGGGAGTTTTGGACCAACTTTGTGGCTGTGACGTCGCCATATTCGCATGAAAGTTCAAGCACATCTTCTGAGCCTCGGCACACTCCAAAACTCTTGAAAACCTCTGTGAGTATCCTACGTGATGACCTTTACAGACCTGATGTGCAGTTTTGGATCAAAAGTGAACAATTGCCTCCATTGCGCCCCCTGGAAGATTTTGACGAAGCCCCGCCCGCATCCTGTTTGACCGACAAGTCCGCTGATTTTTTACCAAATGTATTAAAGGGAGACTTAAAAAAGTCTCTGAGGAATTTTCTCTAAAACAAACAGGAAGGCAGTTATAATTTTTTTAGTGTGAATATTTCCTGTATTTTTGGCGGAGAGTGACCAATCCTATTTCAGTGAGTTTTCGAATTCTCAAATCCATCTGAAAGAATAGCTCAGTGAGTAAGGTGTTGGCCCCCCGATGCTATGGTCGTGGGATCGACTCCCGACGAAATTATTTTTTTTTCCTCCTCTTTTTAAACGCGTGTCGTCTGATCTAACGAACAAAATGATTCAGTTTACGCTCCTTGCTGATGTGTTTGACTTAAACAACTACACTTAAGAGCAGGTTTGTGAAAATCGTTTCAGTTTAAGGACAGAAGCTGCTCCGTGGCACATGAACAGAATGAAACAGCAGACTGAGGCACTCAGCTGGCGGACCGGGCAGCTGGTTGCGAGTTACGACACATCTAACCTGGACAAATAACACGGACAGTTCAATATATTTACATCTGGATTTAAATAGACGTATTCTGCAACATACGTCATGGTGATGTTACTAGAGAAAATGGTGCGGCCCCTTTAAGAGCTACACGCACGGGCTACGGAGGGGGAGAGCGCATGAGGAAGTTGTGTTGTTGTTGTGATGACGGAGTGGATGTAGCGGCCGGAGAATTGTCTGTACTGTAACTTTGTTACTCAGTGTTAGATTAATAAATCCTCAAAGAAAGTAAAGCGGACTTTTATTCACCAACCCCGGGACGAAGGGAATTAACCCCAAAGTTTACTTAGCCGACAGTACTTTGGCCCTGGAGCAGACAGCAACGCCTCCCCCTGCAAACTCCGACTACGGTCAGAGACGGACCGGCAGGAAAGGTGAACACAAGGCTAACGAAGTTAATTGTCAACATTAATGTGCCTGTCATGGTATGAGGCCAGACGTGAGTTGTGTTCTACATTCAAGAGGGTTTTTATTTAGCACTGAACAATAACAACCAGCATACGTCTTTTAGCTAAGCTAACTACGGTAGCTTCACGGGGATAAAAGACCCCTCTTCACTCTATCAGCGCCACTTTGTTTACGTTTCCGTGTGCCCTAAATAACTTGGCCCGATTGAATCACTTTATTTACACACTTTGAGTAGAACCGTGCTCGCAGCAGCTAACTTAACTACTTTGTTGTTTAACTTCATTGTCTATAATCTGCCCGCAGCGTGCAGCCGGGCGCAGCTAAATGACACGTAATGTATTGTGCGTCTTCAATGCTTTTCAATATGTTATATATTTATTGCCTTCACAATGAGCATGAATCTAACATTAAATGATATGATTAATATGCCCCTCATTCCAAAGAAATAATATACACACGTCAAGCTCATTATGGAGTTGAAACAACAAATTACTAAACTGTAAACAGTTAATATAAGAGAAAAAAATATTGTAATCAAGATAAATGTTTTCAAAACGTGTGATTAACTAGTTAATTGTCTATAATCTGTTGACAGCCATAATCGTATTCTGATAATACACGTTGGTGCTCAAATATTTTCAGATGGCCCGTGCAAAGTCATGCCACCAGTCTGAGGACATCACTGGGAATGGCACATGGGACACGTGGCTTTCAACTCCAGCGAGGTGGGAAAGCATTTCTTTATGTATATTTTGTTCTGTCTGCATAATTGTAAAAGACTTCTTCCCGCATTCGTACAACAGCATTCCATATCGTGTGACTGTCGATGGATGTAATAATTTGGCCTTCTTTTTTTCTTCCACCACACGGCACAGGTGGGCTTCACCGCGGGCAATCGTGGCAAAGACCCAAGTCGACTGGACCACAGCGGAAAATGATCCTTCCAGAGAAGAAGTTATTTACTTCTACAACGAATGGAAGAGTTACAACTTCCAGATGACAGCTCGCCGCTCATCCTTCTGGGCAACTTGAACATCCGACAGAACTTATGTGACCTACTGCGTTTATTTTCTCCTTTAGCTCTCACTAACTCTAACTTGCCCCAGCACCTGTTGTGATTTATTCTAGCGCTTCCACAATTGAATTTTGCTTGGTATTTCATCTAACTTGCCCCAGCACCTGTTGTGATTTATTCTAGCGCTTCCACAATTGAATTTTGCTTGTTATTTTATCTAACTTGCCCCAGCACCTGTTGTGATTAATTCTCTCTCACGGTGTCAAGTGTGTACCTTGATCTTTTTTTTGCTCATTGCAGCCCTTCTCTGCAAGGAGTGCTAACAATGCATGGTGCTGTTCATTAAGCAACTGGGTAAAGAGCTTGTAATGCCACATATGAAAAAGCTCATAAGCTCATTTATAATAAAATAATATATATAATCTTGCCTTGACTGAATGGGGGCGATCAAAGTTATTTTGGTGACGTTTTGATCATTGATTCACAACAAGTCCTGTGTTGTATAGGTTTGCTTGATGCTTTGGAATCTGTAGACCTGGATTTGTTATCAACCTGAATTGACAATCCATTGACAACATTGCTGGAATCTCCTCTCCCTTAAGACTGCAATATTACTTTTAGCTGAAAGTACATGGCTCCACTGATTCAATTTGAATTCACCAATATATAATGCCCCGGGGGAGAAGCGGATCTTACTAAATGTATTCATTAATTCATTAAGCAAAGCTCACTTCAGGAAGACAGCCACGTCGTCATCCAGCGGGTTTGGTTAAAAAGTTTACACATCTTGATGGAGCAAAAGAGGTGGGGTTAGCTGTCGTCATTGTACCTCGCCTAATCCAAGGTGATCCTACGTTTCAATATTGCATCAAGCTAAAGAATCAAACAATAACATTTAAGATCCAACAGCTAACCGTTACGCGCTCTCCACTTCTTACAGAGCACTTCAAACATGGTCATGTTATCGCCTGAAGCCACACACTGAATCCACAGCTCCCGTGTTTTACAGAGACTCACGGGTGTGACTTGACTGTATGAAAATGTGATCTTCAATAAACGAATGACTTTCCGTACGACAAGGTCTGTGACAACTGGCTGATCGAGGGTCGTCACATGTAGGGGCCCGGTTCACGCGACGCCCCAGGTCGACCTTCTGATTTCCCGTCCGTGTTCCTCCTTTTTTTAAACGCGTGTCCGGCTGATCTAACGGACAAAATGATTCAGGTAACTCTCCTTGCTGAGGTTTTTAAATAACTGTACACTTAGAGCAGGGGTGTTAAACTATTTTCAGGTTGGGGCCAGAAACTGCTCCGTGGCACATGAACAGAATGACACAGCTGACTGACTGATATAAATAGCGGAGCCACAGACGCGCTCGTAGTCTTGCGTCAGTTCATGCTGTGAGAGTACGCCAGCTCTAACGTAATGTATTTCTGTTCAAAGTAACCACTATCCAGGTCTTGCACTTTGTACATCGTCCCAAGTTATTTAATTACACTACTGATGTGACTTAAATTGTGTTTATTGAAGAATGCTGCAAAATATTGATTCCTCTGCCCTGACGCAATGTGGGTGAATCGCCTTTTTTTTAGGTCACTTTTCGATTTTGCAATCACAAGTCAGCACGTAGCTCCGTTGCTTATTCACAGGACTTTCAATATTTTGACCCGGGTTCGCTTCCCGTTAGAGCCATCGTTTTTTTTCTTCTTTTTAACTGCGAGCCCGGCCGACCGCCGCCCCACCCCAACGTGCGAGAAGTGGCGAAGGCCCGTTCATCGCTGCTTGCAGCTTTAATTAGGGCCTGAGCCGACTGCAAGTCGGGCGAAAGCCCTATTGAAATTGCAAGAATTTTTCTTTTTCTTTTTCTTATTATTTCGCCACTTCGAACGCACTTTTGGGGACTTCATCATGTTCAAAAACTCTTGAATTTTTGCACGCGCATCAGAAGTGCGCAAAATTGACGTATGATTCGGGTCCCGCAATTAGAGGAGAGAAAAAAGAACTCTCTAGCGCCCCCCAAAGTGGCCGCAATGTTAATTTTTTTTTTTACTTTTACCGATCGACTTGGAACCTTTTCACACAGGTTCTCTTGGATGTGCTGTACACAAAAAAAATTATGGTATGCAAATGCGCCTACCGTTTTATGGCCGCCATTTTGAATTTTGTGAAAAACACGTTTTTGCGAACTCCTCCCAGACGCTTGGTCCGATTCTTACGAAATCTTCGGCAAAATGATCGGTGGCTCGATGCGATCAAAAGTTATTGAAAGAATGTTGATATCTCATTTTTCAATAAAGTTATGGACCAATGAAGTTTGTAGGTTTGTGTCCTGAAAGTTCAAAGGCCTATAACTTTTTTTTTTCCAACCCCCATTTTCACCAAATTTTGAGGACATGTTCACAATGAGTCCTAGAACATCCCCAAATTTTCCCAGAATATTTGAACATTAGGGGGCGCTGTGGTGATTCTGTGTATTTTTGGCCATTTCCTTCAATTTTTGCATTTACAAACGAACAAACTCCTCCGAGAGTTTAAATCCGATCCATTTCAAAATTTGGCAACTGGTTCCTGACAGCCTTGGGGTCAAAAGTTATTAAAATCAAGAGTTTTCATAAAACTACCTGGGCGTGAGCTTGCGTGCAGTTTGGACAATTTTTGAAGATTTTTTTCCAAAATGTAAAATGGTATAACTCCAAGGAACATTGATATTTCTGGCTATAAATGTATATTCATGATGCTTGTGTAAGCCTTTAAGTAATGCCATGCAGTGATTTTCGAAAAAGTATAGCGCCACCTATTGGCTTAGGTCAATGCAAAGTTTGTACATTTACATGTCCATTTCCCAGCCCTTTAATCTGATCAACTTCAAATCTGGGAATATAAGACGTAAGACTGTGACGATGGCTCACAGTGAGAATTGGGAGTTTTGGACCAACTTTGTGGCTGTGACGTCGCCATATTCGCATGAAAGTTCAAGCACATCTTCTGAGCCTCGGCACACTCCAAAACTCTTGAAAACCTCTGTGAGTATCCTACGTGATGACCTTTACAGACCTGATGTGCAGTTTTGGATCAAAAGTGAAAAATTGCCTCCATTGCGCCCCCTGGAAGATTTTGACGAAGCCCCGCCCGCACCCTGTTTGACCGACAAGTCCGCTGATTTTTTACCAAATGTATTAAAGGGAGACTTAAAAAAGTCTCTGAGGAATTTTCTCTAAAACAAACAGGAAGGCAGTTATAATTTTTTTAGTGTGAATATTACCTGAATTTTTGGCGGAGAGTGACCAATCCTATTTGAGTGAGTTTTCGAATTCTCAAAGCCATCAGAGGGTTTAGCTCTCCTGGTAAGAGACCGCCCCCCGATCCTATGGTCGTGAGATCGAGTCCCGACGAAATCATACTTTTTTTTTTGTTACTTCTTTTTTTAAACGCGTGTCCGGCTGATCTAACGGACAAAATGATTCAGGTAACTCTCCTTGCTGAGGTTAAATAACTGTACACGTTAGAGCAGCTGTGTCACACTCGTTTCAGCCACATACGGCTGGCACAGCTGCCGTATGTGGAGCTGCTGGGAGACGTCAGTGAGCTGGCGTTTGCAGTCGGGTGGCGGACTGGTCTTTATTCAGTTCTTGCACTTTGTACATCGCCCCAACATAATTAATTAGACTCCTGATGTGACTTAAATTGTGTTTATTGAACAATGCTTCAAAATATTGTCTCCACAGATTGACCTCCCTGCCCTGACGCAATGTGTGTGAATCTTCTTTTTTTAGGTCACTTTTCGATTTCGTAATCACGGCTCGACACGTAGCTCCGTTGGTTAGACACAGGACTTTCAATATTTTGATCCGGGTTCGCTTCCCGTTAGAGCCATAGTGTTTTTTTTCTTCTTCTTTTTAACTGCGTGTTCAGCTGAACTAACGAACAAAGGGATTTAGTTTACTTTCCTTGGTGAGGTGAATGTAATTCGTGTCGTTTGTATCATATCTTCATGAACTTGTTTATTTGTTGTGTGGTTTGTGCACAGACATATTTGTTTCGTTTTTTGGGTAGGAACTAATTTTACGTGGTTAGTTTCGGGGGGGACATGTTTTACGCGGACACATGTCACAGATCCACCATGTGTGTGAAGTCCTAATTTACGGTAAAACTCAGCAACGGGATCATCATTTTAAGGTAGCTTTCACAGTAGTAATAGTTCCTGAAGTAAAGTGTTCTCATTCCCTCTTGGATGTGTGCAGCCATTTAGGTACGTTTTGTTTAAGGGCTTGTTATATCTGTTCGACGGCACGGAGAGCTAACTGGGGTAGCGAGAGAAGCTAGCGGCTGCCGGATGGAGCAGCCAGTCAGCCAGCTTGCTAACTACACACCTATGCTTAAATCCAAACGGACTAAACCAAGTGGAAACGCTTTGGTAGGTGAGTGATGACTTTTTCCTTGTGCGTTCTTCAGTCTTACCCACTTAAATAGCGGGGATACTGTAAACATGCTAACAGCTGCTTAAGGGACGTCCCGTCACAAACATCTCTTTTTTTCCGCGTCTCCGGCTGATCTAACGAACAAAGTGGTTCAGATTACTCTATTTGCTGAGGTTATTGACTTAAATAACTACACTTTAGAGCAGATTTGTCACACTAATTTGAGTTTACTGCCGGCTGTGGCTGCTGTGCACTATTTAGCACAGCCCAGGGCAGCCTATGCTATGCTTGAAGAACATCAACTAGCATACGTATTTTGTTCCTGTAAAGCTAACTACGGTAGCTTCACGGGAATAAAAGACCCCTCTTCATGCTATTAGCGCCACTTTGTTTACGTTTCCGTGTGCCCTAAATAACTTGGCCCGATTGAATCACTTTATTTACACACTACTACTCGCAGCAGCTAACTAACTACTTTGTTGTTTAAAAGCGTCAGCTAAATGACACGTAATGTAATGTGCGTCTTCAATGCTTTTCAATATGTTATATATTCATTTCCTTCACAATGAGCATGAATCTAACATTAAATGATATGATTAATATGCCCCTCATTCCAATGAAATAATATACACACGTCAAGCTCATTATGGAGTTGAAACAACAAATTACTAAACTGTAAACAGTTAATATAAGAGAAAAAAATATTGTAATCAAGATAAATGTTTTTCAAAATGTGTGATTAACTAGTTAATTGTCTATAATCTGTTGACAGCCCTAATCGTATTCTGATAATACACCAAATACTACTGTAACTCTCTGCTGGCAGGTCTCCCTGCTGCCGCCATTCGACCACTGCAGCTCATCCAGAATGCAGCAGCTCGACTGGTCTTCAACCTTCTGAAATACTCCCACACCACACCGCTTCTCCCTTCACTTCATTGGTTACCAGTGGCTGCCCGCATCCAGTTCAAAGCATTGGTACTGACGGACCACGCTGTGAATGGATCGGGACCAGTCTACATCCGGGACATGGTGAAACCCTGCATCCCAACCCACGCACTCCGATCTGCATCTGGCAAGCTGCTTGTTCCTCCCTCACTGAGAGAAAAGCACTCGACGAGATGGCGACTCTTTGCTGTCCTGCTCCCAGATGGTGGAATGAGCTCTCTGATGACATCAGGACCGCAGAGAGCCTCTCCATCTTCCGTCGAAAACTCAAGACACACCTTTTTAGACTCTACCTTGACCAAAACACTAGCAAACCGTAGCACTAACAAATGGTAGCACTTAAATTGTACTTATAATGCCACTTATCTTTAACATGTTTTGGGCGGTGATTTATTCAGTCATGTTTAGTCATATTTTGTTTTTTTTACTTGTCAATATGGTTTGGTACATGCCGAGTTAATCAATACACATTCTAAAGTGCAACGTCCATATGTGAATAAGAGTTGTATACGTTTATCATAGTCAATATGGTATGGAAATATCCCTTATGTAGTTGGTCAATAGGAACTATAGTAGGCAGAAATAACAGCTAAGGTAATTACAGGTGGATATTTCTGGGAATTAACCTTGATTGAGACTGCATCTATGATATCTAAGATATACAGGACAAGAAAAATGCACTGGATGTGTATATGTGTTGAATCAATTATACAGACGCAAACTGGAGAACGAGACAAGTGTTGCTGTGATACTTATTGTGGTCATCGTGCCCGAGACCCGTAACAATTACTCCGCAGGTCTTTTGCAGCGGGGCAACAGCCCGGCGTCGGTGGATTCCGTTCGCGAGGCCGCAGATTCAGGTTTGAATGGCAGCCCCGAGAGTGATTCGTTTAGTCTCTTTAGTCTTTTTTGACCCGCGAGCCCGGCCGACCGCCGCCCCACCCCGACGCGCGAGAATAGGCGAAGGCCCGTTCATCGCTGCTTGCAGCTTTAATTATTAGGGCCTGAGCCGACTGCAAGTCGGGCGAAAGCCCTATTGAAATTGCAAGAATTTTTCTTTTTCTTTTTCTTATTATTTCGCCACTTCGAACGCACTTTTGGGGACTTTATCATGTTCAAAAACTCTTGAATTTTTGCACGCGCATCAGAAGTGCGCAAAATTGACGTATGATTCGGGTCCCGCATTTAGAGGAGAGAAAAAAGAACTCTCTAGCGCCCCCCAAAGTGGCCGCAATGTTAATTTTTTTTTTTACTTTTACCGATCGACTTGGAACCTTTTCACACAGGTTCTCTTGGATGTGCTGTACACAAAAAAAATTATGGTATGCAAATGCGCCTACCGTTTTATGGCCGCCATTTTGAATTTTGTGAAAAACACGTTTTTGCGAACTCCTCCCAGACGCTTGGTCCGATTCTTACGAAATCTTCGGCAAAATGATCGTTGGCTCGATGCGATCAAAAGTTATTGAAAGAATGTTGATATCTCATTTTTCAATAAAGTTATGGACCAATGAAGTTTGTAGGTTTGTGTCCTGAAAGTTCAAAGGCCTATAACTTTTTTTTTTCCAACCCCCATTTTCACCAAATTTTGAGGACATGTTCACATTGAGTCCTAGAACATCCCCAAATTTTCCCAGAATATTTGAACATTAGGGGGCGCTGTGGTGATTCTGTGTATTTTTGGCAATTTCCTTCAATTTTTGCATTTACAAACGAACGAACTCCTCCGAGAGTTTAAATCCGATCCATTTCAAAATTTGGCAACTGGTTCCTGACACCCTTGGGGTCAAAAGTTATTAAAATCAAGAGTTTTCATAAAACTACCTGGCCGTGAGCTTGCGTGCAGTTTGGACGATTTTTGACGATTTTCCTCAAATATGTAAAATGGTATAACTCCAAGGAACATTGATATTTCTGGCTATAAATGTATATTCATGATGCTTGTGTAGGCCTTTAAGTAATGCCATGCAGTGATTTTCGAAAAAGTATAGCGCCACCTATTGGCTTACGTCAATGCAAAGTTTCTACATTTACATGTCCATTTCCTAGCCCTTTAATCTGATCAACTTCAAATCTGGGAATATAAGACGTAAGACTGTGACGATGGCTCACAGTGAGAATTGGGAGTTTTGGACCAACTTTGTTGCTGTGACGACGTCATCTTTGCATGAAAGTTCAAGCACATCTTCTGAGCCTCGGCACACTCCAAAACTCTTGAAAACCTCTGTGAGTATCCTACGTGATGACCTTTACAGACCTGATGTGCAGTTTTGGATCAAAAGTGAAAAATTGCCTCCATTGCGCCCCCTGGAAGATTTTGACGAAGCCCCGCCCGCACCCTGTTTGACCGACAAGTCCGCTGATTTTTTACCAAATGTATTAAAGGGAGACTTAAAAAAGTCTCTGAGGAATTTTCTCTAAAACAAACAGGAAGGCAGTTATAATTTTTTTAGTGTGAATATTACCTCAATTTTTGGCGGAGAGTGACCAATCCTATTTCAGTGACTTTTCGAATTCTCACATCCATCTGGAATAATAGCTCAGTGAGTAAGGTGTTGGCCCCCCGATGTAATGGTCGTGAGATCGACTCCCGACGAAATCATACTTTTTTTTTTTTTCTTCTTTTTTTAAACGTGTGTCCGGCTGATCTAACGGACAAAATGATTCAGTTTACTCTCCTTGCTGAGGTTATTAAATAACTGTACACGTTAGAGCAGCTGTGTCACACTCGTTTCAGCCACATACGGCTGCTGGGCACAGCTGCCGTATGTGTGGAGCTGGCGTTGCAGCCCGGTACGGTCTGGACGGTGCAGCCGTTCGCCAGCGTGTCGCGAGTTTGACACATCTAACCTAGAAAAATAACACGGACAGTTCAATATATTTACATCTGAATTTAAATACACGTATTCTGCCACATACGGGTGGAGATGCAAACACGTTTTGGGATTTTACTAGATGTTACGGGGAACTGTTACGTTAAAGAACTCAATTACCCAGCAGTCTTTGTTGACGGACATGCGCAGAGTAGAGGGCGGCTCGTAGTGTCGCGTGAGTTAATGCTGTTATCGCGAGAGGTCGCCATTGAAGCCCCGGCGTTGAACAGCTGCAGCTCGTATCAAGTCCGTATTTTATATTTTAAACTGCTAGCTACACACCTATGCTTAAATCCAAACGGACTAAACCAAGTGGAAACGCTTTGGTAGGTGAGTGATGACTTTTTCCTTGTGCGTTCTTCAGTCTTACCCACTTAAATAGCGGGGATACTGTAAACATGCTAACACTAATTCGGTGCTATTAGCTGCTTAAGGGACGTCCCGTCACAAACATCTCTTTTTTTCCGCGTCTCCGGCTGATCTAACGAACAAAGTGGTTCAGATTACTCTATTTGCTGAGGTTATTGACTTAAATAACTACACTTTAGAGCAGATTTGTCACACTAATTTGAGTTTACTGCCGCCTGTGGCTGCTGTGCACTATTTAGCACAGCCCAGGGCAGCCTATGCTATGCTTGAAGAACATCAACTAGCATACGTATTTTGTTCCTGTAAAGCTAACTACGGTAGCTTCACGGGAATAAAAGACCCCTCTTCACGCTATTAGCGCCACTTTGTTTACGTTTCCGTGTGCCCTAAATAACTTGGCCCGATTGAATCACTTTATTTACACACTACTACTCGCAGCAGCTAACTAACTACTTTGTTGTTTAAAAGCGTCAGCTAAATGACACGTAATGTAATGTGCGTCTTCAATGCTTTTCAATGTTATATATTTATTTCCTTCACAATGAGCATGAATCTAACATTAAATGATATGATTAATATGCCCCTCATTCCAATGAAATAATATACACACGTCAAGCTCATTATGGAGTTGAAACAACAAATTACTAAACTGTAAACAGTTAATATAAGAGAAAAAAATATTGTTATCAAGATAAATGTTTTACAAAATGTGTGATTAACTAGTTAATTGTCTATAATCTGTTGACAGCCCTAATCGTATTCTGATAATACATGTTGGTGCTCAAATACTTTCAGATGCCACGTGCAAAGTCATGCCACCATCAATGGGAATGGCACATTGGACACGTGGCTTTCAACTCCAGCGAGGTGGGAAAGCATTTCTTTATGTATATTTTGTTCTGTCTGCATAATTGTAAAACACAGACACCCAACTAATTCTCTCCTTCCCCGACTCGGACACTCAGGTGGCGGCACGGATCTCTGCATGTCTGACTGACATCTCCCAGTGGATGTCCGCCCATCACCTGAAGATCAACCCCGACAAGACTGAACTACTTCTCTTCCCTGGAAAAAACTCGCCCACTCAGGACCTGACTGTTAACTTTGGCGAACACCGTTAACATCAGGAGAATACGACCCCTTCTCACTCAGAAGGCGGCGCAGGTACAGATTCAGGCTCTTGTCATCTCTCGCCTCGACTACTGTAACTCTCTGCTGGCGGGTCTCCCTGCTACCGCCATACGACCACTGCAGCTCATCCAGAATGCAGCAGCTCGACTGGTCTTCAACCTTCTGAAATACTCCCACACCACACCGCTTCTCCGTTCTCTTCATTGGTTACTAGTGGCTCCCCGCATCCAGTTCAAAGCATTGGTACTGACGTACCACGCTGTGAATGGATCGGGACCAGTCTACATCCGGGACATGGTTAAACCCTACATCCCAACCCACACACTCCGATCTGCATCTGCCACGCTGCTTGTTCCTCCCTCACTGAGAGAAAAGCACTCGACGAGATCGCGACTCTTTGCTGTCCTGGCTCCCAGATGGTGGAACGAGCTCTCTGATGACATCAGGACTGCAGAGAGCCTCTCCATCTTCCGTCGAAAACTCAAGACACACCTTTTTAGACTCTACCTTGACTAAAACACTAGCAAACCGTAGCACTAACAAATGGTAGCACTTAAATTGTACTTATAATGCCACTTATCTTTAACATGTTTTGAAACTGCTTAGTTAATGAAAAATGTACTTTCTTGTTACTTGTTCTTCTGAGTTTGTATCTCTATGTGGAAATGCACTTATTGTACGTCGCTTTGGATAAAAGCGTCAGCTAAATGACATGTAATGTAAAAGCCTTCTTCCTGTGTTCTTACAACAGCATTCCATTACATATCGATGTAATAATTTGGCCTTCTTTTTTTCTTCCAGCACACGGCACAGGTTGGCGTCACAATCATGGCAAAGTTGACTGGACCACAGCGGAAAATTATCCTTCCAGAGAAGAAGTTATTTACTTCTACAACGAATGGAAGAGTTACAACTTCCAGATGACAGCTCTCCGCTCATCCTTCTGGGCAACTTGAACATCCGACAGAACTTATGTGACCTACTGCGTTTTATTTTCTCCTTTAGCTGTCATTTAAGTATTAAAATTCGCTGTATTTTTGCAAGAGAGGCACCAATCCTATTTGAGTGACGTTTCGATTGTGAAATTGTATTGGACCATATAGGTCATCTGCAGAGCGTTGGCCCCTGGCGCAGTAAACCAGGGTTTGATTCTTGGCATGCACAAGACTCCTCATGTGACTTAAAATGAATCCAGAATGCAATATTTGTTCAGTATGCAAGGGCAGTGATTTATTTAGTCATGTTTGGTCATGTTTTGGTTTTTTTACATGACAATATGGTTTGGTACATGCTGAGTTAATGAATATACATTCTAAATTGCAATGTCCATATGTGAATAAGAGTTGTATACGTTTATCATAGTCAACATGGTGTGGAAATATCCCTTATGTAGTTGGTCAATGGGAACTATAGTAGGCCGTAATAACAGCTAAGGTAATTACAGGTGGATATTTCTGGGAATTAACCTTAAATGAGACTGCATTTATGATATCTAAGATATACAGGACAAGAAAAATGCACTGGATGTGTATATGTGTTGAATCAATTATACAGACGCAAACTGGAGAACGAGACAAGTGTTGCTGTGATACTTATTGTGGTCATCGTGCCCGAGACCCGTAACAATTACTCCGCAGGTCTTTTGCAGCGGGGCAACAGCCCGGCGTCGGTGGATTCCGTTCGCGAGGCCGCAGATTCGGGTTTGAATGGCAGCCCCGAGAATGATTTGTTTAGTCTCTTTAGTCTTTTTTGACCCGCGAGCCCGGCCGACCGCCGCCCCACCCCGACGTGCGAGAATAGGCGAAGGCCCGTTCATCGCTGCTTGCAGCTTTAATTAGGGCCTGAGCCGACTGAAAGTCGGGCGAAAGCCCTATTGAAATTGCAAGAATTATTATTATTATTATTTCGCCACTTCGAACGCACTTTTGGGGACTTCATCATGTTCAAAAACTCTTGAATTTTTGCACGCGCATCAGAAGTGCGCAAAATTGATGTATGATTGGGGTCCCGCAATTAGAGGAGAAAAAAAAGAACTCTCTAGCGCCCCCCAAAGTGGCCGCAATGTTAATTGATTTTTTTACTTTTACCGATCGACCTGGAACCTTTTCACACAGGTGCTCTTGGATGTGCTGTACACAAAAAAAATTATGGTATGCAAATGCGCCTACCGTTTTATGGCCGCCATTTTGAATTTTGTGAAAAACACGTTTTTGCGAACTCCTCCCAGACGCTTGATCCGATTCTTACGAAATCTTCGGCAAAATGATCGTTGGCTCGATGCGATCAAAAGTTATTGAAAGAATGTTGATATCTCATTTTTCAATAAAGTTATGGACCAATGAAGTTTGTAGGTTTGTGTCCTGAAAGTTCAAAGTCCTATAACTTTTTTTTTTCCAACCCCCATTTTCACCAAATTTTGAGGACATGTTCACAATGAGTCCTAGAACATCCCCAAATTTTCCCAGAATATTTGAACATTAGGGGGCGCTGTAGTGATTCTGTGTATTTTTGGCCATTTCCTTCAATTTTTGCATTTACAAACGAACGAACTCCTCCGAGAGTTTAAATCCGATCCATTTAAAAATCTGGCAACTGGTTCCTGACACCCTTGGGGTCAAAAGTTATTAAAATCAAGAGTTTTCATAAAACTACCTGGGCGTGAGCTTGCGTGCAGTTTGGACAATTTTGGAAGATTTTTTTCCAAAATGTAAAATGGTATAACTCCAAGGAACATTGATATTTCTGGCTATAAATGTATATTCATGATGCTTGTGTAGGCCTTTAAGTAATGCCATGCAGTGATTTTCGAAAAAGTATAGCGCCACCTATTGGCTTAGGTCAATGCAAAGTTTCTACATTTACATGTCCATTTCCTAGCCCTTTAATCCCATCAACTTCAAATCTGGGAATATAAGACGTAAGACTGTGACGATGGCTCACAGTGAGAATTGGGAGTTTTGGACCAACTTTGTGGCTGTGACGTCGCCATATTCGCATGAAAGTTCAAGCACATCTTCTGAGCCTCGGCACACTCCAAAACTCTTGAAAACCTCTGTGAGTATCCTACGTGATGACCTTTACAGACCTGATGTGCAGTTTTGGATCAAAAGTGAAAAATTGCCTCCATTGCGCCCCCTGGAAGATTTTGACGACGCCCCGCCCGCACCCTGTTTGACTGACAAGTCCGCTGATTTTTTACCAAATGTATTAAAGGGAGACTTAAAAAAGTCTCTGAGGAATTTTCTCTAAAACAAACAGGAAGGCAGTTATAATTTTTATAGTGTGAATATTACCTGTATTTTTGGCGGAGAGTGACCAATCCTATTTCAATGACTTTTCGAATTCTAAAATCCATCTGGAAGAATAGCTCAGTGAGTAAGGTGTTGGCCCCCCGACGCTATGGTCGTGGGATCGACTCCCGGCGAAATTATTTTTTTTTCTTCTTTTTTTAAACGTGTGTCCGGCTGATCTAACGGACAAAATGATTCAGTTTACTCTCCTTGCTGAGGTTATGGACTTTGTACACTTAAGAGCAGGTATGTCAAACTCGTTTCAGTTTAAGGCCAGAAACTGCTCCGTGGCCGCGCATACAGCTGACAGAAGAAGGTAAGGCTGATGCAGGACAGCTGGCTCACGGCGCAGCCGTTTGGCAGCGTGTCGCGGGTTTGACATATCTAACCTAGACAAATAACACGGACAGTTCAATATATTTACATCTGGATTTAAATACACGTATTCTGCAACATACGGGTGGAGATGCAAACACGTTTGGTGATGTAAATAGATGTTACGGGGAAATTTTAAGTTAAAGAACTTCATCACCCAGAATTCCCTATTCTTGGTTGACGGACATGCGCAGACTACGTGCGCACAGCCGCGCACGTAGTCTGCGCATGTTCCGGTTTTGTGTTGAACAGGCAAAGTATCACCGCTCCGTATTTTAAACTGCTAACTACACACCTATACTTCAGGAACTATTACTACTATGTGGATGTAAGCAAAGTGTTCTCATTCCCTCTTGGATGTGTGCAGCCAGTGAGGTACGTTTTGTTTAAGGGCTTGTTATATCTGCTCGACGGCACGGACAGCTAACTGGGATAGCGAGTGGAGCTAGCGGCTGCCGGATGGAGCAGCCAGTCAGCCAGCTTGCTAACTACACACCGGTGCTTACGTCCACATGTACTCAACGAAGTGGAAACGCCTTTGACGGTGAGTGATTACGTTTTCCTTGTGCGTTCTCCAGTCTCACCCAGCATACGTCTTTTAGCTAAGCTAACTACGGTAGCTTTACAGCGTCAAAAGACACCTCTTCACGCTATTAACGCCACTTTGTTTACGTTTCCGTGTGCCCTAAATAACTTGGCCCGATTGAATCACTTTATTTACACACTGAGTAGAACCGTGCTCGCAGCAGCTAACTAACTACTTTGTTGTTTAAAAGCGTCAGCTAAATGACACGTAATGTAATGTGCGTCTTCAATGCTTTTCAATATGTTATATATTCATTTCCTTCACAATGAGCATGAATCTAACATTAAATGATATGATTCATATGCCCCTCATTCCAATGAAATAATATACACACGTCAAGCTCATTATGGAGTTGAAACAACAAATTACTAAACTGTAAACAGTTAATATAAGAGAAAAAAATATTGTAATCAAGATAAATGTTTTTCAAAATGTGTGATTAACTAGTTAATTGTCTATAATCTGTTGACAGCCCTAATCGTATTCTGATAATACACCAAATACTACTGTAACTCTCTGCTGGCAGGTCTCCCTGCTGCCGCCATTCGACCACTGCAGCTCATCCAGAATGCAGCAGCTCGACTGGTCTTCAACCTTCCAAAATACTCCCACACCACTTCTCCGCTCTCTTCTTTGGATACGAGTGGCTGCCCGCATGCAGTTCAAAGCATTGGTACTGACGGACCACGCTGTGAATGGATCGGGAGCAGTCTACATCCGGGACATGGTGAAACCCTGCATCCCAACCCACGCACTCCGATCTGCATCTGGCAAGCTGCTTGTTCCTCCCTCACTGAGAGAAAAGCACTCGACGAGATGGCGACTCTTTGCTGTCCTGCTCCCAGATGGTGGAATGAGCTCTCTGATGACATCAGGACCGCAGAGAGCCTCTACATCTTCCGTCGAAAACTCAAGACACACCTTTTTAGACTCTACCTTGACTAAAACACTAGCAAACCGTAGCACTAACAAATGGTAGCACTTAAATTGTACTTATAATGCCACTTATCTTTAACATGTTTTGGGCGGTGATTTATTCAGTCATGTTTAGTCATATTTTGTTTTTTTTACTTGTCAATATGGTTTGGTACATGCCGAGTTAATCAATACACATTCTAAAGTGCAACGTCCATATGTGAATAAGAGTTGTATACGTTTATCATAGTCAACATGGTGTGGAAATATCCCTTATGTAGTTGGTCAATAGGAACTATAGTAGGCAGAAATAACAGCTAAGGTAATTACAGGTGGATATTTCTGGGAATTAACCTTGATTGAGACTGCATCTATGATATCTAAGATATACAGGACAAGAAAAATGCACTGGATGTGTATATGTGTTGAATCAATTATACAGACGCAAACTGGAGAACGAGACAAGTGTTGCTGTGATACTTATTGTGGTCATCGTGCCCGAGACCCGTAACAATTACTCCGCAGGTCTTTTGCAGCGGGGCAACAGCCCGGCGTCGGTGGATTCCGTTCGCGAGGCCGCAGATTCAGGTTTGAATGGAAGCCCCGAGAGTGATTTGTTTAGTCTCTTTAGTCTTTTTTGACCCGCGAGCCCGGCCGACCGCCGCCCCACCCCGACGTGCGAGAATAGGCGAAGGCCCGTTCATCGCTGCTTGCAGCTTTAATTATTATTATTTCGCCACTTCGAACGCACTTTCGGGGACTTCATCATGTTCAAAAACTCTTGAATTTTTGCACGCGCATCAGAAGTGCGCAAAATTGACGTATGATTCGGGTCCCGCAATTAGAGGAGAAGAAAAAGAACTCTCTAGCGCCCCCCAAAGTGGCCGCAATGTTAATTTTTTTTTTTACTTTTACCGATCGACTTGGAACCTTTTCACACAGGTTCTCTTGGATGTGCTGTACACAAAAAAAATTATGGTATGCAAATGCGCCTACCGTTTTATGGCCGCCATTTTGAATTTTGTGAAAAACACGTTTTTGCGAACTCCTCCCAGACGCTTGGTCCGATTCTTACGAAATCTTCGGCAAAATGATCGTTGGCTCGATGCGATCAAAAGTTATTGAAAGAATGTTGATATCTCATTTTTCAATAAAGTTATGGACCAATGAAGTTTGTAGGTTTGTGTCCTGAAAGTTCAAAGGCCTATAACTTTTTTTTTTTCTAACCGTCATTTTCACCAAATTTTGAGGACATGTTCACAATGAGTCCTAGAACATCCCCAAATTTTCCCAGAATATTTGAACATTAGGGGGCGCTGTGGTGATTCTGTGTATTTTTGGCCATTTCCTTCAATTTTTGCATTTACAAACGAACGAACTCCTCCGAGAGTTTAAATCCGATCCATTTCAAAATTTGGCAACTGGTTCCTGACAGCCTTGGGGTCAAAAGTTATTAAAATCAAGAGTTTTCATAAAACCACCTGGGCGTGAGCTTGCGTGCAGTTTGGACAATTTTGGACGATTTTTTTCCAAAATGTAAAATGGTATAACTCCAAGGAACATTGATATTTCTGGCTATAAATGTATATTCATGATGCTTGTGTAGGCCTTTAAGTAATGCCATGCAGTGATTTTCGAAAAAGTATAGCGCCACCTATTGGCTTAGGTCAATGCAAAGTTTGTACATTTACATGTCCATTTCCCAGCCCTTTAATCTGATCAACTTCAAATCTGGGAATATAAGACGTAAGACTGTGACGATGGCTCACAGTGAGAATTGGGAGTTTTGGACCAACTTTGTGGCTGTGACGTCGCCATATTCGCATGAAAGTTCAAGCACATCTTCTGAGCCTCGGCACACTCCAAAACTCTTGAAAACCTCTGTGAGTATCCTACGTGATGACCTTTACAGACCTGATGTGCAGTTTTGGATCAAAAGTGAAAAATTGCCTCCATTGCGCCCCCTGGAAGATTTTGACGAAGCCCCGCCCGCACCCTGTTTGACCGACAAGTCCGCTGATTTTTTACCAAATGTATTAAAGGGAGACTTAAAAAAGTCTCTGAGGAATTTTCTCTAAAACAAACAGGAAGGCAGTTATAGTGTATATAGTGTGAATATTACCTGAATTTTTGGCGGAGAGTGACCAATCCTATTTCAGTGAGTTTTCGAATTCTCAAAGCCATCAGAGGGTTTAGCTCTCCTGGTAAGAGACCGCCCCCCGATCCTATGGTCGTGAGATCGAGTCCCGACGAAATCATACTTTTTTTTTTGTTACTTCTTTTTTTAAACGCGTGTCCGGCTGATCTAACGGACAAAATGATTCAGGTAACTCTCCTTGCTGAGGTTTTTAAATAACTGTACACTTAGAGCAGCTGTGTCACACTCGTTTCAGCCACATACGGCTGCTGGGCACAGCTGCCGTATGTGTGGAGCTGGAGGGGGAGACGTGAGTGACCTGGCGTTTGCCAGCTCTAACGTAATGTATTTCTGTTCAAAGTAACCGCTATTCATGTTTTGCACTTTGTACATCGCCCTTTCTTAATTAATTAGACTCCTGATGTGACTTCAATTGTGTTTATTGAACAATGCTGCAAAATATAGTCCCCAAAGATCGCACTCTCCGCCATTTTGTATTGCGTAATCACAGTGAGCTGGTGGCTCCGTTGGGAAGCAACATACGGGTGGAGATGCAAACACGTTTTGTGATATTACGGGTTACTGTTAAGCAGTGGCGGCTGGTGATGGAAAAAGTAGGGGGGGCTGAGGGAGATTTCTGCCGTTTATTTATTACATTAACACCAAAGTAACGACTTAAAAACAAATAGCATCTAATGTAATTATTATGAATTTAGAATGTCCTTGTAGATTTCAAATATTGTTCTTTCAAAGACAAGGTCATACCAAGTCATACACATCATATTAGGAAACCAAGTCATACAAGGTGAACTTATAATTGCTGTAATTTGCGTCAATATTCAATATACACAAAGAGGCAAATAGTCGCTGTTATTACATGGAGTAACCACTAGATGAAGAAGACTGTGCATTACCAATTGTAATGGTGAGCAAGTCAATAAAAATTATTTACATTGTCTCCAGTGTTCACATAAATCGTACAGCAAACCACCTCTAAGACAGACACACAAAAAAAACATAAAACTCCTCCAGAGACACAACAGCATCTCCTCTGCTCCTCCAGGGACACAACAGCATCTCCTCTGCACCTCCAGGGACACAACAGCATCTCCTCTGCTCCTCCAGAGACACAACAGCATCTCCTCTGCTCCTCCAGGGACACAACAGCATCTCTGGAGGAGCAGAGGAGATGCTGAGTGCCTGGAGGAGCAGAGGAGATGCTGAGTGCTTGGAGGAGCAGATAAGATGCTGAGTGCTTGGAGGAGCAGATGAGATGGTGAGTGCTTGGAGTAGCAGATGAGATGAAATGTTTCATGTCCTGAACACCGTTTTCACACCAGACTCGATCGGTCGCTGCGGTTTTAAAAAGCAAACAAGGGAAGCAAAACAGCGAGTTAGTTACTCCACAGCCGGTTAGCCACGGCTTCCTAGTGTACCATGTCCGCGAAAAGCCTCTAGTGTACGACGCTTCCTTGTCTTTCACCTGCTGTCTGATGTTAATTTGTGGCTGGTCCGGTCCCATTTCTTTTATTTTTTGTTTTTCAGCCAGTGGTCTTCTTTCAAACGGAGTTTGAAGAAGAGATTGCACGGTCAATATGGTGTGGAAATGTCTCATGTAGTTGGTCAATTGGAACTATATTAGGCAGTAATAACAGCTACACTCAAAAAAAGGATATTGGCTGGTTGTTACATTTACTAATGTGTAACATGTAGAATGAACGATATTCATTAATGTTTTCAATGTGAACGTGATTCAGTCATGTAGGATTGGCATGAACTTCAAAAACGTAACGTTTATTAGATCCATTCATGTTGCGATTAACTGAGACAATCGAGTAGCCAGGCATGACCGCGAAAACCAAGGCGAAGGCAGTCTTCGTCAGAACCAGATTAAGAAGATACACCGTTGGCCGCACATGGAAAAGGTAAGCAGAAATCCATCACCATCCTTCTAAATGTAAAACAATTATACGTGCATTAATGTCTTCATATCTTAGCTCGTTGTTCTGTTTATGCTATTTTTTATGTAGTGTTATTTTTTACTACATTTAAAAAGGGTAAAGTCCCCATGCGCATGGCTAGCAATGTCGTGTTAGCTTATATAACGTTACGTCACTCCTTTTTGCAACCTACCAATGTGAATGGTGAACAGTGAGCTATTGTTAATGACGAGGTAACGTTTTAGCAATATATTATAAGGTGTTCACGACTAGCTGACGTTGACTTAATGACGTTAGCATACTCCTTGTAGGGTTACATTAGCGCTAACGTTACTGCTGAATTTGAATGACAATAAATGACTAAGCACACGTTTCATTTACTAAGAGTAATACTACCGTCATTATATATATATATATATATATATATATATATATATATATATAATGACGGTAGCTAACGTTAGTTTGGAACATGGCCAATAGCTGCGCGCGGCAAATATAGCAGGCCGTTTTACCGACTCTCATAGATAGAAAGATAGATAGCAATGAGTCGGCGGACCATCGGCGGTTCTACAGAGGCAGTAGAAGCGACAGTATGACGTAATCGCAAACACGTTTGCGGCGCACCGCCAGCGGCAACCGCTTCGTTTCCCGGACGGCCAGCCGCCGTTCCGCCGCAGTTAAACCGAAGGCGGCTTCTCCGCGGCCCGCCGGAGGCAAACGCTATTTTGGAGCGATCTGTATATATATTTATACATATAAAAATGTATAGCATGCAGTTTATCTAGAATAATGATTGATCAAACCAGACAAATCTCCATTTCCATTTTAATTCCACATTTCAAAGTACAGTACTGTCATTGGGGTACTGTCAATGGGCTGGCTCCGCTCTGGCCACCCGGCCCCCGCGCACACACTGGTCTGATGCGTCACAACAACCGGGAGTTTTTCGCGCGTCACTGACTTAGGAGGCCTTAACTTCCATGAATATTAATTGATTGTTCTATCTGACTTTATTGCAGCAATTTCTGACTGCAAAAGTGTCCTGTGTCTGCTATCCCCCAAAGTGTGTCTTGGATCAACCTCACTGACTACACCATCCCACTACAAGTCTCCTGGAATTCAAGAGAATCACAACAATCAATTTGCAGTCAAAGTTCTTCTCCCAGCTGGATCTGTACTCTGAAAACCTGATCTAGGTGTATGCCAAGAAAAGTGGAGTTCAAGGGAGAAAGATCAAGAGCATCATGGTACCCATAACCCAGGTATGATGACAATGGAAAAGTTAAAGAGAGGCTATTCTACTCGTAGAACTTTTGTATTTTGTTTACTTACTTGTTGCCTTTATTGGTCGTCTGCACTTGTTGCTAACACCCCTGGATCCCAAGGGTTCACATACTAATTTACACACTGATATTGCATGGTTACTCATTGTGATTAATAAGATGGTTGGTTTAGATGGTGTTCCTAATGTTATTTTATCTGCATACTTAGACTGCCAGCATTGACGTCAGACGAGAATGCGTCCTCAAAGGTCTATGTGTTTACTTGAACGAAGATCCAGAGAAGCTGGTGAAGGAATACACGGTATGTTCATTTACCTTTATCTTTACTTGGGTAAGATCAAATACGATTAAGTTGGCCCAACTTAACTTCTTAGTGTTGTTTTCAACTATTTGAATATAGAATATTCTTTGAAAGCCCTAATGTGAATGAAGTTATTGATAGCTGTTTATACAGTAAAATAGTGCAATAAAAATGGCATGTAATGCACATAAGTGAAAAATGATTGCTTTTGTTAACTGTTTTGTCACAGAATATTGAAAGCAGTCAAACAGCTATGGCGGAGACAGTCTTTGCGATCCATGTGATTCGAAAAGAAGGAGCGGAGCCCAGTGATGACCCAGATGAAGTCGGAGTCATTCTGGAGGGGGTGGAAGTGCTGAGCGAGTTGGGAAATGTACCCTTTGCAGTGTCAATGTTGCTTGCGCTTGTGTATGCTCTCAACTTGAGCTACCCTCCAGAGCTCAAGTATACTTTTGAAGTTCTGCAGAAAATAATAATGGAACTAGACCCAAACAAACTATCCATAAAAGGACAAGCTCTCAAAATAAAGCTATCCCGTTAGACACATTATGATGGCTAAAGCAGATTAGACACTTCTGTGTGTGTTTATTATTTTCTGTATTCCTGCGTGTTCACCAGTGCATTAATTAAGTAATCACAAGTCTTTAAGATGAATGTTGTGAATGTAAGAGGATAAGAGGGATGTTTGTACAAAGACAAAGTCTTCAGAGTTCAGGTCAAGACTGCACTAATAACCACTGTTAGCACTTTCAAAAATGTATTTTAATTGTGTATGTGTCATAGAAAGTTGAGAAAAGGTTTTGATATGTATGTTTATAAGAGAAGCTGCTCATTAAAACATTATTCAGTGCCTACTTTGAGAAATACAGTTGTATTGCAACATCTCTCATTTGTCTTGTTTCCAGCCAAAACAGTTGTATATTTTGTTAAAACTTAGTTTTAGTTGTGGTTCAGGGTAAATGTTAACACTAACATTTTTAGTATTACTATAGCGAAATCATGGAAAGTATTTCAACATAATTTAACTGCTTTCTTTAAGCAATAAGCAATTAAGTTGGTTCACTATAATATACTCAAGTCGGATCAACGTAATTTATTAGAGTTAGTCCAACCTATTTTTCTTGGGCAGGATTAAATTGAATAATTTGGGTTGGTCTAACTTCATTGACTAGCCTACATTTTACTAATGTGGCATTAGTCAAACCAACCGTATTCATTTGAGTTTGACACAACCCAAGAAAATGCGTTGAACCAACCATAATAAATTAAGTTGATCCTACTCAAATACATCAAGTCGTATCAACATAATTTCTTTATGCTCAAAGAATCAATAAAATAGTGTGCAAATCATTTCCATGATTTTATTAAGTTCGTTGAAAGCGTTGTTTTTTTGAGTGTATGGTTTTTATCTTAAAACAAAAAAGGATAACTCTGTTGGACAACTACTCAATTGTCTTGACGACATATAGGCCTGGATGGCTTGGAACTTTTTTAATTTTAATGACTTGGGTCAATGCAAAGTTTCTACATGGCTTAACTGATTCAAACTGAACTTACCGATATATTAAGCCCTGGAGGAAGAGTGTATCTTAGTCAATGTATTATTAATTATTTCATTCAGCAAAGCTCTCTTCAGGAAGACAGCCACTTCGTCATCCAGCGGGTTTGGTTAAAAAGTTAACATATCTTGATGGAGCAAAAGAGGTGGGGTTAGCTGTCGTCCTTCTACCTCGACTAAACCAAGGTGTGAATTAACCTTGATTGAGACTGCGTCTATAAGATATACAGGACAAGAAAAATGCACTGGATGTAAACTGTACGTGTGTTGAATCAATTATACGGACGCAAACTGGAGAACGAGACGAGCGTTTGCTGTGATTCTTGCGCTTCAGACTCTACCTTTATTTTACAGGAATGCATCTTTTTGTTATCGTGGTCATCGTGCCCGAGACCCGTAATGATTACTCTGCAGGTCTTTTGCAGCGGGGCAACAGCCCGGCGTCGGTGGATTCCGTTCGCGAGGCCGCAGATTCGGGTTTGAATGGCAGCCCCGAGAATGATTTGTTTAGTCTCTTTAGTCTTTTTTGACCCGCGAGCCCGGCCGACCGCCGCCCCACCCCGACGTGCGAGAATAGGCGAAGGCCCGTTCATCGCTGCTTGCAGCTTTAATTGTTGTTTTTGTACTGCAACAGCCTCAGAAATTGCATTGAATGAGGTGAGATCAGAAACTTTTATCCTCCGAACAAAAGAAACGCACGGGACTCATGTCAAAGCAGCCTTAGATAGTGGCAGTAACTGTTTTGGAGTTAAACGAGCATGTCCTTTGACTAAAGCCCTTTCTCATTTTCATGTTGTCAGTGGCTACCCTCCTGACATTGCCCATGACCTCTTTGAAGGCATTGTGCCTGTTGAAATAGCAAGTTGTCTCAAAATACTAATATCAAAGAAGTATATCAGCTTGGATGATATCAACAATTCCATTCTTCACTTTCCATACAAGTGGACAGACAAAACAAATAAGCCTCATGTTTTGCCGCAAAATCTGTCAAGCAGGAAAACCATAGGCGGTAATGCCCATGAAAACTGGAGCTTGCTAAGATTACTCCCCTTTCTAATTGGGCCCCAAATTCCTGAGCATGATCCTGCATGGCAAGTCTTGTTGGATCTAAAACAGATCGTGGAGCTTGTGGTTGCCCCAGTCCACAACGATGAGTCTATTGCATTCCTTGAAAGCAAAGTTTCTGACCATAGACAAAGGCATCAAGAGGTGTTTCCACAGAATAGACTGCTGCCCAAACACCATTATCTAGAACATTATCCAAAACTAATAAAGTTGTTTGGGCCTCTTGTGGGTCTTTGGACCATGAGGTTTGAGGCAAAGCACAGTTTCTTTAAAAGGGTAATTAAACACACAAGTTGCTTTAAAAATGTGCCCCTGTCTCTGGCTGTGAAACATCAGTATATGATTGGGTACCACTTGTCGTCTCCAAGTATTGATAAACCAATTCTGGATGTGTCAAATGCATCTCTTGTCCCGTTAGAGTTTTTGAAGGAAGAGTTGGCTCAATCTTTCAAAGAAAGATATCCTGATCTATCTGAAATACACCTTTCAAAAAATGTTTGGAGCAAGGGAATAAACTACAGGGCAGGTATGGTAGTTGCCCATGGGTCTGAAGGTGGACTGCCTGAGTTTGGGGAAATCCATCAAATATGCATTTTGCAACCAAGATTGTTTTTTGTTTTGAAACTGCTGTGTGGATGGTATAGAGAGCACTATGGAGCCTATGAGCTGACTCCATCTCCAGCACAAGAACTTGCTCTTGTTGAGGTCTGTGAACTGGTTGATGAGTATCCCTTGGCTGCGTATCTGGTTGGGTGTGCGCGGATGGTGACCTTGAAGAGATCCATCTGCGTTTAAAGTAAGGTAATAAGTTGGACACGATGGTTGGATACATAACATAAACATGAGGGCACACTCTTAAATTTGTCTATGTTAAGGTTATTATCATTAATGAAAACTATCCAAATAATGATAGCAAAACTATAATAACCTTGGTCTATATGTTTTTATGTCTTTGTCTTTCCTCCTTAGCATGGTGTTTGACAAACTTGCATACTTGCACATTTGATCTCAACAGTTTACTCTTTCAGATGACAAACGTATTGTTCTTTTTCTTAACAGACAGTGCAGTAAGACCATGACAGCGATTCTCAGAGTAATCCTGGGGCCAGACAGCTGTCAGAGGGTGGTGTTTCCTTCTGGTCTACCTTCAACTGTAACTGACCTAGAGACTGAGATAAAGACTCAATGTAAAATAACACAATCCTTTCGACTGCAGTTTATGGATACACTTTTTGGCAACGACTTCATGAACCTCACTTCTGTGGAAGAAGTACAAGACAAAGCTACAGTCAAGGTCATATACACATCCTGCAGACCTCTCGATGGAGATCACTGTGCTGACTTTGACTCATCAACCACTCACAATGATGACTCCTTATGTTCTTCTGATGATAGCACCATAATTCTCTCATCGTCACAGTCCACCTCATCAAGGTCTTCGTGGCCAGATTTTTTTAATGTTCCTCGTTTTTCATATGATGCAGAGTTCAAGCTTGAACAAGCCTACGCAGCTTTCAGAGAAAAGGGGACCCTGCTCATTCCTGATCCAAAGCTGAAGTCCGATATACTAGAGGGGTTGATACAAGTGATAGTCCAGCACAAAGTCTATGTCACAGACAGGGAGTTTGACCAAGTTGCTGAGGCGCTCATCAAGAGGCATCCATGTTTACAAGAGAGAGGCTCATCTACTGGCTATGGAGGATGGAAGACCAGCCTCAAATACAAGCTGTCCAACTACCGCACACATCTCCGGAAAGTAGGATGTCCTGAAGTATGTGTAAATGCTTTGAAAAATAAACCAGATGGTAAACGTAGTCCTGCCTTTGACGTTAAGAAACCAAAGAGGGGTGAAGTGGCCTACTATCCCTCCTTTCCACTTGGGGAGTGTGAAGAGTCCCTGGAGACGATGAGGGTTGAACTCATTTCAGATGTCAAGCAGCGTAATAACAGAGAGACAATTAGGGCTAAAATGGAGAAAACATTTGCATTAAGAAGACAAGAAGTAATACGTTGTGCTCCGATGATTAGCGACTTTCAAGAGAGATGGCCAGCTCTCTTTGATGTAATGGAGGCAAGTAAAAAAAACATCAGTGAAATGGTGAAATCTCGTGTGGTAGATTAAGGTTAGACTAACACTTGGCTCCACTTTGCATGCAATGATGTGGCTTGCAGGCTTATTTTAATGCTTACACAGGTTTATGTATTGTAGAATGTCTGATGTGAAATTGTGGTGGGCCTCCACAGTTTACTACATTCATGTTTGGAAATACTGCATTTGATCTACTCTTAAAGATGAAAGGAAAAGAAGCATGAAAATATAAAGATGGTATTTGACAAATAGAGGGATGATTTCAGCTAAGAAATAATGACATAATAACTTTACATTTGTTTAGTTGAATTCAGTTGAACCACATTTAAATGATATTTCTTCCCAACCTCAGATTTAGGTCTAACTAATATCTTGTATGCATGTCCCTGTAATAATGTTTCAGATAAATGCAGAGTTTAAACGGATCACCACCATGCCTCTACAGTCAAGGTTCCTCTCACAGTTGGACCTATTCACTGCAAATATGCTGAATGTGTTTGAGAAGAGATCGGGGCATCAGGGAAAGAAGCTGAGAGACATGTCTGCCATGGTGACGGTAAGAATTCTAACTATTTAACTTTCAGTTGCATTTTTTCACATGTTGGGATTAGGTTGGCTGAGGTGGGTAGAGTAGGCAAAACCTGTACTCAAGTAAATCTGGTCGTCAATTATTTGAGTCTACGCCGTAGCCATGCATTTATACTTGTGTGTTGGTTTCGGCGTTGTTCTGCAATTACACCACCTAACCCTCCGACATATAGTTACATTTTTGGGGAGGTGCACGTTGGGCTAATCGTAGGCTACGACGTAGATTCGAAGCAAAAGTATAAATCAAGCTAAAAGTACAAAAGGATTTACTGAAAAAATTACTTGAGTAGCAAATAACTTAAGAAATATAAACATAAGTATAAAAACACTAGGGACAAATACTAAATTAATTTTAAAGTCCTAAGTACGCCAATAAGTAATTATTATTTGAAAAATGTTCTTGTTTACTGTAATTTATTATTAGGCAAACAAACCTATGTATTATGTCCATTGGTAGTCAATTGATGATGAAATGTCTTTACCTTTGCATTCAAATAAAACAACTACTTGTAACAGCGTTGTGTTAAAATGCAGTCATATGCTTTGTTTTATTCTCTAAGGATGACATTGATGCTGGTCGGGAATGTGTCATCAAAGGACTCTGCATCTACCTAAGCGAGGATCCTGATCATCTCATGCAGGAGTATGTGGTGAGTGTATAGTGAAGTAATAGTGTAACATTCTTAGACATTGTTTTTTTTAAGTGAAAGAGCAATTCATAGTTTTCAGTCATGTGACATGCACGGTGAGCTGGAGGGCAAAACAACAGACCAACATAGCGCCTCACACCACGACTCCCCCATAGAGACGCCGCAAAAGGAGTTACATTTTATTTGGATCACCTCTCAACTTAAGAAAAAGAAAGTGTGTCTGCTGTTTCTTTATGCAAAAGCACATATGGCAGAGGGATTTGAATCTTTATAACTAGGGGTGTGACAAAACGCTCAGGAGACGAGACACAAAATTGGGTTCACGAGATAGAGACGAGATTTTGACAGTGCTTTTAAGAGATCTTCAATGCTGAATTATATGAAGATTTTGAACATTAATTTATTTCCTGCAATTGACGGTAAAACATTTTTTATTTAAGTAAAGAGTAAAACAAAATTCTGTATTTTTAAGCACAAAAGTAATGTTGTAAGTAACTTTGGTGTAGTTTAAAAGATGCTCTATGTCCTAATGAGGTCTGAGTTTAAATAATTGTGTCCTTTCTTTTCACCAGGAAATGGCTGAGACCAATTTCTTCAGTGCCATAGAGATGACGACAGTGGGGATCTATGTTGTGAAAGACACTGCCAACAGTGAACCCTCTGATGTCGGAATAGTCATCGAGGGTGTGGTGGCACTTCGAGATCTTGAGAATGTAGCCCTTGCGTCTGCAATGTTGTTTGGACTCTTTTATGCATTAAACATGCAGTACCCTACAAAGCTCCGCTACACTTTTGAGGTAATTCAAAAGATAATCATGGAGGTGGATGCAGGTGAACTGTCTGGAAAGGCTCAAAGCTTGAAAACTAAGCTCCACCAGTGAAGAGAGATGAGCTATGCTCTTGGTTGGATTAGGACATGACTTTTGGCAAACTAATAGTCTCCAACTCTACATTGCTGGACTGAGTGGTGTTGCGACATGGTTTTGGGACTACCAAGTCCAGTGATATTTTAATTTTACAGTTGATTACTTCATAAGTAAGCAGTACCATTCCATGTGTTAATGTGTTGGAATATAATACATTGTTCAAAAACCATATCTTCCCATGTCACATTTGAAGTGAATTGTTTTATAGATGCAGTTTGCAGTTAAATTTGACAAATTATTTGACCTGTTTTAGACAACAAAGCTACACCAGGGAAGGGAGCTCAATGTTTTTGTCTCCTGGTTTGATTAGGACATGATTGTTGGGATGCACCTTTTTGTCTTAGCTACAGTATTGAGTGAGTGGTGTTGCAGCCTGGTTTTGTTATCACCAATCCAGTGATATTCAAGTTGTATAGTCTTGATTACTGTACAGTACACCAGGCACATTAGGATTTTACCATTCCATTGTTTTGCTCTGTTAATATAGCATTGTTCCAAAACCTTAAGCTTCCCCCAGTACATTTAAGGTGTTTTTTCTTGTAGATAGATGCAGATGCATTTTGAAAAAGCTCTGACATGTTTTAGCCAAACTAAGCTACATCTGGAAAGAAGCGCATTATTCTTAGTTTGATTAGCCCTTGACTGTTGTTATACTGTTGTTATACTTTTTTGGGGCTCTTAGCTACAGTATGCAGTACACCCCAGGAAGCAGTGTTGAGGCCTGGTTTTAGTACCACCAAGTTTTACAGTTTTGATTACTGTCCAGAACTAGGCACATTTTACTAGTCAACGTGTTAATATATATCTTGCATTGTTAACAAGTCTTGACATCCCCATGTCACATTATGATGAACTTTTAATTTTGGAAACTCAGTGCCATTTTTTTTCTAGCCACACCTGTGCAGTACATTCATTTGTTGAATAAAATATCAGAATTGAACAGACTTATAGTTTTTAATGAAAATATATTGTTAATGTTTACAATAGTAAAGTGAAATGTCAACAATACATTTGATAATTGTTTATTTCTTTACTAATTTGTTTGTGAAGTCATTCAGGTCATGGTTATCCAAGAAAGGTTGAAATCAATGGCAACTGGACTGGCTAAGGTTTCTTGAAGACGTTTTACTTCTCATCCAAGAGGCTTCTTCAGTTGTGGCTGAATGGTAGTTGTTCAGTCAGAACTAAATAAGCCTCTCAGATGAGAAGCGAAACCCCTTCAAGAAACCTTAACCAGTCCAGTTGCCCTTGATTTCAACTTTCCTTGTTGAAATCAAGGGCATAAATAAACTGTAATTTATTTTATTAATACATATAGATTTAGAACATAGAAATTACAATTTAACTTGATGTAAAAAGAATATTTACAATAATCACATTCCATTAACTTTATATCAATATAAAGTACTTGTGTTGATTGAACGTGAATAGTCTGTGTTGATTGAACGTGAATAGTTTGTGTTGATTGAACGTGAATAGTTTGTGTTGATTGAACGTGAATAGTTTGTGTTGATTGAACGTGAATAGTTTATGTTGATTGAACGTGAATAGTCTGTGTTGATGGAACACAATTGTGTTAGTGGCTACCAAAGCAAACAATTTGTGTGCAACCGATGTCCACTATTCAATTGAGTAAATCCAATGAATTATTTTTTTCAGTGAAAGGTGTAGTCAACAGACCGTCAGACCCTCCAGCACCGGGCGGTCAGTTCATCTCAGACCGACAGCTGCTCCTCTTCATCTGCTTTAAAAAGATGTTGGACTGTATAACAACTCGGATGTGATCCATTGAGATATTTTGCCTAATTATTTTATGACTGTCGGCTCGAAGGGGATGACACAATGCAAAGGTGATTTCCAAATATATTTATTTAAGTAAAGTAACACAACTATGAGGTGTTTACGTCAGTAGTTTCAGTCATGTCAGTGCGGGTGCTTGATCATGTCGGAGGAATATTATATTATATATTATATATTATACTGGAGCACCAACTAGCGTTCATGACTTCAGACAACAACAAACCACAGTGAACATGAACGAAGAAGCTGACGAGACCGTGTCGGTTGGCCCCATGAATGGGAAATTTTATTATAAAAAACAAACTGATGGAAGCGTCGATAAGAGCATGGTTTTGTGCATGCTATGCAACAAGGAATTCGCCTATCACCTTAGCACATCGAGCCTCAAGTATCACCTTAACGCAAAACAATTAGCAGCTAGCGTGGACGTTAGCCCGACTCCGAGTACAAGGACCCACACCCAACCCACACTCCACCAGATGACTGGTTTAAGGACCAGGGTAACTAAGTCCACTTCTGAAAAAATAACCAATGTTCTGAATGTCCTTGAAAGTATTGGTCTACTTAAAAAAACAGTTTACAGAAGGTCTACTTACCTATAGGCTACCTGAATTTCTGAAAGTACTTTATTTCTAAATATGCTATTGCTACACCTGTCTGCTGGAATTGGTTGAACAAAAATAAAAATCCATAAAAATCCATGTGAAAAAAATTACTTCTCACTGTTCTCAGGTCAAATATTTATGCAGTTAAAATGCGATTAATTTTGATTAATTAATTACAAAGCCTCTAATTAATTAGATTAATATTTCTAATCGAGTCCCGGCCCTAATTAAAACGTATTATCAAGACTAGCTGACGTGGTGACGTTATCAGGTCAAATGCTGTTCCAATTGCGGAAACGACCGTTCTCCGTTCTCCAGTACCCGTGAGTCAGGACTCCCAAGTCCGTCGTTCGAGCCTATCCTCTTGGGACGCAAGTCTGTTCTCACCGTCTTAGGTATTGAGAAAGGGCAAGGGGCTGACAAGTTAACCCAGGGACACAAGAGGCATGAAACTACGAAATAAAACACAAACCGTGAGAGGATCTGGGCTTTTTCACAACAATTTTACACAGACAGCAATTGAATAGCAATTCTTTAATTTCTCCATTACATGGTAAGGTGAGAAAAGGTTTTTAATGCACTCATACAGCAATAGTTTTTGCGTTAAAAAATCAGTCCAGCCAGCCCTAATTATAAGCGATATCAAAGAGGAAAGTTTTAAACTTTATCTTAAATGAGCTGACCGAGTCTGCCTCCCGGACTGAAAGTGGAAGCTGGTTCCACAAAAGAGGAGCTTGATAACTGAAGGCTTTAGCCCCCATCCTACTTTTTTAAACTCTAGGAACCACAAGTAACCCAGCATCTATGGAGCGCAGATGCCTTGTCGGGCAATACGGTGTAACAAGCTCTTTAAGATAAGACTGTGCGTCACCAGCAAGTGCCTTGTAGGTGAGGAGAAGTACCTTAAATTCTCTTCTTGATTTAACAGGAAGCCAGTGCAGAGAAGTTAATATAGGAGTTGTATGATCCCATTTCTTATTAGATTAGAGATAGGTCTGTAGTTAGCCAACACCTCTGGAGCTAGAGTAGGTTTCTTAAGAAAAGGTTTAATTACAGCTACCTTGAAGGACTGTGGTACATGTCCTGTCAACAAAGACAGATTCATAATATCCAAGGATGGGCTAATTAACGTGCTAAAAAACTTCCTTAAGCAGCTTAGTTGGAATCGGATCCAAGAGACAAGTGGAAGAGTTGGATTTCAAAATTGTAGAAGTCAGTTGATCAAGGTTGATGGAAAAGGAACCATTCAAGTAGGTATCAGGGCCCACTGCTGCATCCAAGGTTCCTACATCCGAGGACGGGTAGGCTCTGGTTGGGGGCAGGAGACCATCAATTTTCTCTTTGATAGTCAGAATCTTATTATTGAAGAAGTTCATAAAGTCCTTACTACTGAGGTCCACAGGAATACATGGCTCGACAGCGCTGTGACTCTGTCAGTCTGGCTACAGTGCTGAAGAGAAAGCTGGTGTTTTTATTGTTCTCTATTAATGATGAGTAATAAGATGCGCTTGCATTACGGAGAGCCTTCTTATACGTTTTAACGCCGTCTTGCCAAGATAGCCTAGATCCTTCTGATTTGGTGGAACGCCATAACCGTTCAAGTTTCCGCACAGTTCGCTTTAAGTTCCGGGTTTGAGGGTTATACCAAGGAGCGAACTTCCTTCTTGTTGCCATTCTTCTTTTGAGGGGAGCAATACCATCCAGTGCCATTCTCAAAGAGCCTGTGGCAGTATCGACAAGATGATCGATTTGTGACGGACTGAAGTTTTCACAAGAGTCTTCTGATATCTTGAGAAAGGACTCTGAACTTAGAGCAGAGGGAATGGCTTCTTTAAATGAGGCTACAGCGGTATCCGATAAACATCGACTGTAGAAACCCTTGGCAGGAGGAGGAGATTCCGGTATTAGAAATTCAAAGGTTATTAGACAGTCGTCTGACAGGAGAGGGTTCTTTGGAAAGATTGTTAAATGTTCTATCACGATACCATACAAGAACCAAGTCGAGGGTGTGGTTAAAACAATGAGTTGGTTTGTTTACACTCCGACAGAAACCAATTGATTCCAGCAAAGAGAGAAATAAAGTACCAAGGCTGTCGTTATCGACATCCACATGAATGTTAAAATCACCCGCTATAATTACCTTGTCTTGAACTGTGAAAATTCACATAAAAATTCAGAATAAGGACCTGGGGCCCTGTACACTATTACAAAGAGAACCGGCTGGATTATTTTCCAAGTTGGTTGTGAAAGACTGAAAGTCAGGCTTTCAAAAGAGTTATAATCCAGTTTAGGTTTAAGGTTTATTAAAAGGCAGAAGTCAAATAGCTGCCACTCCACCCCCTCAGCCTGTGCCTCGGGGGATATGAGAATTATCATGACTTTGAGTCGCCGCTTCGTTTAAGCTAAAATACTCCCCATTCGATAGCCATGTTTCAGTAAGACAAAATATGGTGGTCAGATATTAGATCATTTACTAAAACAGCTTCAGAGCACAGAGATCTAATATTCAAAAGTCCCCCCTTAATTCTCCTAGTTGCACTGTTGTATTATTACTTTTAACTTTGACTAAGTTATTAAATATAACTCCTCGGTTGTTAACTTTAATTTAAATAACTGTGTCCGTGGGGCAAAAACAGTTTCTATAGAGTTAATTACGCTACGGCTGAATGACTGCTCAGATGGAAGCGCAGAGAAGTGTGTAAGACTGCGACTCTGCTTCCTGGTCTGAACTCTGGGTCATGGATTAAGTCCATTAAGAAACTGGGTCAGGTTCTTAGAAATGAGTTGAGCTCCATCCAAAGTTGGATGGATGCCGTCCCTCCTAATCAGACCAGGCACTCCCCAAAACGTCTTCCAGTGATCAACGATGCCCACATTATTTACTGGGCACCACCTCGACAACCAGCGGCGGAAAAACAACATGCGGCTATACTTGTCGTCACTGATCAAGTTTGAGAGGGGGCCAGAGAAAACTACGGTGTCCGACATTGTTTTAGCGTATGTACACACCGATTCCACATTAACTTTTGTGACTTCCGAGTGGCGTAACCGGGCGTCATTGCCGACGTGAATTACAATCTTACTGTATTTACGTTTATCCTTCGCCAGCAGTTTAAGATAAGACTCAATGTCGCCCGCTCTGGCCCCGGGTATACAAGTAACTATGGCCCCTGGTTTCGCTAACTTCACGTTCCTCAGAGTGGAGCTACCTATCACCAGAGTTGGCTTCTCAGCAGGTGTGTTGCTGAGTGGGAAGAAGCGGTTTGAAACGTGAAGTGGTTGGTGGTTAACAGTGTGCTTCGACTTAGACTGATGCTTACTCTGGACAGGTACCCAGTCACCAGATGCTGTCTCACAATAAAACAGTCCACACAGACTTGTCCCAAAACAAAAAAGGAGTTTTAAAGTTCAACCAGTTATAGGTATTGTCCATTATTATTTATAGAATTTATTCACATTACAGTCTGTGATTAGTCAACACAAATATAGCCTGAAAGTTTTTGGAATTGAGAAATGTTCATAGGCAACAACCAAATCAATTTCAATCCAGAGAGACTTCTTGTAATTTTAAAAATGACAACAATTATAACAGGGATAAATATTGATATTGCAATGTTGCTTGGGGCTTGGACTCTATCCTGCCCTAGGAAAGACCAGGGGCCGAGATGCCGAGATGAGGCTTATACCACAAAACCAGGTTTATTTTATGACGGAATAAAATACCTACGTCCAATGAGGTGTCCTAGCCAGACTTTATCTGGAGCTGGTGGAACAAGGGGTTAGATTGATAGGGGGACATATAGGTCACATGGAGTCGAGAGCCAATATAGGCCAAGGTTAACAACAAAAGGAAAGGAAAGAGGAAGGTCTCGTTGAACCCCAGACAAGGATACGGGGGCAAGGGAAGCCGCAGGACATAGTGAGGGTCTAGCTGGACCACAGTAAGGCATGGTGGGATTTCAACAGATCCCGAAGTAAAAGAGAGGGTCTGCTAAACCCAAGGACAGGACGTGGTCGTGTAAGCCGGCAGACCGCAGAACCGGAAAGTCAGGGTCATGGGCGACCGCAGAACAGACAGTTGCGGAGGGCCCCACACAGAACAACTTGACCGGGTTCGCTCAGACCGGAAAACAGATGGTCACATGGTGTCCCTGACTGATCCTGTAAGCCGGCCGGTCCAGCTCAGACCTGGCAACTAGCTCTTATCTATAGGGACCGGTCGCGGAACCGCAAAATGGAAATGTATTCAGCTTGACAGGTCTATACGGACATCTTTTGGGGAAATTGATGTGGTCCAGTTAGACCAGGAAACAGACACTTTGTGTAGGACCGCATCTAGTAGTGCTTTGAGTACGGGCCAAGTCCGGACCCGCATGGGCGGAAATAGGACGTCTCAAGACGGGAATTTGCGGAGAAATTTAGCAACTTGCCACAGTGACTCGATGCCGGGGTGAGCGCCCAGAGAACCCAGGTTACATCTACCTCGACTTGTGCGCAACCTGCGAAGATAGGGAGGATAAAATGCCGAACAGTAGCAAAAGAAGATAGCCGCTGCCCGTAGCAGCCGCCTTGCGAGTGCAGTGGCCATGGCCAAGTAGATCACAACTCTGTTCATGACCCCAGTTTTAAGAGACATGCTGGCTCTTGCTTACATGAGCTGTGACTGGAGTTCACTACAATGGTCACGTTAGGTTAAACCAAATGGTGTTAGCTTGACTGTTCACGTGAGATCACAAACCTAAATTGATCCCAGGTTGGCGGGTCAACTGAATGACCTTCTTCTTGGAACCGAAAACAGGTCATGTTAAACAAGATTATTGTGAGAGTCTACCTATCTGGCGTGCCAGGACTTATAGAAACACAAAAGACAGAATGAAGAATACTGATACAACAAGCCACCAGGCAAAGGAAATGCAAAATACACAAAGATATGTAAACAATGCCATTAGTAAATGCATGACTTCCCAGACCTTCTAAGGCAACTCACCATCCTTGATGTTGGTGAATGTAGGGGTTGCAGCAGCTCAACGTCCCATTAATGGCAAGGATGAAGAGAAGATAACTTGGTTTATAGTTTAAGTAGCTGCCCCTAAACATATACCCTGCATACTGTTTGTGCTAACTTCCTTAAGCGGATGATCTAATAGTTCAGCCAGCTAAGAAAATAATGTCAACCCCATCCAGTTGATATTAATGGCCGTGCTTCATTGTCAGGCTAGATGGAATCATCTGAAGAAATGAGGCGATGGTCTAGCCAGCCGCTGACATTCCCACTCTGTCAGTACAGCTCCTGTCCCCAGATCCACTTGCGGCTGTCAGGACAAATAAGACAGCATGTCCTGCTACCAGCATGGAAATGCACAACCCCATGGCATGTTGCGTATGGAGAAATAGCGTCTCGCCCTTATGCAATCTCTTGTCAACATGCAACGAGTGTAGTTTAGCTTTATCCTGGTGCATGGTGTTACAACTGCGGTTGTGTTGATGGACTCGTTCCATTCATCATTCTAAAAGGGCCTGCACGTGCTGCAAAGCAATTTACCACAACAGGTAGAGCACCGTCCTTTGTCGAAGACGACCCAAAGAACGTCTTGTGTGTGGAAGTTATTGGTTTGTTCAATTTTTTTTTTGTTGCCTTTTTGCAGACATTTATCCCGTATTTTCCACCACAACTTGTACACCCCACGACTGGCAAACCAACGTTTGCGGAGATCTCCCTCCATGAATTTGAGTCCATCTGAGTGTCCTTATACTTCACCAATGAGGGGTTGTGTAAGTCGTCATATTTACGTATTACTTTCGACCAATCTGATTCATTCACTTAAAAATCTTCCTTAAAATGCCGGTATTATGATTTGAAACCATAAATGTGAGACTCTGGAAAGAATGTAGTTAGGAGCCTTGTGGGCTGTGTGAGGCTTGCGTAGCTTTTCACGCTAGTCCAGAAGAAGGGATAAACAAGCATATAAGGGGCATGCAACGGCTCTTGCGGGTTCCTTCGTTTCTCTGCGTGCCCAGATGCAGGTGGTTGTTGTGTCGCTGGGGGGCAATCAGTGCTGGGTGACCAACGAGTAGAGTTAGGTAGCTTGAAAGCTTCCTGTTCACTTTAAAAGTTATTATTTAATGTCTTTAGCCTGAAAGCCTTTGAAACCCATGTGCCTGCATACACACATACCCCCTCTCAGGGTATACATTATACTGTGCAAAAACGTCTTGGTAGACGCCAGAGCTACCCGCTAATTGAACTCTTCGCCTCGCCTTTGCGTGCTGAAATGACAGACAGTAAACAGTCTTTTAACGTTTGCCGGGACTGCAATTGGTTTACGGTCACGGTTTACGTCACCCAAGTCTGGTTGGCTGGTATTACCCAACCCCGCCCCTAATTAGCTGGACGGGTGTCCCCGGGGAGAGAGATTTCCTCTAGGGAACGGCGGAAGGGGAGCCGGCCCAGCACCACTTCCAACCTCTCCAAATGCTGCTGGACTGAGGAGGAGAAAACCACAATGTCATCAAGGTAAAGCAACAAGGACTGGTTTTGTTGATCACCAAACAGCCGTTGCATCAGCCGCTGAAAGGTGCCGGGGGCATTACAGAGCCCAAAAATCCCAAAGGGAGTCTTGGACCGATCAGCCTCTGCAACTGGCACCTGGTTGTACCCACTGGCCAGGTCCAAGGTAGAAAACCAGCGGGCACCTGTGAATGCATCCAAAGATTCCTTGATGCGAGGAAGAGGGAAAGCGTCTGTGTTTTAGCATTTAGCTGCCTATAATCGACACGCATTCTCAAGGTTCCATCCTTTTTCTTAACCAGGACAGTGGGGCTGGAGTAAGGACTGCTACTCTCCCTAATTACCTGTGCCTTGAGCAGTTGGTGAATATGCTCTTTAACTACCTCATACTCGGATGGAGGAATACGCCTGTGGTGTTTCCTAACTGGAATGTCGTCCAAGAGGGATCATGGGCAATCAGGTTGGTGAACCCAGGTCTCCATCATGGGCAGAAAAGACATTTTTATCTCCCCAGTAGGGACTTCACTGGTCCCTGTTCTTCAGTGAATGAGGACAGGTCCATGGCATCTATCCGATCCTGCACCGTGGGAGCAACAGTCTGAGATGCCACTGCGGCCACACCTGACGGAACCTCTGTGACTCCTGTGGGCAGGCTGACAACACAAACCTTGTCCAATTTACCTACAACCATGTGTGGATAAAGCAGCACATCAGTGGTACCTACATTCACAACTGGGATGTAGGCGGTACCCCTTACTACATGGACCAAAGCGGGAGATGCAAGTCCAGCTGGTAGGCCAGAGCTCAGAGGTTCAAACAGCACAGTATTCGCAGAGTACTAATTTTCATCACACTTGATGTCTACCAAGCAGGGGACCTCAACCCCAGCCATACACACATCTAAATGTGGGCAAGATGACATCAGCTTTGAAATTTCTGACAGATCATTAAAAACAACTGAACCAGGTTGTCACCCCCCCTTCGAACTGTGGTTCTGCCATTTGGTGGGTGCTAGTTTTCTGACCCTGAAGCAGGGCGAAACTGCCTGTTAAAAGGCGGAGGAGCAGGTGCAGGGAAGTGTGCACGAGCAGTGACACATTCTCCTTCACACTCCCTAGCAAAATTGCCAGGCTGCTGACATCGCCTACATATTATAGGGCCATTATGAGATGAACGGCTGCGCTGATTAGAGCTCTGCAAGCGGGCAATGCTTTGAGTAAGCTGGTTGAGCTGCCTCTGCTGTAGCTTTAGCATCTCTTGCATTTCATTCAGTTCAGATACCGGGGGGTGAGTTAACAACCGGCCGAGGGTCACTCTGAATGCCAAACTAAAAACAAGCAATTACCTTAGCTAGGTCTTCACGTTCTGCACTGGGGTAAGCTCGCGATGACTTACTTCATCGCAAGCTTACCCTTCTAAGTGACACTTCCAGTCACGGGGCACAAAAACTAGTCTGTCAGTGGTAGAGCTCCAGCCACGGGAGCGCCAGTAGGTGGCACACAAAGGGGGGCCAAACTAGGTCCAGGCACAGCTGCGGCCTGCCCAATAAAGGGAACTCTACCGTTGGGAGATAGGGGGTGAAGATAGAGCACCGGCTGCTGTTTTGCCTACAACACAGAAAAACAAGAGAAACTGGGCCACAAAAGAGCAAACAAAAAAAACAAATGTAGTTGAACACACATCTTGGCTTTAAATTGTAAATCCTGCCAACAACACCACCCTAGGAATTTCACCCAGAGAATGATATCACTTACTAATGAATGCTTTTACTTCCAATTTCAAGAGTATTGATATATTTAAAAGGTCACACGGGTCAGTATACAAGGCGCCAGAGACGAGGTTCAACTTACAAGAAAAGGATATAATTTTATTTCAATAAATCTCAATAAAGTTAATAGCAATCAATTTAAAACACATTTACATCAAACAAGGGGAAAAATAACTGTGCTATGTCTTACCAGTGGCGTAGAAGGAGGTACGAGGGCAGTAAAGGGGATCCCAGGGAAAGTTACCCGTGAACAAGAAAAAAAACACAACAGTGAACACCAACAATGAAAACCGACATAGCACACAGTGAAGGAGATATCACCACCCGGACACCAACATCACCACCTTCGACTCTCATCAACTGAAAATTGGGGGAGAAATGAGAAACACACACACACACACACAAAATTAAAACACGGTTCACTCCACATAATATCAAAAAAGAAAATCAATAACAGATTATAAAAACAAATGGAACAAAATTCAACACAATATAAAGGCCAGAACCACTGGTGGTTTCAGGAGGCCATAGAAAGCAAAAATTCAAAACAAAACACTAATTATAAATAACACAATAACATAACCAAAGAAACTTTAAGTATAAATTGTATTTTTGCTCGTGTATTTTTAATCAAATTTTACATAATCTTATTTTCCCCTTCACTAAAGAAAAGAAAATATTGCTACAATGTTTAACTAAATTGAAAACAAAAATCAAAATAAAGAAACAACTAAATCAATCTAGGGAGCCAAACCCTTCAGCTACATTCATTCACAAAAAAACAGGCGGCTCAGACATTGGCCCAGTAGCAGTGAAGGCAACACAGGTGTATAGCATTTGTTGCAATATTCAGGATTTTTAGCAGACAGCAGGAGTCGCGGCAAAACAGCAGCCAGTAGTTGGAGTGCTAAGCAGCTACGAGGATCTCCAGCTATATCAGTGTCGATCAAGCAGCATTTTCCATCACCCTGAAGGAGACCGCTCCAGCAGCCAAACTGCACGGCAAACTTGCCACATTTGGAGAGTGATTGAAATGGCGCGGTTGGAGACTGGCCCGCTCAATACATAGTAAAATAACGGCAGCTGAAAACAATGAAATGAATGAGTGTGGAGGCAGCCAGGCCGCCACCTTACCTGAAACACAGCAGAGCAACCGCACTGAGTGAGCGACGAGGAAGGATGACGCACTTCCATCACCAACGGGCAAGAGAGGGCGGGAGGGTCAAACTGGCAGTTTTTATACAGGGCCCTGCAGCCGTGATTGGCCCAGAGAGCGCCCGGTAATTAGGAGTTCAACTCCTACTGCTACGCTGTTTTAAATATCATATCTTGTTTTTGGAAATTAGTAGATATTGCTCTACATATAGAAAAAAAGAAAACACAAATCATCATCAATCAACATGTTCCATAAGTAGAGACAGGAGTTCAATGACTCAATTCACCTGAAAACAGTGAAAGGGTCCTGCTCCTGTGGGGAGCAAGAAGGTCTGACGCCTGTGGTGTAGAGAATTGCTTTAAGGGAAGGGATTCTGGAGGAAGCTACAGGTGATAGCCTCTCATGCTGCAGCACTGTAAATTGTTCCTCTTCCATCTCATCTCTCTTACATCTTCACAATGTTTGTTCGTCAAGCGGTACAGCAGCTCAGTGAGTCCTTTTGAATAGCTTGAGTAACACTGACATCTGCTGGGACAGCATGTTGTGACTGGTTAGAGAAGAGAATAAAGTTGAAGTTGTTATTAGGTATTAATCGACAGAAATACATCCTGTGGAAATGATCTTTGTGTTGTCTTTGAGATGTTATCAAAGTGGACAGAAAATATCAACATTCAAACACAAATTGAGCTAAATACCTGGCTGATATGAAAGTTCACCTGAGCGAGTTTTGTTTGATGTTTCTCACCATGACTCAACGCCCTGTCAATCAGCATAGCGCTGAAAGGGAATTTACATCACTACACATACAACTAGCTGCAAATGCCTCATGACAATAACATTAATAAAGTTTAAAAAGATTACCACAGTCAGTGCGATTAAAACCTAATTAGGTCCAAATTGCTGTTTGTTCCTCTTCTGAATAGTAATGAGCCCCCCTCCTCTAAAACATCTCGACTACTCAGGAGGCGTGACGGCAGCTTGACTTCAGCTGGAATCATCTTAAATGTCTGCCCGTCATGTGGAAAATAAATTCCGCTCAGTGTGCACTATTTGCCAACAGAAACAGGCATCCGTCAATGTCAAGTTGCCAAGGACCATGTCATTAATTATTCTTTGGATCAGGGCAACCCCCCCAAATCTTATCTTCCCCTCCAAAAAAAACCAGCAGACTAATCCTACCTTCCTCTCCGTGATGGTATTTTGAGTTCAGTTTTCACATTTCCAGTTCATCACGGTTTGATAAGGTCACTTCACGCTGTTACCTGTTGTAGCCAACTCCATTTGCTCAAGCGCCCTGAAATTCTATATTCAATATGAAATATTGTCCTGACAGAAAACTGATCTTCCAGCTGGGAAGATATCAATGTTTACTGTTAAGTATGTTAAAGGCAATGTTTGCCTTTCAATCTTTTCTTCGGGGGTGACGAAAATCTACAACACAGATTACAAATGTTGTGCTTGTTTTTGGTTCAGCAAAACATGATTATCCCAGTTGCAGGTTTAGAGTTTGGTCCCCTAGATGAAATCATAAATGCCAAGAAATATTTATCTTGCTGAATAAACTCATTATTCCATTCTAACAGACTGTTCATGCAACCCTCCCAGACTGTCAATACTTAAATAGGATTGTGACATGCCAGCTGTGAGATATTGTGATCAGGATGACCCAGATTCTTTCCTTGTTTTTGTAATGTGGTGCCCAGTCATATTGTGGTGGAATTCTTTTTTTGTATTTTTTATCTATTCACATCTGCAGTGAAGGTTGTTATAGTGGTAAATGTGGGTATGCTTGAGGCTGATCCCTCAATTTAGATTGAATTCGATGATTTTACAAATGTGTTCATTCTTTGTCTGAAATTATTTTAAACTAGATGTAACTATCCTAATTGAGATGCAGGATTAAATTGTCTAAACCTTTGACCAAAACTGTTGAAGAATGACACAATTGGGATTTTAATAAATGAAAGTACTTTTCACTTCATATGCCTACCAGTCTGTGGAAACTACACATGATGGTGTACAAGTCTCCCAGAACTACAAGACTACAATAAATAAATAATAGCTTTCCTTGTTTCAGCGCATCAAGTGCAAAAATGGCTGCTGAATAGATACGCAGACAGACGGTGAACATTTACAAAGGGTGTTTGAAAGAGGGACAGTTTTCCCAAGTGTCATTTCTAGATGCTGCTTTTGGTCCCATATTGGTTCTTTTCAGGACAGGACAATGATGTGCCAGCAGGTAGCATGCTGGCCCGAAGACGTGGACAGCCACTCTTTACCATTATTAAATAGAAAAGGCTGCAGGCTGTTTATTCAATATTAAGACTATGGCTGTGTGCTAAGGCTTCTTCTGTACATGATCATATTTCAGTTAATTAAGATGTTTTGTATTTTATTTTTGAGTTTTACTTAATTTCTATGAAGACATTAAAAGAAGCAAACGCGCTTGCATTTCTCGTCTCTTGAAAATTTGTTTGTCTGGCTGTTTATGCGTTTTACTTTCAAAATGTTAACATAAAATGATTAAAGTTAATTTTCCGGTGTTAAGCAGTGTTGAAGTGCAGAGTTGAAATCACACTCAAAAATTGTATTAAACTGTTACAGAGTCAATTGTACGAAAGAGCTTGATTCATTATTCAGTGTCAAGACCAGATTCATTTTTGTCTTTAGATTCAGATTAGAGTTAAAATTGAATCTCAGTCAATTTAACTCTCTGAAATTTGCTGTGTACATAACGTCTTCGGTTACGAATGTAACCGTAGTTCCCTGAAGGGAACGAAACGCTGCGTGGAAACGCTGTGGGGACGCCTCTGCGTGACTGCGTCATGAAGCACGTGTGAAATCTAACCAATGGCGAGCTGGTACGTCATAGGCGGGCGACGCCAGGACCAGGAAACTATAAAGGGACCCGAAGGGCAAGACAATTCATCTCTGAACGGCCGAATTAAGTGCCACGGGCAAGCCGGGAGTATGGCATCCACACGCATCGTTCCCTTCAGGGAACTAAGGTTACATTCGTAACCGGAGACGTTCCCTCTCAGGGAACTCGAGCTCCGTGGAAACGCTGTGGGAACGCCAATACCCACTCCGCCATATGAGCAAGTGACCGTAGTGTGAAGTCAGTGCGCACACTCAGACGAGAGCATCTGCGCTCCAGGCATGGAGTTAAGGTCTAGACGATAAAACCTCACAAACGTGTGGGGAGAGGACCAGCCTGCCGCCATACAAACGTCGTGCAGCGACACTTTACCCGACAAAAGGGCTTTAGAAGGTAGAATGGGCCCGGACAGCCAAAGGTGCGGGCTGACCGGCCGACTCATAAGCAAGTGAGATGGCCTCAAACACCCACCTGCTCATCCTCTGCTTAGACACCGGGCCCCCAGTATTGGGTGGTCCGAAACACACGAACAACTGTTCGGAAAGAATACACAGGGCAGTCCTGCGGACGTAGGAGTCTAAGGCCCTAACTGGTGTGGTGGAAGATTTTGTCACTGGGATCCACCTCGCCCCCCCCTGCTGCTCCTCCCCTTCTCTAACGCCGATGTGAGCCCTCCCTCCTCGGCTCCGATGTCCACGTTGTCATGGTGATCACACACACAAAGTTCTATACTGGTGTGTTTCAAAAGTCTTTGCCCATCAATGTTTCTTCTTTCTTCGTCCCTGGTACAGCTCCTCTGCTCTGCTCTCGTCAGGGCTCTTGTCAGCTTTGGACTTTGTCAGTCTTTGTTTGTTCTCCAAAGGTTCTGCTTCCTTGATGTTTTGATCTCATTACAACATCCAAAGGAGTAAAAGTTCTCTTTAATTCTGTGAATTTTCAGACTCGCCAAATGAGCCCTGGTTTCTTTGCTTGTTCAAGCATTTCGTAATGTTTATTGATGGGGCTCTAGTTGTTGGTTCTTCTTTTCTTCCTTGGTGTGGTGTGGTGGGAGGTTAGCGGTACGGAGGGCGATCACAGCGGGTGGCAAAGCGGAGTCCCGTTCAGGATCCACTGGAACATGTTCCTGGAGGGAGATCACAGCAGGTGGCAAAGCAGAGTCCAGTTCAGGTCCACTGGAATATGTTCCTTGTATGATAAAAACAAAAACAACAAAGTTCAGTCAGACATCTCCTATCAATTTTAGAGATTCTTAGTTTCTTCCCTAATTATCTTTCTTATTTAGGAATTGTGCTTCGGTTAAAATATATATTTATATATGCGTGTATCTATGTATCCATTTCTATTTCTGTTACAAGTATTTAGATTTTGTTGGATTAATGGTAAGTCCAATCGTGGTCTAGGTAGCATCATTGCTCACCAATCCCTGCGTTGCAGATCCACCACTGAGCTATAGACCCTTCTAAACCCCCGGGTGTTATTAATCCCCTCTAAAAGTGACCCTAATGGCTTCCTCACTGGTTCCAGCTAGGTGACCTTATTGTACTCACCTCCCTCCCTGGTTCGCCAGCCACGCCTCGGAGGAGTCAGGTATCTGCACAACTGAGTCATCAGCAGTGCAATAGCCTGCAGGCAATTGGCTCAACTTCTTACATCTTATCCATTTATATAAATTGTATTTTTGCTCGTGTATTTTTAATCAAATTTTACATAATCTTATTTTCCCCTTAAATTGCAGAAACCATTAAGACAAATTACTCTATGTGTGTGACATATGTGGCGATAAATGACTCCTGATCCTGATCCTGCATGAGGTAGATTCAGGATGGTCTCTCTCTGCTTGTTGATTGTTGGTGTGCTCGGTCCATGTCAGGCTCTCTGTGGCCTTCATGAGCCGATAAGGAAGCTTCTGTGGAGGTAAAACATTGAGCAGAAAACGTAATCTCTTCTCTTTTCTTATTCTTTGCTTTCTCCCATTTGTTCAACAATGATTTAAGCTTGGTAAGATAATACGTTTCCATTATCTAATAGTTCAAAAGTTACAGCACTCTAATGCTACTTAAGCATAAAGGAGCTACATTGTATCCAATTATTTTCTGTCCATTATTTCCTTAATTTAAATTTTATTGCACCATTTATTCAATCAGTCCTGCTAACTGTGGATAAAAACAGCAAATTATTATTTAAATTCTTCCCAAAAGTAGATACGTTGTTACTTTGTTCTTTTGTTTTTTTGTTTTGTTTTTAACATTCACACACTCTCAGTCTATTTTCTTCAGTTGAGGTTTTCTTTTTTTTTTGGTCTTTGTTAAAACATTCTAATTCATTTAGAAAACATCTTTTATGATGGTCGGACAATATTCCTTTTCTTTACCTTGATTTAGTTAAATAAAGTCCATACTAATGTTTTCTCGTAATTTAAACCTTGGGATTGTGTCTTTCACAATCAATGCATGGCAAAAAATGTTATAAGTAATTTAACAGCTAAATGCTTAACAGCCTTCCCATCCCTCCTGTTGAGCATGTGTTCATAGCATAACACATAGTTTAAAATAACCAAATCTCCATATAAAGTCTCTACCATCTTCCCGCATTATCTCACAGTTGCATTTTACCCCAAAAAGTTTTTCCTTAAAGTTGATCAGGTGGTTTGTGGTTTCCTGTTGAAACGTTCATCACCAAATCTTGTGCTGTGTATTTGAACCCGCTTTTTCCTGAGGTAGTTTAGTTAATTTAGTAGCTGTAATACTAATTATATTTTTTGTAGATCTGTTTCTTGATGTCACAAAATTTCCTCTAGAATCGTTTTGTTTGTGTAAAAATCTTTACATTCCAGTAATTGTGAGCATATTCTTTTAAATAATAGACCAAACCAAATGTACAATCTTTATGCCCTTGTATTTGAGTACAATGCATAATACAATTAAATCCCAGATAAATATACTCTAATGTGCACTAATTTCATGTAATACTGTGTGTTCTTGAATCTGCTTGCTCCATAAGAGGAGTATCCTTTAGGGTGCCCCGTTGGCCCCCACTGTTTCACCCGCATTCATACAGCAATCCTCCACATCTGTCCACCGTTCAGTAACACCTCAGTTTCTCAAAACCCTTCGTTGTTTCAACAAAGATTTGTTTTAGTCTTCTCTGCTCTTTAAAGAATGCCCGTGCATCTTTTATCTCTGACCTTGAGTCTCTGTAGAAACATTTCACTGCACGTCACCAGTTCTTATTCTCTTAGACACATTGAGGAGTTACTTCATGAATTCCCTTTACTCTTCATGTAACTAATTAATAACCTCTTAACGTTAAACCAAAATAGTAATAGTTGAGTTAAACTTTTCCACATTAGTCACTCCTGCTTCATTTCAACAGCTTTCATTAATTTTGCCGAAACAGATTAGCTAAACAATTATTTGATAATACCAATTGTCGTCTTGTTTGTAAACCTGTTTTTAGATCTATGATCCCTGTGTGCTGGTGTTTGTATGTAGTCTCACAATAATAGTGACATTTTATCAAATATTTCTTTTTCGTTCATCCTGAGGTTAAAATACATTTGTAATAAATAAATAAATAGTATTACCTCACATCCTTCATTATTCAAATGAATTCATTAACTTTACTTCTCTCCTGTTACCCATCTGTTTATGACTGTGTGTTTGTGTATGACCTGTTGTCTGTTGAAGAGGGATCCACCACCTCCACTTGTCCTCTCCTCCATCCAAACACCATCCCTTTGAAGGTCTCCTCCCTGCTCCACTCATGTTGTTCCCCCACAGACCCCCGTTCACAGGCCTCCGTGTCTCTATTTGTCTCAGGAATACACACAAGAACAAACAGGTTTTAGATACTTCAACATCATCGTATTAAGTATTTTCTTTTACTTTTCTTTCTTATGCTTTGCGCACTTTTGCTGCTGGCATGAACTCATTAGTTTTGGGCTCCCAGGAGTAATGTACTGGTATTTGTTGCTTACCAGTCACTCTGTCCCATCTGGTCGGAGCTGGCCTGCAGCTGGATGCTGAAGTCCTGGCTCATAGCTTTGTTCAATGCAGACACAGGGTCTGGGCTCTGTGGGACCAGGCCTGTGGTTTGTGATGGGGACTGAGGAGGACGTGACAGGTGGATGGAGGCTGGAGGATAAACAAGCAGAGGAGGCTTCGTCTCCCTTATATCACTTCTTAAAAAGGAAAAAACAATTAAGATTTAATCACAAATTATATAATATCAACTTCTTATCCGATTTGAGTGAAAATCTTCCTTGGTTTGATCGTGTTGAAGTCAATCAAGACTCCTTTGGTCGCCGGACCCCACTCTCTAAATCTGATGAGGTTTGGGGCAGAATCACTTTTGTTTTTGATCCTGAAGAGGCCTTCTTTCCGGACGTCCATAGAGTCCCGACAGAACTTCAAACGATCCCACTTCTGAAACCAAATTGTGGTGGAAGATTTTGCACAGACAATCGTAAAGTAAGAAACAAAGGCTCTGAGTCAAATATGTCTTTCTCAGTTTATTTCCTTGCAAGGGCAGAAAGGTCACAACAGCTATGTGCTCTGCAGACTGTCCAGAACCTCCTTGCCCCCTAACAGAACGAGGCAGTTCTTATACCTAAGTTCAGTTCGGTGGGCGTCAACAGAAACCTTGACCACCTTGTTGAGTATCTACAGCCAGGATACTGGGGACATCTAATCCAGGCCAAGACACGTCAGTCCTTTGACCATGGACTTGCCCTCCCAACACTTGAAAACAAATCTGGTTATACACATATGACCTACTTTGTTTATCTAAGCTAGGACGCTGGGAACACTTCAGCTCCTATACAATGGCCTTTTTATCTCAGCACTTGCAATTAATAAACTGGTTATACAAATGAAGCATTTAGAAGAGTTGCATATATTTTTGCCATTACACTGGGCAGAGGAGTTTGAGCTTCGCTTGGTCCGACGTCAGGAACGGAGGAGGACAGAACGCCTGCAGCACAATAGCTGCATGGCGTTGAGTCTCAGCCCCAGGCAGTTGATGTGGGCGAGCACAACATCTCGATATTGGGCCGCCAGCCGCTCGGATGGCGCTAAAATCTACCAGTCGTCGATGTAGTTTAAGATGCGGATGCCCTGGAAACGCAGTGGTGCCAGAGCTGCATCCACGCACTTAGTAAACGTACGAGGTGAGCAGGCTAGGCCAAACGGAAGAGCCCGGTGAGCTTTGTCCCCAAACGCAAACCTCAGGAAATTCCTGTGTTGTGGGAGGATGGGTATATGGAAGTAGGCGTCCTGCAGATCTATCGTGATAAATCAGTCCTCGGACCTGATCTGTGACGCGATCTGTTTGAGAGTGAGCATCTTGAAGCTCAACTTCGCGACTGTGCGGTTCAACCGGCGTAGATCTAGTATCGGACGCAAACCCCCATCCTTCTCCGGAACAATGAAGAAGCGGCTATAATAGCCCGACTCTCTGCATGGAGGTAGAACTCGTTCTATAGCTCCTTTCTGCAGCAGAGCCTGCACTTCCTGCTCCATTACCAGAGCCTGCTGGAGGTCCACCACTGTGGGTAGTACCCCTCCAAATCGAGGCGGCCGCCACCTGAACTGGATGGCGTAACCCCTGTCGATTGTACGCAGGACCCATTGAGAGACATTGGCGAGGGCTCACCACTCTCCCAAAAACTCTCTCAGGGGCACCAGCCCCTCGAGGCTGGTCTCTGGAAGTCTTGGGTCGGCTGCTTTAGAATAGTCCTTTTTGCTTAGGATGGTTCCTAAATGAGTAAAATGACCCAGAAGCATTTGTGGCTGCCATGATAAGGGCTCTAAATGCGTCATATGTTAGGAACCACTGGACCATCCTTTACAAAAGGAAAGGAGATAATTTCGCCCCACAATCGGGCCGTTCGCAAGAATTAACATGAGCGAGAATCGCAGATCATGTCAGTAACATTAGCATAACTCATTTATGTTGCAACCTTGTTAATAAAGTTATACTTTTACCCTGTGAAGTTTTTCACAGAGATCAACGAAAAGTGCTTAAAATAGACTTCAGGAGGTAATTTTTCATTATTGCCCTATATCCAAATCTCCAAACACCAACAATTTTGACATCTGCAATCCTTGAGGTGTGCTGCTTCTGCGGGTCACAGAAGTGAGTGATTGGAACCTTTTTAAAGATTTGGTGATTGGATTTTTTTTTCATACGATTCCATGATCTCTCCCACAAAGGGATCTGAACAAACAAGTACATCGGTCCATTAGAAAGGAATGGCTGGGACTAAATGATTGTATGAAGTATGAAGTTCTGAAGTTCAGATAGCATTCATCAGATGCTGATTAGTTGCTAAAACGATCTAAGGCAATATCAGCTGATAAATGTATGCATTGTTACATATTTTTAATCAGCTCTATTTAATTAACATCAAGCATCAGGGTTAAATCTGAGGTAAATTATTGTTGACATCGGCTTTGAACAAACACATACAATGTACATATTTTTCTTTCCATGCACTCAATATAAGTAGTGTTGGTTGCACTGCAGCCTCTGAGAGGTTGACGACGATAGAAATTTACATATGTGAGTCATCCATCACATAGCAGAAACGGTGGCGATTCTCCTCCATTTACAAGACTGCAGTCAAATGCAGGGTTTTTTGTAGCAATGAAAGCCATGTGTTCTAAGAGTACATATATGCATCCTATCCATATCCTTTCTAATCTGTGGAAGAAAGTCAACAGCCTGAAGGTTATGATCCGGAAACAACGCTCCTGTGCATTGAGTCTGTGTGCCACTGGGGGGCAAAGTAGCACTGTCAACACTGTGTAGCAGTGACCTATTTTTCCAAATGTTGTGCTTGTCTCGTGCGTTTATTTCCCCCCCCCCTCTGGAACGAAAATATGCATGGGAGTATAAACATATGATACATTAGCATATCAATCGGCAACACTGAATGCTATGTCACAGTGACAAAGGCGAGGCATATTATTAACATTAGCATATTATTATATATTAACAAGTTACGGGCATCAAGTAGCGGCATTTGTTTTTTTTCATCTGCCTTGTCATTAGTTGAGACACATAGAGGCAGATGGAGAATGGGAGAAAAGGTGGAAGGCTATACAATCGGAGCTTATGATGATAAGCCTCAGTAAACTGTCATATGTACCCCAGGGTGACACAATGCTGCATCACACTCTTATGTATAAATCAGCCCTATAACATTTACAGTCTTTTGAAACGGAATCAGGACTACAGCTATGTGCCATAAATAATCCACCGCAAATATCCTCTTGTACTTCAAAGAGATGCTGTCTGAAGATTAGCATTTCTCTCCCACTGTAGGAGTACTGGCTAAAAATAGTTCGAGGGGAAATGCCTTCTTTGGTTGAGGATGGCTCAACATCTCCTCCCAGTCTGCTGTTGATTTACTTGATTAACTGTTGGTTTCCTCGGGTGAAGTGCCGACGAAGCCCCGGCACCCCGGGAAGGTTAATTTAAATAGGTTCTAATGCTGCAATGGGGAGAAATCACAGTGACAAACCAGAGGCAAACCCAGAGTAGAAAAACACATAGTAGTTTGAAAAAAATAAATAGTTTTCTCAATTTTACCTGTGGAAAAGATTAGCAATTTTGTGCATTCTTTTTCTATTTGGTTCATAGCTGCAATTGGTCACAGTCCTAACACAGTATTAATGCTCCCAGCCCGCCCGGTTTCTGGGAAAGATTGCTCTGGTTTTCCTACCACCCAAAGCTGAAATCTCTTCCGTTTCTCTTGAGAGGAAGCATTGGTAAAGCAAACTTGTCAGAATGAAAATATTTTTCAATAAAATAATAATGGCACCAAACCAGGCAGCCACACAAAATAATTCATTTATTTTTACATTTTATAGTGTATATATCTATATTGTGTGCTCTAAAAATCTAGTTGTCACTTGTGGTTAATGCAGATGGTGACAATTAGTTACAGTGAGGAAAATAAGGTGCATCTCTCACAGTGGACATGCACCTACGATGACAATTTCAGACCCCTCCATGATTTCTAAGTGGGAGAACTTGCAAAATAGCAGGGTGTTCAAATACTTATTTCCCTCACTGTATAAGTCTGATTACATACATTTTCTCTGAAGTTGTGATTAATACTAGGATTGAATAAATTATTTTACTAAGAATGTCCCTTATTTTTTATCTTCCACCTCTTATTTTTCCTTATCTTTCTCTACTAGAGCATGACCAACATTTCACTGATGTTTCCCTGTTTGTGATCCCTATGCAGCATTTGGTTCAAAGATAGCTCGGTAGCATCAGTTTGGAATGTTCTACCTAACCCATCATATTGCCCAGAATAAAAATATAATATTGAATGTTACAATCACTTGATAGATATTGCATTCATCCAAATATCATGTGACTAATTGGTCTTGATGGTTTCTTTGGATTCTTTAATAAAGGTTCATGTTCTTGGAGTTCTCTTCGACCAGGATATGTCCTTCAACTCTCATATAAAGAAGACTTCAAGGACTGCCTTTTTTCATCTACGGAATATATCAAAAATCAGGAACTTCCTGTCTCAAAGTGATGCAGAAAAACTAGTTCATGCATTTGTTACTTCTAGACTGGATTACTGTAATTCTTTGTTATCAGGCTGCTCTTGTAAATCGCTTAAACCTCTCCAGCTGATTCAGAATGCTGCAGCACGTGTATTAACAAGAACTAAGAAATGGGATCATATAACTCCTGTATTAACTTCTCTGCACTGGCTTCCTGTTAAATCAAGAATAGAATTTAAGGTACTTCTCCTCACCTACAAGGCACTTGCTGGTGAGGCACCGTCTTATCTTAAAGAGCTTGTTACACCGTATTGTCCTACAAGGCATCTACGCTCCATAGATGCTGGGCTACTTGTGGTTCCTAGAGTTTTAAAAAGTAGGATGGGGGCCAGAGCCTTCAGTTATCAAGCTCCTCTTTTGTGGAACCAGCTTCCACTTTCAGTCCGGGGGGCAGACTCGGTCAGTTCATTTAAGATAAAGCTTAAAACGTTCCTCTTTGATATTGCTTATAGTTAGGGCTGGCTCAGGTTAGCCTGGACCAGCCCTTAGTTAAGCTGCTCTAGGCTTAGACTGCCGGGGGACTTCTTAGGACACACCGAGCCCCTCTCTCACTCTCACTCTCTCCTCCCACAATCATCCATGCTTTATTAATGTACATCACTAATTAAGCTTCTTTCCGGGAGTTTTTTGTGCTTTCTCGCCTAGCAGGTCTCCGTGGATCATAGTTTCGTGCGGACCCCGGTTCTGACTCCTGGCTCATGGCTCTGCTGACACCTGCTACTGCCATCATCATTACTTTAAATATGATTCATATTACTGTCATCAAAAACCAACATCTTTCTGCTCTCCCTCCCCACAGAAGCCTCTGTGGATGGTGGTTCGATCTGATGGAGGTTGTCCCTGCAGTGGTCCTGCCGTACACCTCTTCTGCTACTTGCAATTACTTGTATCATTTCAGTTAGAGAAATTGAATGTATTGTACATCTTTTACATTGTTGATTCTGTACACATGACATCCATTGCAGTCTGTCCATCCCGGGAGAGGGATCCCTCCTCTGACGTTCTCCCTAAGGTTTCTTCCCTTTTTTCCCCATTGAAGGGTTTTTTTCATATTTTGGGGAGTTTTTCCTGTGCCGATGTGAGGGTTTCGGGACAGAGGATGTTGCATGTGTACAGACTGTAAAGCCCTCTGAGGCAAATTTGTAATTTGCGATTTTGGGCTATACAAAATAAAATGAATTGAATTGAATTGAATGTTATGGATTAAAGAGTAAATTATTATGTTTATTATTTAAGTATTTATTTGGAGTGGATGTGTTCGCTGTTGCACATGTCTGGGAGATTCAAAACAAATTCACAATGTAGAGATACAATAGTGTACATTATTTGGCCATCAGGTCTGGGATCCAACCACGCTCTCCACTGACCCACAGTCACAATGTCCTGTATCTATCCTTGTAATGAGTCTGTTGGACAAAGTGCTCTACTGTCCCTGCAGTAGGAGGTGGAGAGGGTGCTCCTATTTATTCCATATGGATAATAATTTTTTCCGTGTTCCCCCTCGACTACATTTTCCACTCTGTCCAGTTTTAATCCAATGATGGAGCACGCCTTAACCAATTTGTTAAATTGGTTGGTGTCTCTAAATGCCAATGCTGCACTGGCAACCACTGACTGGTAGAACATTTCCATCACCCTGCTGCACGTTGAAGGATCTGATGTTTGATGATTGATGTTGCTCTTCCAGTTCAGTCTGGTGTCAATTAGTACTCCTGGCACCCTGTACTCCTCCACTTTGTCTATGCCTCTCCCAGAACTTTTAGCGGTTGTGGAGCCAATGTCTTCTTCCTGAAGTCCACCACCATCTCTCTGGTGCCCAGGGGAGGACTGGGGGGGACATCATTATTTTAAAAATGATCCATATTGCTGTCATCATAAACCAACATATTTGTGCTTTCCCTCCCCAAAGAAGACTCTGTGGAAGGTGGTTGCCCCTGCTGTACACTTGGCATGCTACTTGCACACTTATTTGTATCATTTCTGTCAGAGGAATTTAATGTGTTGTACATCTTTTACATTCTTTATTCTGCACACATGACATCCATTGCAGTCTGTCCATCCCGTGAGAGGGATCCCTCCTCTGACGTTCTCCCTAAGGTTTTTTCATTTTTTGGGGAGTTTTTCAGGTGCCGATGTGAGGGTTTAGGGACAGAGGATGTTGCATATGTACAGACTGTACAGCCCTATGAGGCAAATTTGTAATTTGCAATTTTTACTGTTATACCGGCCTACTCAATGCACAGTGCGTTTCCCACTCAATGCATTGCAGGTAAGGAACAGTCAGTGGCCAACTTGGAAAAACACCCACACACATCACACATCATTTTGGATGATTACAAAGAAATGACATGTTTTTTACTTCTTCATCAACAGGATCGTCCAGAAAGGGACATGCCATGTTCAAGAAAACAGTTTAACGTAACAGAGATCTGATTTTGTTCATATGTGGAAACTGCGCTAAAATCCGCCTGATTCAGAGTATGAATGAATGAGGAAATGAAAGTGCGTTGTGTCATGCCAGTGCTGGCTGTTGTCAGAGGGAGAAGACTGTGAAAGAAACTTGAGATTTCTTGAAGAAAACCTGGTCGGGAGCAGGTTAGGTTCACAGCCTCAGTTACCATAGCAACTGACCCTGAGGTTTAGTTACCTCCCTTACTGAAACAGACAACCCAGAGTTTCCCTCACCTCAGGGTTAACAAACTGAGTTTCCACTAAACCCGCTTCTTGAAACGGACCCCAGTAGTGTTGCATGCTGGCTCTGTGATTGTGTGTGTGTGTGTCTGTTGGGATGTCGAAGGTGCATAACAAATCATTAGGTTGTGTAACCAGTCGGTGGTTTCCCAAATAAGTAAGAGATATTTTGATTCACCTTCCTCCATCTCTTCTTTATCGCTCTGAGCTTTTAAGTTCGACGTTTAAACGATTTATGTTTTGGTGCCATTGCCGTGCTGCCAAAACGGCTTTGTCTGCAAGCAAGTGTTGAGTAGGGTAGAGCAGTGATTCTTAGGACCGCCGCCACCGATTGGGTCGCGAGTGCCACCTAGAGGGCCGCAAAAAACTTTCAATTCCATCACCGCTGTCGTGCTGGTCAGCCTGAAGCAGTGCTGTAACCGCCAGTCATCCAGACGCACTTACGGGAGGAGTCGATATAATGTCATGAACCCGACATTTGTGTAATTCACACAACAAATAAAGCGCTCATGGGAAAGCAGGTGGAATTTTTTAAAAGAAGGGTTGGGTTAGAAGAAACAGATACAGAAGAAGTCCATCATCTCACTGACTGACAACTCTAAATCTGACTTGAAAGCCAGCAGCCTCGTAGTCAGACGTGTGGCACAATGCAAGAAACCTTTCACCATAGCGGAGCTCATTCTGCTTGCCGCTTTGGATATGTGCGTGAGACGAACACGTGTTGTCATGTGAAGAAGATTTGAAGAGGAACTGATGGTTCTGTGAAAAAATATTGACTGCTGATTATCGAAGATTATAAGGTTTAGTCATTGAATTATCATTGAATACAAATCCGAACCTCAAATTATATCAATTAGTTAATCCAGGACTTTGTACTTATAAAGTTGGGCCCCTACGTAAAAAAGGTTAAGAACCCCAGGGCATTGGTGTCAAATTCAATCACAGAGAAGGCCAATATGAAAAACTACATTTATGATCCTAGAGTTACCCTTCTGTGTCTCTACTGCTATGCGTCGCTGTAAGCATGCAAAGGACAGCCCAACACCCTGTCGGCCCACCGGGGTTTCCCCCGGTATTCTCTATAGCCAGTGCACCCCTGTATTTGCCCACTACTGCCACATACTTCTCCTCCGGTCCATCCCTTATACCCCCAACCGCTGCTGTCATCAGAGAACTTCTGCAGATGGTATGACCCCGAGTTGTACTAAACGTCAGTGGTGTACAAGGTGAAGTGGACAAACAGCAGCACACTGCCCAGTGGGTCAAAATGTGGTCTGCCTCTCAGGTGATCAATGTAGTGATCCAGGAACTGGTGGATGTGTCTGCACTAGTGATGTCAGTCGCGGACGAAACCGCTCTGAGAGCCGGCTCTTTGACGTAAACGTCGGGAGCCGGCTTATTGACAAGGTCTTGTATATTGTATAATTGTATAATGACTTTCAGATTTCCATTTGATAAATAAAATAGTGTCATGAGTTAGATACATGAACAGCACAAAATTCAACAGCCACGGACACTAGAGAGGGTTTGTTAGCCTGTCGACAGTAGCGAATAATGCGCGTGTGTCGTTACTGTTTTTGGTACTTGCATTTCAATTGCAAACTATATTTGCGGAGTCTTTTTTATAGATGTTACAATGTCAAGTTTCGTGTGATTTTCAGATTGATCATGGCTCTGCCCAAACTTGAAAATAGCTTTCTGTCCGGTGCACGCAAAGGACAACTCAAGAACTGTTGATTTTATGATCTTTTATTTCTCTTAAAGGGTGGTTTGGTGGATCAGACAGAACAGGTTGATAACCTTTCAAACACAAAGCAAAAGCCATGAATTAGTCAAATACATTTTGATAATCACTTTCTTAAAGTAATAATAAATAAATGCGGCTGAAATCTCAAACCAAACCAAAAAATTCAGATAAACCGACGAGAAGTCTCCATTACTTAATTTAAATGACACATTTCACTAAGTAAAGTAAAGCATGAACAAACAATAAATCATACTGTCCTACCAGTTGCGTCTCTGCGAGATTAGGCGCTGTGGTCGCAGTGTGCTGTGGTCGCAGTGTCCTTTTCCTCAGGCCCGAGTGAGAGGGCCATCTGAGCTCTCCACAAACATTTTATGCCATGCCGTTCCTGTTGGTACGCAGGCACTTCCTGTGGGTGGAATCAACATTAGCCGCATCGTCGCCCCCTGCGGTCTGGGAGCGCTCCGACTGTCCAGGGTGGATACGGGCCTTTGAGCGCTCCTGGCGGCTTGTGACCGAGGTTGACACAACACACAATAAACAGATATTTATAGCAGTGGATACTTAAATGGTGGTAGGTTCACAGAATGTAAGGTAATGTAATTCTGTCATGAAATCCGCCCTGCTGTTGATGTCATGCACATGTGGCCTCTCAGCAGAGGTGTTTATAGTATTCACATTCATAACTCAGGTAGAAATATAGATACTAGGGCTTAAAAAGACTTCTGTAGAAGTTAAAGTATCAACTTAAATTATAAGACAAACTCTTAATGTGTAGCCTCGCTCAGAGAATATGTCAGTCCGTCACAATATTATTGGAAGGTGCTTTCAGACCATACAACCTACCGTTCGGACGATGGGAACGTGGCGATATTCAGAGAGGCAACGCTAAAACAACAGAGGGACACATGTATGCGCATACTTTATAACCTAAACAAATAAAACAAGAACCCATTTTCCATTGTTCCCATTGATTAGATAGACTGCAGTGTCTCCCCTAGGTTTACAACTTCATGGGGGGAGGTGGAGGCGCACCCCTGTTATAATGATGGGTAAACACTGAACTGGCAGCGGTCGGTTATCAAAACATTGGCCAAATAATTGTTTTTTTCAGGCTTTATGAGCAAATACAAAACCCCTTTGTGTTCATTTCTAAAGCCTCACATTAAGACATACAGTATATGACTTTGTTTAAGATACTGCACTACTTGCAAGTTGCTGTGTTGTGGTGTGTCAGAATAGTATATGTTTTTACTTTTCATCCAATCACAATCAAATTCACTCTATCTGGATGGCCCAGTTTATCTGGATAATTTAAATAATAATAATAATAAATAATGTGTGTTTTTGAACGATAACAAGCCAAAATGAAATAGGAGTAATGGGGCTATTTAAAAAAATGTAAGGAGTAGAAGTAAAAAGTCAGATACACTGAATGTCTACTCAGGTAAGGTAAGAGACCATTTGTGTCATGGTTTGGGCTTCCTTTCCTTCCTTTGTTTTGTAGTTTCATGTTCTTGTGTCCCTGGGTTAGCTTCACTTCCTTCCTTGTCCTGTGATTGTCTGCCGTGTTTGATTGTTTCCACCTGTGTCCAAACACCTGCACCTCCCTTGTGTATTTAAGCCCTGTGTGCCTGGTATCCCGTGTTGCATGTGGTGGTGGTTTTTTGATTCCTGTTGGCGTCACTCTCAATTCAAGGAAAGAGCCTTTTGTTAGCAAACTCTGCGTCTGAGTCCTCCTTGCATACCTGCTCCAGCCGCTACTTGACAATTTGTACTATGTTACTTGACACCTCTTCCTCACAGCACTCATCTCAGTCCATCGACTCAAAGTTCTGCAGAGTCCTACAGGGTGTCTGTAGCGTCTATAGACACTGCATCCAAACCACTAACAACACTTTTGAGGCGCTATGGAAAAAATGTCACTTTGATCTGCATTTTCACTAAAGGTTTTACTGAAATTCATGGATACATACCTGGATAACTGCGTATGACAATTGAACACTAATCAACCATATTAGCTCATGTCTGAAACCACCAAATACGCACTTGAGATTCCTCTTTTAATTACATGATTCCATTTCCTACTACAAACATGTTGTGTTTATGTTTATCATAGAAAGTGAACAAATTAGTTGATGAAGTGTACAATCCATATTTCCACTGTGTAGATATGAGCCAAGAGAATCTTTTTCTCATTGCCGCTAATTAAAAAACTTGGACGACCACATTGATATTTATTCATGCAAAATGTAATGTTAATACAAACACCGGTGTAAACAAATATAATTTACAAAACAAGAATGCCAGCATTTTAAATGCTACATACGCACTGCTAAAAAGTAGTGTGCAGGTGTGAGGCTTTTTTATTAATCCATTTCCAAACATCAGATAGCAATTCCTGATTCCATTCGGTGATTGCCAGAGCCATAATAAACAACCTGTTTAACTTTTTACACTCACAGCACGATACAGAGGACAAAATGCTATATGGGGAAACGTGTGAGGCTTGTGTATCCACACTGCTGAGATAAGTAACTAGAGTGACTTCCCAAGGCCTCGGCCTACTTTGCTTCAAGTCTGGGTGAAGGCAGAAAGAGGAAGAGGAAAAGGAGAAGAAGAAAAACACAGCTTTCCCAAGGAGACGCCATGAGGGGGTGTCTGATTCAGGCAACAACACTTGACACACAAAGCTGTGATGTTTGGGGGGGGCTTTAAAGGTCTGCAATCTTTCAGCCTTGTTCTTTGAGCTTCTGTCTGCTGTATTGACACATGGCAACATATCCAGGATCCAAAAAATGTTCTTTGCAGTTTCTCAGAAACACCTGCATTCAACAAACTAAAAAGAAAACGGCATTTCCCTCAGTATTGCTAGCTGACAAGTACAGAAAGCATGGCAAGGAATGAGAAAGCATCTGAGGTACAGATGTTTTTGTTCAAAGGTGTTCATCCTGTCACTATCAGTGAGGTTGAGGAGGTATACTATTTGATGCTTGTATCTCCAACTACTTGGGAAATATTGTGTGTACCAAAAATAATGTTATTCGACTCTCATCCCAGTCAAAGGCCTACCTATCTGAAATGTGGCAGATGTAGCTACAGTGTAAAATGGGTAAAGGTCTTTACGAGAGGCTTAAAGCCTCACATAAGAATATTATATTCCATTTAACGGCTATCCTTAAACACACTAATTTACAAGTGTTAAGTAAATTACACACAAGCAAAGGCATGGGATACATTAAGTAACCTATATACTGCTGTTGACATCTGTAACAGGGCTATATTCACTATGCTCTATTTGACGAGCTATGTGAAGTATTTTTCTTGTGATCGAACCCACACTGAATCACGACCAACTTCGGCAGTTTGCTACCTACCCATCATAAACAAGAGACTGTATTTAAGCTGGAGCTGGAGGGTATTGCATGAAACCAGCATTAGGAATTAAGCCGGGGATATTCAGGTTATCCTGGATGAATTTACCTCTGACTTGGTTTCACGAGAGCAGGTTGAATTAAACCCAGCCAAGTAACCACGGCAATATAATCTTTGCAGCTAGCCTGCTCCTAAAATTAATCCTACATACAGTCTCATGTGCTAAATCAGCTGCCGCTCTGATCCCAAACAGACCTGTTTAACAGTTATTCGACGAGTACCTGCATGAGCGGTATAGATTTATTGGAGACGGAATCCGTTATTTGTGCAGACTGCAACGACGATGGCTGCCACGGTGCTCTTGTTTTTGTTGTTAATTAATGTTTCCTGTTGCGATTCCCGGAGCTCTCTCACCAGAGATGAGCTCTTGAACAACCGAGGAACAACTCCAGCGGAGTTATTCCCAACTTTTCTACTTTCCTTTTGTGGAATTACTGGACATTCTAGTCAAAGGTGTGCTCACCTTAACTCACGCGGTGAGACGCTGGAGGAGAGGAAAACAGGCCGGCTTTTTAGTGCAAGCGTGGTTCTCTTTAAACACCTCACAAACTGCAAGCCGAAATCCTCCCACTTCATGAATGGCCTTAGCCTGGCAGACGAGCTGAATGTCCATCAAATCTGCAGTAGAATTTAATGTCCCGACTCCTGTAGTCATGAAGTCTTTTGAACAGCTAGTCCTGTCCCACCTGAAGATGCTCACAAACCTCCTCCTGGACCCCCTGCAGTTTGCCTACAGAGCCAACAGGTCTGTAGACGATGCTGTCAACATGGCCCTTCACTTCGTCCTCCAGCATCTGGACTCCATCCCCCACAGCTCCACCAACCCCCCACAGACCCTCCCAGAGCCCACCAGGAGCTCACACCTCTGTATCACCCTCCCCTCCCCCACCCCCTAAGGCTCCGTTCTCTGCTCTTCTTCCTGTACATGAAAAGCTGCAGCTGGTGGGGATAAGAAATGCAAATAATTTAGATAATCTTGGTGTCGTAATGGACATTTGCGCCAACTGAAAACATGGACGGACGAGCCGGCAAAAAAAAGACACTCCGCTGCGTTAGAAAAAGTCCCTTCAAAATAAAATCACATGGAATTTTTTTTTTTTCATGCAACGGCCACTAGTGTTCCTGCAGGAACTCCAGTACTGAAACCACCGGGCAGTTAACTGGGTCTAGTTTCCGTTCTCCACACCAAGCGCCTCCACCTACCGACGTACGCCTCTCTTGTAACAGGAGCTCTGGAGTGGAGGATGGTCTCAACAACCTCAATCGAGAGACCAGATTCTAAGAGGCGGGCCCCCTCAGAGGCCACGCCCATAGTCTCCATAGCTCCGGGCGGGGGTGAACGATGGACCCCGACGCCTGCGAAAGCAAGTCCACCCTGATCAGAAACTCCAAGGGACTACCGATGAGGAGAGATGACCTCGGCCAAGCCTGCATCCACCCCTAGCGGGGCCGGATGCGTCAGGGAGAACCGTGGACAGTGTGTCGTCTCTCTGCAAGCAAACAGGTCTACCTCGGCACGACCACAGTGTCTCCAAAAGGAGCTCCACCACCTCGGGTTGGCGTCTCCAGTCCCCGGGCCTCGGCTCTTGTATCGACAGGGCGTCTGCCCCCTAGTTTAGATACCCTGAGATATATACTGCTCTCAGTGAACGGAGCTTCCCGAGGGACCACAGAAGGATCTGGCGAACTAGCTTGTATAGCGGCGTGAGCGCAGACCCCCCTGATGATTGATGTATGAAACCACCGATGTGTTGTCTGAACGGACCCGAACCACGGGGAGCGCGAATCGAGCCGCCCTCCTCGAAGAGCGCCCGACGGGAGAGTAGCATACCCAATAAGAGGCGCTCGCAATCCCTACAGCCAGCCCCCTCGAGAGCTAGCTGGGAATGATCCGCTCCCTGGCAGACCACACATAGCAGGTTCGAATCCCTCCCCGTAATAAAGTGGGTGCAGGGGGGAGCACACTGCGCGAAACGTTGCTTGCTACTAGCCATCGTCAGATTCACACACGCACTTGATGAAGGCACAGAGATGAATGGGATTGTGTTTCGGGGCTCTTTATAGCTTCCTGGTCCTGGCGTCGCCTGCCTATGACATACCAGCTCACCATTGGATTTCACACGTGCTTCATGATGCGGTCACGCAGGAGCGTTTTCACGCAGCTCGAGTTCCCTGATAGGGAACAGGCCCCCATGCACAAGACAGCAGTAACATCCCTCTGAGTAAATTTATACGAACACCGACAATTACAACAGCTTGTTTTCTCCACAGTGGCTACCGAGGCAGCAGCTGTGGTCTTCTAAAATTTTTTGCGTGCAGGCCATAGGTAGGAATTCTCCCACAAGCAAAATCTCAGCTTCTCTGACGGTTTTATCTAATCGTAGAGATACAAACAAGTACAATTTTCATCAAATAGGCAGTTTCAAAACATGTTATAGATAAGTGCCTGTGATGTTCATTTTAGAGAACGGATAAATTGATGGAGAAGATGTTATCTTTCAGTCCGCAATACACACATTCAGCTACCCACAGGAGCTCTCTCAAGCTGGGCACTAGTTCATTCACAGCACCTTTCATGGAAATACGACAGCACAAGTACTAGCCCATCAGATCATGTTTATTCTTACGTCTAAAGAGCGTAAAGCTCGAAAATAAAAGATGGCGGACCAAACTCAGTAGAATAGGGGGTCACTGCTCCATCTCGCCGTCAGTTTGGGGGATCTTGGCCTGAAAAACGTTGAAGACCCCTGAATTAGAAGATTGGCAGTTTGATCCCTGGGTACACTTGTACGCATTTTATGGGCAAAATACTTCACCCAACATTGCTCTCATACATGTGACTATGACAAGAGAAAAGTGTGAATGAGGGGTAGGTGGTACTGTGTATGGAAGCTCCTGTCCATCAGTTTGTGAATGTTGACATGTATTGTTCGAGACCTTTGAGTGGTATGAAGACTAGAAAAGAGGAAAACACTTGTCTATTTGCCATTTATTCTAAGCATCTGGATAGTTTTATCAGTTTCAACATACATTCTATTTTATTTCATTTTATTGTCTGACTATAGAGGTCAATTTGTGCACATGCTCGCAAGTTATGATTCTTCATATTATAGCACATTTGCATGAAACATGAATAAGATACTATTTTATAGCTCTGCATTTATACACACCTGTGTGTGGTGAGCAGATGAAATGCCGGGTCAATAACCAGCAGCCAGCTATTTTAATTAATAAGCAAGCAAGAGTGTGTGCTTGCTGACTTTACTCAGAATCAAGTGTTCAATACAGTGGATATAGTGGTTCAAATAGAAATTGGTTTGACCGGGTTTTAAAGTAAAATTGGATATCTGGTATTAGATGTTCTTTCTGGATAATTACCTTATGTGTCTCCTTACGTTCCCTCTCAGGGAACTCGAGCTGCGTGGGAACGCCCCTGCGTGACCGCGTCATAAAGCGTGTGTGAAATCTAACCAATGGCGAGCTGGTACGTCATAGGCGGGCGACGCCAGGACCAGGAAGCTATAAAGGGACCCGAAGGGCAAGACTATTCATCTGTGTGCCTTCATCTAGTGCGTGTGAAGTTACTATGGCTGAGCTGTTTGTCCCGTGTGCCCCCCCTTGCACCCTTTTTATTACGGGCAAGGACTCGCACACCTTGTGTCGTCTGTTTGGGCGTGGAGCACTCGAGGGCTCGCTGTGGAGATTACGAGCGCCTTTCATGGGGCACGCGTCTCTCTCGTCAAAGGGGTTCTTACTACCTTCCTCTGGCTCTATTCCTAAGGCTCCGTCCACTACGGTCAGGCCTATTGTGCTGCAGACGTTCTGTCCTCCTCAGTTCCTGACGTCAGACCAGGCGAAGCTCATCCTCCTCTGCCCAGTTAGGGCCTTAGACTCCTACGTTCCGCAGGACCGCCCTGTGTAGACTTTCCGAACAGTTGTTCGTGTCTTTCGGACCACCCAATACTGGGGGCCCGGTGTCTAAGCAGAGGATGAGCAAGTGGGTGATTGAGGCCATCTCACTTACTTACGAATCGGCCGGTCAGCCCGCATCCTTGGCTGTCCAGGCCCATTCTACCAGGGGTGTGGCAGCTTCTAAAGCACTTTTGTCGGGTAAAGTATCGCTGCACGACGTTTGTATGGCGGAAAACTAGTCCTCTCCCCACACGTTCGTGTGGTTTTATCGTCTAGACCTTAACTCCACACCTGGAGCTACGGTCACTGGCTCATATGGCGGAGTGGGTATTGGCGTTTCCACGCAGCTCGAGTTCCCTGAGAGGGAACGTCTCCGGTTACGAATGTAACCTTAGTTCCCTGAAGGGAACGAGACGCTGTGTGTGGATGCCATACTCCCGGCTTGCCCGTGGCACTTGATTCAGCCGTTCAGAGAGGAATGGTCTTGCCCTTCGGGTCCCTTTATAGCTTCCTGGTCCTGGCGTCACCCGCCTATGACGTACCAGCTCACCATAGGTTAGACTTCACACATGCTTCATGACGCGGTCACGCAGAGGCGTTTCCACGCAGCGCCTCGTTCCCTTCAGGGAACTAAGGTTACATTCGTAACCGGAGACGTTTCACATTGGAATGTGTCACATTTTGTAGATTCTGCTAGTAATGACAGAATGTACATTTCAGGCAGATGGGTGCATTCAGGACTCAAATGCTGAGTTTTAATGAAAAGTTACCTTTTAATGAATCAAAAATTCAACAAACAAAAAAAAAGGGAAAAAAACAAGGACACGATGACTCCAACATGAAGACAAGCAGAACATGCAATGATGCGACAAGAGACTGACATGGCTTTAATACACAGGGGAGGAGCATCTGTATTGAACACAGGTGGAAACAATTATTAACACTGCAGACAATCACAGGGGAAGACAGGACGACAGGTAGTGAAGTTAACCCAGGGACACGAGAGACATGGCACTACAAAATAAAACAGGACATGGACCCAAACCGTGACAGTACAGCATTGAGGAGTCACAGAACTGGAAGAGAATGAAAGAGTTCCTAACTGACAACAACCATTGTTTACAGTTGATTGGATCAGCTCACCAATTTATTGACTGGCCTACATTTTTGGTCTTTTAGTAATTTAAAATTACTACTAATAACAGCAGTAGTGATATAACAAAGGAATTTATGGTTTCAGTAATTCTAAAGTACCTACAAATAATAATGACCGTAAAGGCAGAACCATTGCTGCTTTTGGGGTCCATCAAAAAGAGTTGGGCAACTTATCACATTACAGCAGGGCTATTGAGGCCACACTACTGTATTTGAGCACAAGGACTAAGGTAGGTTTTGATGATATTACTGGGGTAAATATATTATTGATAAAGACAAACAAGCTGCTAGTAGTTAACCAACTGACAGCTCATCGTTGGATAAAAGCTCTATGTATCAACGAGTGGGAGATGTGCATGGATACTGTACAGTGGTGGTACTGGCTGTGTTTGAAAACTCTTAACAGTAACAAAGCTGTCTTACTACCTTGATGTCTCGTCAAGACAGATGTCTGACTCAAAATATTTTTACGGTTGAAGGTATCTAAAAGAGACGTTTTCAAACGGTCTTTTAAGATTGCATAGATGATCACATTTGCCGTTGGTGCGCTGAAAGAACGTTAGGCTATCTAACATAGGCTGCTAACATGCTAATGTTAGAAAGTTGGCTGACACCTCGCAAATCACACCATTATTGCTGGTTACAATAATGGCATTATATAATAGAATCGTCTCTTTCTTGGTAACTTTTGAAAAATGTACATTTAATGTTGAGGAAGTAAGCAATTAGACCTGAAAGGATTCAGGGAAAAACACTAAAACTTTTTGGGGGTTGGGCGGTGGTGATCATAGGGAGAACACCTTTTTTATTCAACGTTCATGTTTTGATTGTTCGATGAAAGAATAAAGTTCTACTTACAAAATGTCAAAGTAAAAAATGTCATTTTAAAAGTTGTATTGGAAATATTTGCATGCATGTCTGCTTATGACAAGGTAAATAGTTAAATCACCCCCAAAAAATGTCAATTCCCGTGAAAAGTTTCCAACTTTGAATATTCCCGTAATTTTGCAACCCCATCAGATAGAATCACCATTAGAATCACCATTATCCACAGAAAGCGGTGAGAATGGGACGCACAAAGACTTCGGGAAAGAATCAAAGTCAGTAATGTTTATAATGAAGTAATGGCAATGTGACTAGTAAGTAGGAGTGTTAATGAACCATGGAAACATGTGAGGTGAGAAAGCACAAAGACAGTTGAAGGAGCCAAATTAGTGATGTGCATTAATGGGATGGGAATTCTTATAAGAGAGAGAGAAGAGGAGGAGAAAGGAGCTTGTTGTGTCCTAGGAAGTCCCCCAGCAGTCTAGGCCTAAAGCAGTTTATCTAACTAACTATACTGTACTCTTAATCTGACGCTTAGCCAAAAAGCTTACAGTAACCTAATGCCGTGCAGGTTATTAGATAAAAAAGCATCACTGGGCAGGGAGCTGCATGATCCATGTGACCTCCGTGGAATCCCGAAAGACAGAGGTCAAATGTGAAGCCGCGCAGTGCATCACACTCTATCCCACTCCATCTGCGCTGCCACAATTAATTGAGTCCAAATAACCAAGACCAGAATGTTTCATAGTCCTTTGCACCTCTGGCTGGCTTTCATCAAAGGAAATCATAGATATCATCAATGGTAACAGGCTTTGAAAAAAGGTCCCTTTTTAAGAATGACTTGTTTACAACCAGCTGCTATGAATTGCTAAAAGAAAATCCCTGTTTCATTTCTACAGGGCTGTTAAAGAGAGTTTAGAATGATTGTACCATACACACACAATCCCCTTAGAGGCGTGTTGTTCTAGAAATGAGTTTTCTAGAATAAAAGCCTTATCCTCATTTCCTTGCTGAGGGACGGATGGTAATCCATCAGCACCTATTACTGTAAAGTAAATGACAACATGCTTGAGTGGCTGGTCCCAGAACCCTGAGCTGATTGACTCTGACCCCAAGCTTTTTTACATATGAACTCGTCAGTATGTCTGGTTGTGGATGAGAGAAAATCTGTCCTTTGCATGGCTTCCTATATTCGCTGAGTCCTGCAAACTGTCAGTAGATAGCAGCATTTCAAATGACAGACGCTTATCTGAGCAAGCTCCAGCGCATTTGGCAAAGGTGGAATTGGCAATACACCAACTACATTACTTTGGGATGTTCAGCCCTCTTTTAGTGTTCAACCCTATTTCTGTCACGTAAGGGGTGCGGGACGAAGGCAGGCAGGGAGGACTCAAACGCAGAGTTAACAAAACACAAAGTGCTCTTTAACATAAGGCACTGAAATACACCAACCTGAACCAGGTAACAGGAAACAATGACGCGACATGGGACAAGAGACTGACAGGGCTTAAATACACAAGGGAGGTGCAGGTGATTGAACACAGGTGGAAATGATCATTGACACAGCAGACAATTACAGGGGCAGACAAGGCAGGAAGTGAAGTTAACTAGGAACACAAGAGACATGAAACTACAAAATAAAACAGGAAGCAGACCCAAACCGTGACAATTTCAGTCCAGAGGTTTTGCCATTTTTTAACATCCCATTGCATAGTATCCATCGTTTATAGCAAAAGATGCTGTTTGAAGATCAAACATATTGAAAGTATTCTGTTAAGGGAGGTTGAGAACATTTTTCACATGTTATATTTTATCTCACTGTGTCTCTAAGGAACCCAACTGTGTCCAATTAAATTTAAAAAAATGTTTTACTGGACGACAAATATCAATGGCACATCTATGTAAATGGAATTAGCTCCATATTAAGACACCTCTGCGAAACAACAAAGGAAAATGAAAATAATTACTACTTTAGAGTGCAATTAATATCAATGAGGCCTAATTCAACAACTCTTCCTGACAGCCTGCTCATTGTACTTACTCATCTGGAACATGAATAACTAATTATGGGGAATTTTGATTCAAATTTAAATCACAAATGTGTATTCCTTCCAATTGATTTAAATAATTGCCAAATTAGTGGTGGGCATTATTTAATGATGAAAAAGATAATCTTATCTTTAGCATATGTCACCCAAATAGCAATTTGGCTCGATAGCCCCCTATTATACATGAAATTGGTTTCTCACCTGTGCAAAATTCTTCATGAGAGTAGGATTGAAAATATTGAGTCAAGTTGGTCAAATGTCCCACTGTTACTGATGTAAATGGACCTCTGTCCACATACTCACTGGAAAGACATTTTGATGAAAGCAGAGGTCTGTGCAGAGTCACTGTTCATAAGCCCTGCTCTCTTCAGAAATCCCACCATTTTGCAGACACATATTCAGTGTGTTCAGTTTACAGAATATATCTGCCAGGCCTCTACTCAAAGGTGTGTACTTCACAATACACTGTAAAAAAAATCAAGTTCAAAAGCTGCCTTACACTTTTGAGTAGAATCAAATTGGATTCACAATTTGGTACAATTTAGCAATGCAAATTTAAACGATATATACAGCGGGTGAAATAAGTATTGAACACCATTTTTCTCAGCAAATATATTTCCAAAGGAGCTATTGACATAAAATTTCCACCAGAACATTAATTGTAGAAAGATATTTAGAATTGGACACAGCATAGAGATTTGTGTATATGGTTGTAAAACTTATCCTTGCATAAGGGTTTAAAATTAGGCCTTGTCTTTTGGATACATCTCCAGAGGAGGTTTAATTCCCTCTGCTTAAGTTAGAAAGAATCATATTAAAGCAATTTCCCTGGCCTCAGAAAAATGTGTTACACCAACGAGGATTTCTAAAAGATTGCAAATTTGCCTCAGAGGGCTTTACAGTCTGTACACATGCAACATCCTCTGTTAAGGCACTTACCAGCCTGCAAGATGGTTTTATATTTTTTCTTTACTTGTTGCCAGGATCTTTGCTGTCCAGTCATGTTTGTTTTGTATGAACATTAATTGTAGAAAGATATTTAGAATTACACACAGCATAGATGTGTGTATATTTTAGGCCTTGTCTTTTGGATACATTTCCAGGGGAGGTTTAATTCCCTCTGCTCAGTCATGAAACAATCATATTAAAGCAATTTAAACGGAGTGTACAACTTTCCTAGTAAGGAGATATTTCTAAATCCTTCCGCATTTAGTCTGTCCGCAATTGTCTGCTTTTTCTTTTTGTTTAGTTACAGCTGCGGTATTCCCTTTTTTGCGTATGATGTGGTGGATGTGCACTTATCCCTGATATGTGCTCCTGGATCGACATAGCGCCTCTGTGGCACCCTGGACATTTTAAGGACTGCTACTGGTTGTTTGGATTGTATTGTTTAGTGCCATTCCCCTGTCATTGTATTATTTTATTGTGTTCAAAAACCCTGTCTGACTGTTTGAGTCTGGCTCTTTCCCCCTGGAGTGGCTACGGGACAGCACTTGTTTCCGCCAGCAGGTGGCGGTAGCGGGTTCAGTAGGCGTGACGGGCGCTGTAACACTTACACAGAGCAAGTGACTCCGGCTAAAGTCGGAAGTACAACAGGTTGTTGTTGTTTTTGATTTTGAGTGCGCTGTCTGTGTTATCATTGCAGGCAAATATATATGTAAGCCTGTTCGCAAATGTTTATGTATGTTAAGTTCGCCCGTTTTTGGTGGTTACATGTTTTAATGTCCTGTATTTAAACGTAGCATGTCGGCGACCAACAACGAGAGTAGCTAGCAGATTTTCCCGCGCTAAGTGTTTGCGTCGCCGATATCGGGTTTTGAATGTTCATCTCTTACACAGAGCAAGTGACTCCGGCTAAAGTCGGAAGTACAACAGGTTGTTGTTGTTTTTGATTTTGAGTGCGCTGTCTGTGTTATCATTGCAGAATAAAACACCTGAACGGAGCCTGTCGCAGTGTGTGTGTGTGTAACACCTCCTTCTCAGCGAGACTCGGCAAACGATTAAGCCGCAACGAGCAGGTCACACTAAGTCAAGCGGAGCTTTATCACTTAGCCCCGATTTCTTTATTCTACTTTTGTGCAATACCCCCCAGGTGTTGGTAAAAACCCAAGTAATACATACGTACATACATATAAAGCAGTGATTCTCAATTGGTGGGTCGCGGGCCTTTGCATGGGAAAAAAAAAATTAGAAAAAAAATAATAATAATAATAATAATCATCCTGTGATTTTATTTTGAAGGGACTTTTTTAATGCAGGGGAATGTCGTTTTTTTTGCCGGCTCGTCCGTCCATGTTTTCAGCAGCGTGTGCCAGGTCAAACCATTCTGATGTGGGGGAGACATTGGGTTTTTAGGATAATTAAACATCCTGAATATGCAATTCAGCTTATGAACTTCAATTCAATTCATTTTATTTTGTATAGCCCAAAATCGCAAATTACAATTTTTTTTACAGCTTTACAGTCTGTACACACGCAACATCCTCTGTCCCGAAACCCTCACATCGGCACAGGAAAAACTCCCCAAAATATGAAAAAACCCTTTAATGGGGAAAAAAGGGAAGAAACCTTAGGGAGAACGTCAGAGGAGGGATCCCTCTCCCGGGATCGACAGACTGCAATGAATGTCATGTGTACAGAATCAACACTGTATTTTTTTTTTTACAATACATTCAATTCCTCTAACAGAAATGATGCAAGTAGCAGAACAGGTGTACGGCAGGACCACTGCAGGGACAACCACCATCAGATAGAACCACCATCCACAGAGGCTTCTGTGGGGAGGGAGAGCAGAAAGATGTTGGTTTATGATGACAGTAATATGAATCATATTTAATGTAATGATGATGGCAGCAGCAGGTGTCAGCAGAGCCATGCCAGGAGTCAGAACCAGGGTCCGCACGAAACTATGATCCTCGGAGACCTGCTAGGCGAGAAAGCACAAAGAACTCCCGAAAAGAAGCTGAACCAAGTGATGTACATAAATAAAACATGGATGATTGTGGAAGGAGAGAGTGAGAGTGTGAGAGTGAGAGAGGGGCTCGGTGTGCCCTAAGAAGTCCCCCGGCAGTCTAAGCCTAGAGCAGCTTAACTAAGGGCTGGTCCAGGCTAACCTGAGCCAGCCCTAACTATAAGCAATATCAAAGCAATATCGTTTCAAGCTTTATCTTAAATGAACTGACTGAGTCTGAAAGTGGAAGCTGGGTCCACAAAAGGGGAGCTTGATAACTCAAGGCTCTAGCCCCCTTCCTTCTTTTTAAAACTCTAGGAACCACAAGTAGCCCAGCATCTACGGAGCGCAGATGCCTTGTAGGGCAGAACAGTGATACAGTCTTGATTTTGAATAAATTTGAGATGTTGAGAATGTTCCTCGATTTGGGTTGCGGCTTGTCATTAAGGGGTAATGGTGGGTCCCGGAGCCAAACCAGTTGAGAACCACTGAAATAAAGAAACCAAAACAAAGAAGTTCAGAAATAAAGTCATGTACACATTTTTTGAAGGTTACCAATACAGCAAAGCCAGCTTACTGGTTAGTATCTGGTTTACTAAGCGATCAAGTGGGGTTTGAATCTCAACCAATAACAACCTGTACTGGCGACAGGAGACATGAAGCAGGAAATGGTGCCTCCAGCGACAGGAAACCTCCGGTATAGAAGACCGGGTGCCGGACAGGCGTCAGGAAACGTGGGGCTGGAATCAGAAGTTCCAGAGTCAGAACTCGAGGTGCCAGAATCTGTAGTCTGGTTCAGAAGATAGAGGGCCGGAATCGCCGTCTTCAGGGTTAGGAGTCGAGGGATAGGAATTGGCAGGGGGTCAGGCGTAGGGGGGCCGGAATCGGCATTTCTGGAGTCAGGCGTTGGGGAGCCCGGAACTAGCGGCTCAGAGGATAAGAGTCAGGGGGGCAGAATCAGATGTTGGCGTGAGCTAAGAGCGGTTAGCTGCGGCCCAGCAGGAACGGGAGCAAGCTTTGGCCAAGCACTACCCTTGCATCAAAAGGTTAGCTCAGCAGATTGTTAAGAGCAGATCCACAGAATAAAGACCCAGGAATCCAAAGTAGAGTGCAGGATCTTTAGTGATATCTTAATTTTTTATTTTAATAATTTTTTGTAGATAGATAACACAGAATGAACTTAAACACTCCACATACATAATTATAGAAATGTGATTTTGCATAAAGGCATGCAATGAGCTCCTCCTCACAACGAGGAAAACGGTCCTGATACATTCAGGCCCAGGTTTAAAATCCTGGCAGCAAAAACTAGATTTTAATTCTCCAACTTAACAAAAAGGTGGGATTGTACATATGTCACGGTTTGGGTTTTCTTACAGTTTTATTTTGTAGTCTCATGTCTCTTGTGTTCCTGGGGTAACTTCACTTCCTGCCTTGTCCTGTCTTCCCCTGTGATTGTCTGCAGCGTCCATGATTGTTTCCACCTGTGTCTAATCACCTGCACCTCCCTTGTGTATTTAAGCCCTGTGTGTCCTTTGTCGTGTCATTGCTTCCATGTCACATTTCGCTGATTATCAATTCCCCCTTAATAATACAATTCATTAATTCACATAATTCATTATGTTTCAAACCTATATGTATAAACCTATGAGTATGTGTGAATGTGTCAGTCATGGACAGTGTTGAGCAAGTTACTGAAAATTAGTAACTATTTAGTTACTAGTTACTTATTTTAAAAGTAATTGAATTACATTACCAGTTACTGTATATCAAAAGTAATTAGTTACTAAGGAGAGTAACTTTGAAGTTACTTTTATGTCTGCTTTTTAAATGTAAATATGAACAGTACTTATTTTTCAGACCTATTTATTGAAACCAACAGGGCAACTGGCCTTCAAATCAAGCAGTTGTACAAAATTCCCTTTTAATACTTAACGAAAACATAACGAAATAACTGTCTCAGTCATTTAACAGTGTTATTTTTTTATCACATTAGGCCCAATTAAATAAAAGTGATTGGCCTCAGGGCTGGGCTGGGACAAAAAAAGGGCCCTGGCATTTCTGCTCAGACCGGCCCCCCACAATCGGTCGGACACAACCACCAACCAGTACACTATCCTAGCTTTCCCTGTAGATATGCATATCTACTGTTCCGTTCCCAAAAACCCATACAAGGTTAAGAACTACTGTAAGTGCCATGGACAGTAATGTCGGTAATCAGACAGTTGATGGACCCCATTGACTTCCATAGTATTTTTTTTTCTACTATGGAAGTCAATGGGGTGCATCAACTGTCTGATTACCGACATTCTTCAAAATATATATTTTTGTTTATCAGAATAAAGAAATTCATAAAGGTTTGAAACAACTTGGGGGTGAGTAAATGATGACACAATTTTCATTTCCCCCTCTTTAATATGACACCAAACAACATTTACCTATAATTGTTGAGACACATCCCATAAAAAACCTATACAAACCAATTACTCACACAAAACGTCCTGATTATATATATACAATTTAGAGTATTCACTTGCCGTAATATTGCATATTGTTGATATTGGAAATTAAGATGAAACATTATAAAATATCTAGTTAGTTGAATATACAAATGCAAAGCGGGTTTTTAACCCCCATATAACATGCGTTAGCTACCTCTTCTGACGTGTGACTCGTTGGTGAGTAATAATTAAAATAATCAAATGGCATCATTTACGTTTTTTTCTAGAGAAGAAGGGCCGTCGACGACCGTTATGAGTTTTAAATGTTTACATTAGAATATCCGAAGTTGCAATTGAATAAGTGAACTCTCAACTCTGTTAGCTACAATAATAGTGCAAAATAGGTTATGCTGTGTTATTTGACTTTAGCTGAGTGGCCATTGCAGTAACTTTTAAGTGACAATTTGACAAATGACAACCTGACACTCAGACTTTATAATAGCAATAACCGACAACGATAATGTTTGTTGCCTTATTATAATATTCATTAATTGAGGTAACTGTTAAATCGTCAACATCTTCGTTGTGGCCCAGCCCAGCCACACACACTATCCTCATGCACCCGCCCTGATTAACACTCCCTCCCTGTTCATGTAGCTACCTGCTTGCTTACCGTTTCAAACACACTCTCCTGCTCACTCTGCCCCTCCTGGACTTCACTGTCACACTGACACCTGCTGCACCTTCTCCTCTGCTGCCTGCGAGCTAGGTTTGCCAACCGTCCCGTATTACCCGGGACATCCAGAATTATGGGCAATTTTGATTTGTCCCGGCTGGGACAGCTCCAGTACCGATTTCCAATCACAGCCTGCTAAGTCAATGACTCCCGGTTGTTGTGAAGTTGTGGCGCATCAGATCAGTGTGCACGCGGGTGCCGGGTGGCCAGAGCGGAGCATGTGAGGTTTTGCAAGCCCGGCCGCCGACTGCTAGCACCCCCCGTCAGCCCGCGAAAGTGTCCCTGATTTGGGGTTGGGAGAGTTGGCAACCCTACTGCGAGCCACAAGCACCGCTATCGCTATGGCTAGTCACCTCTCCTCCTCCATGTGCTATGTTCACCTGCTGTTTCTGCAACATCTCATCAGGTTCTGTAGTAGTTTTGGAAACTGAAGCTACAGCACTTGTTAGGATATTCCTTATCCACCCGAGTTGGTTGACGAGAAGAATCCACTACAGGAAATTAGTTAAAGAGTTTAACATTTATTTAGAAGAGAAAAAGTTGTACATGAGCAATTCTCCGCAGATATATCTGGAGACAATGAAATACGCATCGCAAGCAAATCCCTTCCAAAGTCCGCCTGCCTTCTGACACTGACCTGTTTTAATCCCTCTGGTGCCCTTGAATGTTGGTTCAACCCAGTTCATCCTTCTGTAACAAATGCCTTCCCCGAACAATGAGTGTCTGGTACTCTCTCCTGCAGCCTTCGGCCTTGCCCTGAAAATGGGTTCAAACTGGCTCTCCCTTCGGTCGCAGGTGTGTTATCTCAGATAATATTTTATCTTCATTTTTCCTGTGCTCTCTCTTCCACCATTCACATTGTCTGCCTTATAAGGACCGATCCGGTCACGCCATCTGTCCTACAAGCGGACATCTATTCTACAAGCTAAAAAGTAAATACAAGAAGACACACACAGAGAACCCCACATCCCACACACTAAACACGTCGGCTATTTTTGAACATGTTGAGGCATCAACCTCTAGATTTTTTTTGGCCCGCAATTTCTCCGCACCCCCCTTGCTCTTACGTTTTTTTTTCTCCATCTTAATCCACACTTTTCTTTCTAGCTTTGAGTCACTGAATGCATCTGACTGACACACGGAGAGGGAGGGGTGGAGCCTGCTAAGAGATGATTGGGCCAGCCCAGTGTCAGTATGGAAAATGAACCAATGGGCCACTGTCCCTGCTTTATGGGCCCCCAAGTGCGTCGGCCCACCGGGCATTTGCCCGGTATGCCCGATTACCAGTCCAGCCCTGATTGGCCTACATTATTAACACTAATTAAAAGAGAAAACAAAAGTGAGGTGCTGCATATAATTGAATATGTGATTTAACAAAAGGGTAAAATGGTTTAACAAACATGCCTCATAAGGCAAAGATAAATAGAGATGAGATTCTTAACAAACGTAAAAAAAGCTTGTTCTATCCGCACTCTTTCCCATCGTGTATGCTCATTGATTGATTTCGATTGGTGTATCCGTCACAGCGAACGCCCTCTCTCGTCAGGGGACAGGCGGAACCAATTATTGCCACCTGTGTGCAGCGAAATAAAGATGTGCACATCTTCAATCTGAGGGTGATAGTTTGAACCGGAAAAACTAACATGAGAAGAGATCGGATTCTTATCAAGGTTTCCTGAAGCTGTGCGGATTAAGTAACCATTCAAATACTGAACAGACAGCCGGTAAGATTGCAGTTAATCGGACTTTGTTGCGAGTGACTTGTTGGTCTTTGCACGCTAACGGGGTGTTGCGGTGCAGGCTGTCTTCTTGTCTGCAAGTCTTAATATTTCACAAAAGAGTAACGCGAGTAATGAACTAATTTAAATTTTAGTAATTGTAACTGCGTTACTTGATTTAAAAAAATAATTCGTTATATGCTCGTTATCGCTAAAAGTAGTGGAATTACGCATTAGTCCCAACACTGGTCATGGAAATCCCTAAAAAGCACAGAAATATTACACATCTTTATCAGTGAGCACGGGTGAATGCATTGATCATGGAAATCCCTAAACAGTACAAAAATCTATATCTGAGCTAAACCAAGTATAATGTACGAAATACATCCTAGCATGAATTATCATACCAACTACGTCTATGATTTGGGAAACAGGAATGTTGAACCTAACAGGGTTTCTTCTTCAGGTCCATCAAAGTCGGTTCTCACCATACCTATTTCCTCCAGCCCTAACAATTGGATCCTTTTTATGTAACAAAGCAATCTGGTATGGCAGGGTCATTCTAGCATCTACTATAGTGGTGTGCATCTCTTCTACCAGATCTTTAGACATCCGGGAGACTTAGAATCGGATTGAATATATTTTCTTTAACCAAGCTAGTCTGCTAAACTTGTTGTTGCTTCTGCTGTTATTAAGTAAAACTTGACTGCTACTTGTTGTATCTGCTACAGTTTCTTGATTTAAGCTAACTTAACTACTAGTTTTCATTAATTTTAACTGCTAGTGTTTCCTATCATTGTTTATTAAAAAGCATGTGGTGTATGTTCACTGATTTGGGTGTCAAAGTGCTCGTTGTTTTGCATTTGGATGAGTTTCAGCTGAGGACAATCAACCTGTTGTTTCCTAACGACGGGGGAGTGGTCAGCGCAGCTGTAGGCGACATCCATTAACGAGAAAGTATTTAACTGAAGCGTTAGCGAAGACTCTCCGCACAAAGACAAGCAGAACAAAGACAACAGTGGAGTCTTCGGGGCGGCTGACTGCGGGCGCCTTTTCATGTTCATTCATAAAAATGTGTTTCACCCCTGTACCTGTTTTGAATCTCTACCAGCAGATACTACCGGCCTCGGAGCAGATCTCTATCGTAATCGCTCTCTTACCTTCCCTACCCACTCCACACATGTCCAACACCTTGTCACAGGAGGTCTCTGGAGCTGCCAGTCAGCCACTTGCGCGGCAGACTTCATCTCTGGCTTTGCTATCCAGCAGTCACTTGACTTCCTCGCTCTCACTGAGACGTGGATCACACATCAACCCCAGCTGCTCTCTTCCTTGCCTTCTCCTTCAGCCACACACCCAGACCATCTGGCAGGGGTGGTGGCACAGGTTTACTCATTTCACCCAAATGGATCTTTCCTCCTTACCCTCTTTAATCCTCCGCTGCACTTTTTAGTTTTGAGTCTTGAGTTCCATGCTGTGACAGTTACTCACCCAGACTCCTTGGGTCACTTCCTGGAAAAACTGGACATCCTCCTGTCCAACCTTCCTTGAAAATGGCCCTCAACTCATCCTCCTAGGAGACTTCAACGTCCTGACAGAGAAGTCATCTGACCTTTTATTCTTACTTCCTTTGCACTGTCACTCAATCCCTCTCCTACTATTCACAAAGCTGGCAATCACCTTGACTACATCTTCACTAGAAAATGCTCTACAAGTAACCTCACTGTAACTCCACTTCATCTCTCTGATCACTTATTCATCTCATACTCTCTTCCGCTCTCCCCAACTAACGACCGCACCCTATCAACCGACTTTGTACCCGTCCACCGCAACATTTTCTCCCTCCTCTCTGGCCTCAGCTGTTCTATCGGCTCTCACCTCAACAGACTCTTTCGCGCTCTTGGACCCAAACGTTGCCGCAGAGACTCTCCTAAGAACTGTCCTCTTTAAGACTCGACGGGCTGGCAGATCCCCTCCGGCTCTGTAGTTGTCTGAACCGGTGCGTGCTGTGAGAGCCACTCTGCGAGCATCGGAAAGGAAATGGCGTGAATACAAACAACCTGACGACATGCATACGTTTCAGTCGCTTATCTCCTCTATCTCTGCCGCAAAAAGCGCTTTTTACCAATCCATTACATGTCATTTAGCTGAAGATCCAGAATTCAGTCCTCCTCGAACCCCCCAGTCCTCCTCCTCCCTCCACCCTTCTTCCGGGAGACTTGTCACCTACTTTACCAAAAAAATTGCTGACATACGCTCCTCTTTCTCTAACCCACCTCCTTCTACCTGTATCCCACCGACTTCACACCCCTGTCTCCTAACAAAGTTCTTACCTTGGTAACCTCTGCCCATCCCACCACCTGCCCCCTCGACCCCATTCCATTCAACAGTATCGCCCCCGACCTTCATCCTTTCCTCACCGGTCTCATTAACAATGCTCTGTTATCTGTCTGTTTTCCCAACTCTCTGAAGGAGGCAAGAGTTAACCCACTCCTGAAGAAACCCATCCTCAACCATTCTGAAGTAAACAACTACAGACCGGTATCATGTCTTCAATTTCGGTCCAAAACTATTGGACGTGCTATCTTTAACCAACTCTCCTATTTTCACGTGTTCACTGTGTCGGAACCTTGTTCTCTTACTACTGTAATTCCTCAGGGCTCCATCCTGGGTGCCCTCCTCTTCTCTATCTTTACCAACTCACTTGGCTCAGTCATTCGCTCGCATGGTTTCTCCTACTATAGCTATGCCGATGACATCCAACCAATTCTCTCCTTCCCCCACTCGGACACTAGTGGCGGCACGGATCTCTGCCTGTCTTGACTGACATCTCTCAGTGGATGTTCACTCACCACCTGAAGATCAACCCCGACAAGACCGAACTACTTATCTTTCCCACTCAGGACCTGACTGTTAACTTCGGCAACTCCATATCAACGCCCACTCTGACTGCTAGGAATTTCGGCGTGACACTTGACCCCCAACCCTGACTGCCAACACCACAGTGACAACACGGTCCTATAGATACACGCCCTACAACATCAGGAGAATACGACCCCTTCTCACTCAGAAGGTGGCGCAGATACCGATTCAGGCTCTTGTCATCTCCCGCCTTGACTACTGTAACTCTCCTGGCAGGTCTCCCTGCTACCGCCATTCAACCACTGCAGCTCATCCAGAATGCAGCAGCTCGACTGATCTTCAACCTTCCGAAATTCTCCCACACGACTTCTCAGTTCTCTTCACTGGTTACCAGTGACTGCCCGCATCCAGTTCAAAACATTGGTTCTCACACTGTGAATAGATCGGGTCCAGTTTACATCCAGGGCATGGTAAAATCCTACATCCCAACCCGCACACTCCGCTCTGCATCTGCCAAGCTGCTTGTTCCTCCCTCTCTGAGAGAAAAGCACTCGGCGAGATCGCGACTCTTTGCTGTCCTGGCTCCCAAATGGTGGAATGAGCTCTTTGATGACATCAGGACTGCAGAGAGCCTTGTCTAAAACACTAGCAAATCGTGGCACTTTTAGGGCGTGAATATAAAGCAGCCATTTCTCTGATTGACCCGAAAATCCGGCATAGTATTCCTTGTTAGTGGCAGTGGCATGTTCACTGTGGAATAGCACCAGAGTCCAGCATACATTTGTAATCTCTTCCATTGATAGAGTAACCATGGGTTCTGGAAACGGGTTACCATTGAATCTAGGAACCACTATGGCATTTGTTATAGTGTGGACTATAATCATTATAATTGTGGTGGACAGACATCATGAGGTTATTGAGCTGGATCGGATTGAGGCCTCTGGCCTCTTTAGGTGATTAGGAGCATGCATCCATGCATGGAAGGGTTAAAGATCTGTATGATTTCCAGACTATATTCCTTTTCCTTGATTCAGTTACATTATGATAAAAAGCCGGATCTGATCTCTTTATCCTAACACTCTCCAAACTTCCCCTCAAAGGCATTCGTTGAAATAGTCTCACTAGGGTTGCAAAAAAGTAGGAAACTTTCCACTGGAAATTTGGGGGTAATTTAACTGTATTTACCTTGTCATAAGCAGACATGCATGCAAACATTTCAATACAACTTTTAAAAATGACATTTTTTACTTTTGTGAGTAGAACTTTATTCTTTCATCGAACAACAAAAACATAAACGTTGAATAAAAAAAAAGGTGTATTGCCAATGATCACCACACCACAACCAAGTTTGTTTTTCCCTGAATCCTTTTAGGTCTAAATGCTTTCTTCCTCAACATTGCATCCACGTTTTCTCGCTTAGATTTTTCAAAAGTTAGAGAATTAGACATGGTTCTATCCAATAACGGCATTATTGGGCCGCCAGCAATAATGGTTGATGTGATTTGCGAGGCGTCAGTCAGTCAACTTCTAATGTTCTTTCAGCGCGCCAACGACACACGTTATCATCTATGCAACCATCTTACACCTGTCTTGATGAGACATCAAGGTAGTAAGACAGCTATCTTACTTTTAAGAGTTTTCAAACACAGCCAGTACCTCCACTGTACAGTAGCCATGCACATCTCCCACTTATCGCAGCTCAAAATTGATACATTGAGCCTTTCTTCAACGATGAGCTGTCAGTTTACCAATGACTAGCAGCTTGTTTTTCTTATCATTAATATATTTACTCCAATAATATCATCAAAGCGTACCTGAGTCGATGTAGTCCTTGTGCTCAAATGCTGTAGTGGGCAGCACTGAAGTTGCCTGTTACGCCCTCCTCTGAAGCGAAGATACTGTAACACGCCGTCACACGTGAGCTGGCCACAAGGTGGCCACTTACCTAGTGTATATAGACAAAGGTTTATCTAGGGGTAGTATGTAAACCCCAGTGTATCTTACCTACACACTCCCATTGTGCGGTGCCCTTTTCCCTGGGACAACTGAAGAAACAAAAACTTAATGGTACAAACAACGTGATAACAACAGAACAAATAACAAAAATAACTTAACCTTCACGAGTTCAAATGACCAAATACATACACAAAACAATAGTTCCTTCCGCTCTCTCTCCAACAGCTCTGCCCCTTGTCTCTCCCGACCTCCTTTTAAGCAACGGCATCCTGCAGTTGATTGGCTGTGGGTGAGGGTGATTAGTGGCTGCAGGTGGGAGCTGGCAGTGGAGATTATCGCATGGTGGGTGTGTCAGAACACCTGTGGGAACACAAATCAAAACATACACACACACCCCCTCCCACAAGCAGGCCGAGGCACGTAACATTGCCCAACTCACACTTTTTGATGGACCCCGAAAGCCGCGAATAATCAAGGTGATGGTGTACTTTTTTCTGGACATACATACATCCTTCTCTCACTACTGTAAAAAGTTAGTCTACTGTATACAAATAAACTTTATCTTAAAATGAACATGGCTTCAGTTTTATGAGTTTGATTACGTTTATGTTCCCAACTAGTTGCATCCAACGTCCAGCTGAGCTAGGCGTGCATAGTCTTGTTCTCGACTATATTTAAGTTCCTTTGCAAAAAATCTTTGACACATTTCTTTTTTCAAAACTCCCGAGCCAAAATTCCCATTTGAAACTTTACGCCCCTTTGTAACCCTTGTCCTCACAAAGCAGCATTATCAAAACTATTAAGAGGCACAATCATACATTCAATTCTATCTAGACGGATGTGTGCTTCAACAACTACCTAATTTTAATGACATGGTTTCAATGTTATGGTCAAGAGATCAAAAGAGTAACTTTGCAAGAATGACTGTAGAAAAATATGCGCGCACACACCTGTTTGTCCTAGATGCCTTTTATATTTTCAAGGTTCTTATCAAGGCTTAATGCCTTAATGCAGGTAGATTTAGCTTTGACTTTCAGCCATCCTTTTTGTCCATTGCTTTTTGTCAATAGAGCTGAAAGAAGAGGTTTTATAAATCACATTATAATGCACATTGTATCAATAATGAATATTTGTGCCCAAACTTTTAATTTTGTTGTATGCACAACCAAATGTCATGGTAAGGTCAGTGAGCCTCTGATTGTGAATCAGCATATCTGCTGAGCACGGTGCCTGCTAGGAGAGTTAAATCTATTGATAACACAGGCTGTCTGTACATTAAAATAAGTTAAAACATACTGGCTTCTTAAATAATTCATGGACTCACGCAATGCATATATTGACTGACTTTGCAACACAATCCACATTAGTGAAGAACCAGCGCAGATGTCAGATATGACAAAAACCAGCACAGCGCACAGAAAGACCCATACTGCATTCGAAGGCTGGCTATAGACATAAACAACCTTTTGTTCCACACACTGAGACTGGAGCTGATTAAAAAATCCAGTTCTGTACAATTCAGTTCAGTTAGTTGAAACACAGAAGCAGAGAACTTCCAGCACAGGGTCCCTGTTTTTAAATAGCTACTAACTCAATAGGGACTGCTATTTTGACCCAGATTATTAAGCAGCCTTTAAAAATATCATATCCCACATCCCAGGACACACTGCATGTCCAGTGGAAGATGATATCATGGCGTTTTCATGTGGCACCACACCTGAGAATCCCTAAAAAGCTGCTATAGAGAGCCGAGAGTTAAGTCAAGTAGAGCCGGGTAATGCAATGACCAGTGTGGACCACATCTACTGATGTACATTTGGGCACATTAAAAGTATTGTATTGTATTTTTAAAGGAAACTTGTTTCATCTTTATTCATTATTCTATTTGTCTCCTTTTACTGGTGAATATTGACTAAAATTGTACTAAAATCCAGAATTCTAGTGTGTTCTTGTTGCAGAGCATCTGTCTCGCTGTGGCTGAGCGGCGGTACAAATTAAAAATTAGTTGATGTTGTTGAGTCATATTTTTTCTTTCAGCTGTATATAACATTTTCTTTATTAAATAACGATGCTGACATTTGAATGGGAAATCAAGACATGTCTGTTCAACAATGAAAACGTGTAGGTATTTAAATGTTCAAATAGTTAAAATAGATTTATCGTTGATGAAATGAATCCCCTGATGAGCTCATTTACCTGAATTTATTCAACCAACACAAAACAACTTGTGTAAGATTCCTGCTATTTTTGCAAACGAGCTCTTGCTCATTTCATAACATATCCCAAAACTTGGAATGAGCACAGAATGCCAGCCACTCATGAATAAGTTGCATAATATAAATGTTCTTGTGCCAGTGGATTCTGAGCTCCTCCAGATAACTGAAACCCTTGAGTGAGCTTTTATTCAGTCTTCCCATGTTTTTGCATGTGTATTCTGTTAGCTTCAACCATACTTGCACGTGAATGTTTAATTACCATGGATTGTTTGCATAAGCCACGCAGGGCCTGGTGTTAATGCGACGCAGTAGGAAATTATGTGAATGTCACTGCATATATAAGTCAAATAAATGAGAAACACAATCTTCCGGGGGGAGCTGGGCTGTGTACGCCTGTGATTGATCAAAAAGACGATGAATAAAGTTAAATGGCTTTCTTCAATTGGGCATGTTAAAATCAATATGTCTACACAGTAAGTGTAGTTGATCTAGGCCACATAGTTTAGCTTTTCTTTTTTTCTACCGATGGGTATTGATACATTAGGAGGGATTCATAGGGGTTCATGCAATAAACAAAGCCATTCTAATTTGTCATTTCTGTAAGGGTGGACCCCTCACTTGAGGTGAAGCTTTTGCAGGGTCACCAGATGTACCTGACCCACTGTTGACGGTCTAAAACGTAATCCTCATGACCTGGATTGTGGTCTCGTTCTGTCTTCTTTTTTGTCCTCCATTTTGTTCAGAACCAAACTGTACGTTTGTGACTCTTCCTTCTCTCTCTTGATGTTCTTATTACTGTCTTTATCCTCACAGTCAATTGATAGTATATGCCACTAAGGTGTTAGTAGGAAATCACATGAACAAATGTTGCAGTCTTAATTAACTAAGAAAGGGTTTAGGAAGCGTCTGTGAATGAGAGCTTTAGCTACCCTGTAGTCTTGACTAATTAAGCCAGGACGGATTTTAATTTAAAAACCATTAAGTCAAGCTTATAATCTTATAATAAGGACTTGTATTGCTTCCCAGGTAGCTATAATTTTAATTAAGTCTTATCTTAGCTAAATTTCTTTGGCACAAGACATCATCATAATTCTTCTTTAGCAACTTGAGAGAAAACTGGTTTGGTAAATGTGATGGCCTGCTCATTATGTTAAAAGTATTGACCAGTGCAGGCTTTTTCATGTTCATTAATTCTCCCAACTCAACAAATGCCAACGCTTCCTAGGTTAGCCAGCATACCCGTCCGCATTAGTGGCTATGGGGAGAGAAAGCACAAAAACTCCAGGGAGGAATTAGTAATGTGTGGAATTAATGAGATGTGAATTCTTATAGGAAAGAGAGAAAAGGAGAGAGAAGCTCAGTCGGAAATTTCCCGGCAGTCTAGGCCTATAGCAGCTTATTTTAGGGCTGGTCCAGGCCCAACTGATCCAGCCATAACTATACTTATCAAAGAGGAAAGTCTTAACCAACCGGGCAGCTAACTGGGTCTAGCTGTCGTTGTGGCAAAAGTGCCTCCACCTACCGGCATACGCCTTCCTTGTAGCGGGGGTTCTGGAGTGGAGAATGGTCTCCACGACCTCGGTCGAGAGACCAGTTTCTAAGAGGCGGGTCCCCTCAAGTGCCACGCCCATAGTTTCTATATCTCCGGGCGGGGGTGAACGATGGACCCCGACGCCTGAGACAGCAGGTCCACCCTGATGGGAATCTCCAAAGGAGGACCTGCGAGGAGCGACATAAGGTCCGCGAACCATACAAATGAAAGTTTATCGTGATAAATCAGTCCTCGGACCTGATCAGTGACGCGATGTGTTTGAGAGTGAGCATATTGAAGCTCACTTCACTTCGCATGGTTCAACCGCCGTAGATCTAGTATCGGACGCAAACCCCCATCCTTCATTGGAACGATGAAGTAGCGGCTGTAGCCCGACTCTCTGCCTGGAGGAAGAACTCGTTCTATAGCTCTCTTCCGCAGCAGGGTCTGTACTTCCCGCTCCAATACCAGAGCCTGCTGGGGGTCCACCACTGTTGGTAGCACCCCCCCAAATCGCGGCGGCCGCCACCTGAACTGGTTGGCATAGCCCCCGTCGATTGTATGCCGGACCCATTGAGATACATTGGGGAGGGCTCGCCACTCTCCCAAAAAATCTCTCAGGAGGCTGGTCTCTGGAAGTCTGCAGACGCAGTGCCCTGTAACAGCGCACTGGCAGGGAAGCGCTGGTCTAGTAGAGCTGGAACCCTCCTCGGAGGGGGCGAACGGCCCTCGGCCTCGCTGGAACCGGCCGTGCCCCGAAACAACGGCGGGGACAACGGACTGACTCCTGGAGAGTACCAGGGGGGATGGGAACACAGAGTAATGCGAACCGCTCTAGTGAGAGTTGGAGGCCGCATCGTCTGCAAAAAGCGGCGATGAAATCCGCAGCCCACTGGAAACGATTCAGACTTACTGCCTAGCCCCCGAACACAGCTCTCGCTTTGGGCGTACAGGGAATGGATGGCCCCAAGTAAGAACCCCCTCACCCCGTACTCCCGCAGCACCTCCCACATTTTCTCTCGGGGGACCCGGTCATACGCCTTCTCCAGATCCACAAAACACATGTAGACTGGATGAGCATACTCCCAGGCCCCCTCTAAGATTTGTGAAAGAGTAAAGAGCTGGTGCGTCGTTCCACGACCAGGACGAAAACCGCATTGTTCCTCTTCAATCCTTGGTTCGACTATTGGGCGAACCCTCCTATCCAGCACCTTGGAGTAGACTTTACCAGGGAGGCTAAGTAGTGTGATACCTCTGTAATTGGCACACACTCTCTGGTCCCCCTTGTTACGTGCCAGCAGGGCCAGACAGGCCTGCAGAGCTTCCTTGTGTGGTGTCCTTCCCTCCGCCATGTCTTGCAGGTGCTTCCAGGATCTGGCGTTAGTGGAGGTGACTGGAGTCCACCTGTGCAGAGTTGCCAGCTGCTGAGTGGCTCACAATTGTTCCATCCAGCCAATCGCTGTTGTGGGCTGCCTACAAAAGAGGCGCTCTGGCGGTTTTTAGAGATCCCAGCCAGCCTTTTGTTTGTTTTGTTTTCTAAAGAAAGAGTTAGTTAGGCCTATTTTGGTTTTTTACTTTTGTTTATTTGGCACAACTATCCTGTCTCTACCTCCGCCACATTTGTCAATTATCTGTAAATAAAACTTGTTTTTGAACGGCACTTTGACTCAGATAATTTCGGTTTTTGTTTAGTTATTGTTCCACATTGTGGACGTAACACCCCTTTTTGAAGAGAGGTACCACCACCCCGGTCGGCCACTCTTTTGGCACTGTCCCAGACTTCCACACAATGTTGAAGAGGTGTGTCACCCAAGACAACCCTACAAAACCCATTGCTTTTAGCATCTCTGGCCAAATCTCATCAATCCCCGGGGCTTTGCCTCTGCGGAGTTGCTTGACTCAGTGACCTCCACCAGGCAGCAATTGAACTAATGTTTTTAAGTTGAACCGCCTTGATTTTTTTTTACTGTGTATGTGAAGAATATTGCACAAAAAGATGACTTCCTTTCTTCGCCTCATTTGGCTCATATTTTCCTTTTCTCACGTCTTAGGAATGACTGTGGTGCATGGAGTAGAAGGTCCACTTCTCACTACATTGTTAATTGTTCAACCCCAGTTGCTCCAAGTCTAGAGTCGAAGTATCCTTGGACGAGATTTGGGAAGGGTAGAATGCAGACAATAATTTCGCCACGAGGATCAATGAAGTATACTTTCTTCTTTAATCACACCCTTGTATCGAATAGTTATAAGCTTTTTCAGATAAACAATAAGCTCTTACATCACTGAGTGAGCTTATAGTGGAACATCTATTATTAGTATATATATTTCAGGATTCATTCTGAGTGGAATCGTATCAAGCAAGTTGATTGAACCTGAAATTGAGTTGCGTTTCGATGGGCACAAACAGAGCACACGTGAGCACGCTCCACCGGCGGACTGACAGCAGGCGTCGGAAGAGAAAAGAAGCAGTTGCCTTCTGATGGGGCTGCGGTAGCAGCTTAGCTAGCAGCAGTCGTCTGTTGTCAGCTTCCTTTAGCACAGCTTGTTCATGCCGCCCTCCCATGTTTAGAATGTTGAATGCTTTGCCAACACATTACCTACATTTTGGTCATCCTGGGTCTTTGTCTATCGTAACCCATGACATGTACTTTGATATGGCCACAAACTTTTCAGTTAAGGTGCGTTCACACAAGCGTGGTGAAAATAATTTGCGCTGTGATTATGGGAGCATTTGCTTGCTTATATTTTAAAGAGTCTAAAACAACATTAACATATGAATTTTACACATTTCCATGACTTGATTCCATCTGTAATCTTTTTTTTCCAAGCGCTTTTCAGGCCTAGAAATAACCATTTTAAAATCGATGACCTGTTCAGGTTTTTTATTAACCACCAAGCCATAACGCACCGCCTAAACTTTATGGACACTTGCTGTGAGAGCTAAGTAGTATGAAAGGTAAAACTCAAACTGTTTAGAAGACATCTCTGGTCTAGACTCAGAATACAATTTTTTCAAATGCACGAGTGCTTGCCATGATGAAATAATTATATGTCTTGCATGACAAGAGTATCTACTGTAAACCATCTTAAACGGTTTGCAAACTACAAATAGACAATTATAAACCATGCGGTGCAAGGGACACACTGTTGTGTGAATAACATAAATTTGTGTGAGTTGAAAGTTTTCAATTGACTTAACACACCTTTTAAGTGCACCGTAAAACTTTTTACTGTAAGATACTGTACAATTTACAGTACCTCTACTGTATCAAGGGACTACAGCAGCTTGCTTTATTACAATTATACTGTATTTTACTGTAATTCCGTTTCACCTGTAAGATATACAGTGCCCCTACTGTGACAGAGAATTACAGTACGTCATTGTAATAAAACGTTTGATTCTAAAAGGAACAACACATTACTGTTAAGTTTCACATGTGAGATACTGTACAATATACATGTTGAATCAAAATATTAATTATATTGCTGAACTAGTTCCAAAAATCACGGTATTTCAAGGTTAGCTCTTTAACCGAAAACATTAACTGTAGTGGAAGCATCTCTATAATATTAATAACATTAGTATGAAAAATAATCGGACACAACATCTAACAATTTTCTTATTTATTAGAACAGTATAAGTTTGAGCAAACATGGCATCGTAATAACAAACTCAAATGACCAAATACAAATAATATATACAAGTCAAAATGGAATGGATAAGTTGCGTGTGTGAGTGTGTTTATCTAAGTGAGAAATGGGCTGACATTTGTACTTAACGAAACTTAATATGTTACTAATCAGTTTGAAAAGAAAAGATTCTCCCAAAGTACGAGGGTTTTTTTACTTGACAGATCCATGCTGTTAAACATAATTGTGTGCTAATCAATTAGTCAACTTCAATAATAAACAAAACAATAAAAATGCCTGTTTGGAAATTGTGAAGAGTTAAATAAAAAACACCCCATAAAAATACAAAGATAGTTGGGTGGTCAGTGAATGACTGAAATATATTTGTATGCGTGTGTTTGAGGGAGGGGTCCCAGAATGCCTTGCTTTTGCAGCAGTCTACTGTAATCGCACAATACAGTAGGTAACTGTTACATCAAAGTCTTACAGTGTGCTTTGGACCCGGCGTAACCATGGTTTAGACATTGGGCGGGTCTAAATGAAACTGCGGTCATGTGCACCGCATTTTTTTTTAAATGCACTTCTACTGCGGGCGTTACGGTAAAAGGGCTTTCAGCCTTAAAGGCACTAATCGCCCATCTATGAAGTATCAAATCCCAATCTTTGAACGGTCTTTAAACCAGATCTAAGATGGGCAACACTCTGCTTTCAATTGATCCTATTTCATGTCGATCTCCTCTATCACCCTATACAGTTACATAAAATACTACTGTGTAGTTTCTGAGAAAATTGAAGGTAAAGTTAGAACCTTTGCCATTATATTCGTCTTTTTTTCAATATTTGAACTGTCTTCAAATCAGATATAAGCCGGGTAACATTCACTTGATTCAAGTTGACCTCCTCTATTAACTAATAAAATATTACTGTGTACTTTGAGATAACTGATGGCAAGGTTAGTACTTTTGCCATTATATTCGTCTTTTCTCAATATTTGACCTCTCTTTAAATCAGATAGCAGCCGGGTAACACTCTTCTGACACATGATCCTATTTCATGTTGACCTCCTCTGTCACCCTGTAAAGTTACATAAAATATTACGGTGTACTTTTTGACAAAATTGAAGGTAAAGTCAGTAATATTGCCATTCTATTAGTCTTTTTTCAATATTTGATATATATATATATATATATATATTTTTCCCAATCTTAACCAATCAGATGCAGGATTTCATCTAGCTGTATTATTAGTACAATTAAAGTCCTACAATTTGTCTTTTAGTCAAGGTATAGTCTGAAGAAGTGTGTTTTTAGTGGCGGAACATGTAAAGACTCCTGGTGTCATCTGAAAGCTCATTTCACCATTTACAAGCCAGGAAAGCAAAGAGTCGTGATCTTGTCAATTGTGTTGCTCTCAATGAGGAAATAGGGAATGTTTTTGGATTCGACTCACAACTTTTCTGGGGTTTGATGAGTGCTCATCAAAAGTGGCCCACAGGTGGCTCACATTCTACAACCGGCTCCAACCCAGTTAACCTATAATCATTGACTTAACCAGATAAAACTGCGAGATGCTGAGCGCCAGCATTCCTGTCGGAAACTTAGGAGGGTACCACTTGTTAGATAGTTGGATTAGTCTATCACCACTATACTTAGATCTGACGACCAATTGGCACATCAGCCTGTCCAGGCATAGTTCACCATCTTCTGGGGTCCTATAGCACGAGCCAATGGTGGGCCCGATCCCAAAGGGCTGGGATCGCACCTCAGCCGGCACGCGTCAGCCTTCACTTTTATTGAGCTACAGGGTTTGGTTGCACCCTCTGACTCGCGTGCTAAACTCCTTTGGCTGGAGTTCGTTAATCAACGCCCTGGCGATACAACGAGGTTGGGTCGCTCTAAGGACTGTCTTCCCCGGAGAATCTTTGCACCGGGGGCAGGGTCGGCCGAGAAGCGGTGGCGGTACAGGGCCGCAGTGCCTTTTGACCTCTCAACGGCTTTACGCCCTGTTGAACTCTGTTCATAGTTCTTTTTAATTTTTCTTCATTGGCATGACGTTATTTTGGGGGTAAAACATATTTCATCCCATATTTGGGGAGCTTTTATCAACCATAAAATGTATGCGCCCACCCCCTAACTTGATTTTGGTTTGTTGCCTCAGGGCAACTTGTATATATTAAGTGAAATAAGTCAAAAAAGCAATGTAGGCATTTAGAAAGAAGTTCATTTTGAGGACATTAATCACAAATGGATCCAAACATAAATTCTAAAATATTAAACAAAGAAATGAAATTACCAACACTGTATGTGCAAAATCCACATACAAAACATGTAAACTTAAAGGGCTGGTTTGTGTCACATTGTATGGCATATACATTCGACTGGCCTACAATAAGCTGAAGAATATCTTAAAATACTGAAGGGGGGGACATGATATCATTAGAAATGTTATGCCAGGGCGAGCACAGAATGTATTGTGGGGTGTTCAACCTCTACTATGTCTGCATCCTCATCTTGATCCACAGTCTCCCTGTCACGTTATCCTAAGAAAGTACAAATATAAATGTCATATTCAAAATAAATGAATGACACACATTGTTCTACTGACTGACCCCTGATCTCCTAACTGTCTGGCAGGGATCCAATCTTTCTGACTCCTTTCAAGCTCATTTTCCTCATTGTCACTGTCCTCACTGTCAGATGGATCAGCCCTAACAGCTTGATTTTCAAACATTTCGCCCATTAAATATTCCTGTGTCCATTCCCATTCAATAGTTGGTACAACAAAAATATTGACTATGGTTAATGACCTAACTGCACAGTGTTGCCTTGTGGCAACTAACCAGTTAACTAACACCCAGTTTTAGTTAAGAAATAACAACAAATATACTTCTTTACATACTCATGCACACAAAAACATTTTCTTTAATGACTATATTTCATAGACCAGTTTAAAAGTTACTTTTGTCTCACAGATTCCGGGCATTGTGTCCCATCCAGCTTGGCAGCCATAACAGAATGTTATGTTTGGGCCCTCATTTGATTGGACGCAGACATGTCTGCTGACATTATATAAGGGGTTGAACGCAACCTTTTGGATGCAAACAGCCAATTAGGAGCAGGCCTCCCGTCAGGGCCTCTATCACCTTCTTGTGTTGTGCTGTACACGTATGTTTGGTTGCATGTTGTGATGGTTTTTAATGGTGTCTTAAAATCTGTATACTAACACAGAGCACCTTCTTGTGTTGTGCTGTACAGGGAATCTTCTGCTGTTTTGCTCCATGATATTTGGTAATCTTTCATCTACTTTGTCATTTCTTTTACTGTTTGGGTTTTTCTTGCTGTGTTTCGTCGACTTAAGTTTGTTTTCTTATAGTTATTGGTGTTTACTGTGGTACGGAGGTATTTTCTATCATTCCTGGGGTGCAAGTCCCCAGGTGGCGTTGTTGGTCTCTCTCCCTAACGCCCCGCCACATATACATTGTTTTAAATTAAAGGGTAGGTCAGTGAAAGGTCTGAAGGTTACAGTCTGCCATAGAGGTTTACGGTACTCGATCTGATGTGCAGGCTGATCGGTCCCACGTGGAACCGCATTTTGGCACTGGGCTCTTTCCTCTTCGCTTACCGCTACTGCGGGTAACCTTGTAAGTTTCCTTTCCTGCACTTAGTAACATGCTTCAATTCAGAGGGTTAGCTTGTCTGATCTGAGGTCAAAGTCAAATGAGGTGCAGCCGCAGAACTGCTGGAGCGATAGAGGAGGGTCCCACCCATGGACCCCCGCGGGAGCAACTTCTTTCGTAACCGGAACACGCATAACGCGGTCAGTACAAAAACAAAAGTCTACCGGCAGCTACATCCAACCGAGGTGGAATAATGGCCTGATAGAGGCCCCTGGATCGTACATCCTGTGGTCTGCACTGAAGGGGACAAAGGACCAACTGCACTGACTCTCTTAGTTCAAACTGTACAGTAAAAGGTTTATGGAAATATATATGGACATAGAGGGAAGGGAAATGACGAATAACATGTCATTCTTACCGATTTCACCTTTACTTTTCTCATAAGCTATACAGTCAAATTGTATGTACCTTTACATGTTAATAGAGGAGGTCAACTTGAAGTAGGATCAAGTGTCAAAATAATGTTACCCGGCTTATATCTGATTCAAAGATTGAAAAAAAGACGAATATAATGGCAAAAGTACTAACTTTACCTTCAGTTTTCTCAAAAAGTACACAGTAATATTTTATGTAAATGTACATGGTGATAGAGGAGGTCAACATGAAATAGGATCAAGTGTCAAGTGTTACCCGGCTGCTATCTGATTTAAAGACAGTTCAAAGATTGAAAAAAGACACTTCAAATGATCAGTGCATTTTTGGCTGTACAGCCCTTTTTACCGTAATACCTAACATAGAGGCGCATTTCATTTTGAAATGCGGTCCACATGACCGCAGTTAAATGAATAGCCTTCCCCAAGTGTGGTGTAACAGTGAGCGTGTTCTCCTCTCTGGTTGGTCATTTAATAAACTGTTTGTACTCAGCAAGTTCATGGCTTAGATGTCCTTTGTTACGGTCCCTAACGACAATAACTAAGGAGTCCGGGTTGGTCCGCTCTACACGCCATATCTGGATGTATTTAAACACCCACCAGAATAAATGAAGCAAACGCACGGGGGAGTAAAAGTGTTTACAGTTAATGATAAAATATTGCAGACCATATGGTCCTCATGGTGGAGGCAGTGATGTCACACACACACACACACACACACACACACACACACAGAGAGAGAGAGAGACCAGACTTGGCTGATGCATCTCTTCTTCAGCATCCATTTTACGGAATTTGGAAGCGAAGGACACACATTTCTCTCGCAAGCTCTTCTCTCCTTCTAAGGCAGTTTCCTCGAGCGAAAGCGAAGCTTTCATCGACAGTATTCCGTAACAATCCTGTTTACGTGGAGCGCGAGCAGGTCGTCCTCGTCTCCGGGAGGCGACACCGCATCTCGTTTGTGGCGATCCGCACCTCGAGACGCAAAAACGGAATATCCGACGGTTTCCAAGTTGCCCTGGAAGTTGCGCATTGACAGCACGAGATGGGGATCTGTGGCTATTTGTCGGTGCCGGGAAAATGCCTCGTCCTCCTCGGACTTAAATTGTTAATCCTTGTACCTGCAGGAGTTCCGGCCAGGAGCGGGGATTCAGTATTAAAGGACAACATCACCGTGAGACAGGGGGACAGCGCCGTGTTAAAGTAAGTCTCCTAACTGTGTGTTTTCACCACATCACTAATGGCATCTCCTCTCGATCTGCATGCGAGCTCGCCTTGTGTTCTGCAGCTCGCGTCGGTCGGACTGGTAGTTAATAAAGGTCACCTCTGATCTTCCATATGAATCGCAACCATAGAAGTACAGGCACTGCACGCGCGTCATGTGGAAGTTGCATAATGTGCGCATGTCGGTTTTCAGCCTCTCGTGCTCATTGCCCTTGAATGTTATTGATCCAGTTGCTTAAGTTCCCGCTGAGCTTAGCTACTCAAATTCGGCCTGGGAGGGGTTATGTACGTATTGATTTCATTGTGTGATACAAATGCAATTATGACTTTTAATGTCAGGGCTGATTGTCTTTCGTCACACTTCATGAAGACTGAACAGTGACTATTTTGAACAGATGTGGCATAAATGATAAATAACTATATTTTTTTCAATGAGATTCTCATACATATTCACACAAAAACAAACAAATATACAGCTATATTTTGTGTGTATATATATATGATCCATCAAGTCTTATAATCCTGCACCATATCCTCTGGAATTGTGTTTATTTTAAGATTTTCTCTGCTCTCACTGCGATAACTTTTATTGGTCTTGTCAAATTGAGCTGTATGCTTGCAGTAGTTCTTTGTATAAGAATAGACCAGGTGCGGTGCTCTTCCCACCCACATGCAAACACGCACACACACACAAGCATATATTTCCTTAGAAACAGACATCAACACCTATATACTTAGACTGTAATACACCTTAGTTACATCCACTGTTTAGCTGCCTAATTCAGTGCCGGGTGAAGACTGAGAGTCAATGCCAAAGCTGAAGAACCATATATCGTTTTGGGTTTCAATTGTAATAATCAAGGGTAAAGAGAATTGATGAAGAACTTAAAAGAACCAGCTTCACATTTAGCACATTTCAACAATGCAAAGAATCAATTTGCATTTGAAGTCAAGCCCAAATAAGGGTGAAGCCATGCTTTTCAAAAAATGCTGAACAGTAGCACACATATGGTGCTACAGATGCTAACACACTGCTAACTAAAAGCATGATTTACAAAAAGTTGCTCTCAAAACAAGAAATTTACCCGGATATAAATATGACTCCTTTGTAATAGAGTTACACTTTGTCCTCAATCTGTCAGTGCAGTTAACCGGCTTGGAGGCAGCTGAATATATGAGGTATTTAGACGTTTAATTGCACGGTTTTGTCACAATGAAGTTGCTGCTGGTGCGCAGGGTGAGGCCGGAACGGCGGCCAGGCCTCGGGCTCTCGGGGGGGCAACCGGTACGGTGGCCGGGCCTTGGGGTTTCGGGGGGCGACCAGTACGGCAGCAAGGGCGGTGGGCGGTGACCGGAGTCTGTTGTGCCGGGCAGCCAGCTGCACGCTGCGTGGACCCCCAAACGCCAGACGAGTTCCCAAAAATGGATTGTCCAGGAGAAACCCGGCTGAGTCCTTCGATGGTTGCGTCATTCTGCTTCATTAAAGAGCACTTGCCCTGCGTCTGAGTCCTCCTGAGGACTCAAACGCAGAGTTTCCAAAAAGGGCTCTTTAATCAAAACAAGAAGACAGACGTGTATAAACCACCACAAGCAACATAGACAATGAAGCGACAGGGGACAACAGGCAGACAGGGCTTAAATGAACTAGGGAGGTGCAGGTGATTGGACACAGGTGGAAACAATCAGGCAATCACAGGACAAGGCAGGAAGTGAAGCTAACCTAGGGACACAAGAGACATGAAACTACAAAATAAAACAGGAAGAAGAACCAAACCGTGACAGGTTTAATGACTGCTGACAAAAAGGGGCAGCTAAACAGGTTGCCATTGTACCATGGGTAGAAGAGATGAAAGACAATGCACACATGAACCACAGAGGGGGTGGAAAGTCTGTATCCTTGAGTTTAGTCCTTGCCATTCCTCCTCTATTCTGTGCAGCCTCCAAGAGCCAGGTGTGGGAGCCAGAAATGTGTGTGCTGGCCTCCACTAGTTTGTGAAAGTTGTTGAGTAGTCGTTCGGATCCACTGAAATCAGATATTTCACTCTCCACACTGTGTGGTAACAGGGAGTATTCCACCTCTTGCTCCTTTGTCACACCGATGCTGCGTTTTGTATGGTTGCACCTGGAGCTCTTTTGGCAGCTGTTCTTCTTTTCTCGCTTTAACCTATGCCTCGCACAATAGAGGAGTCTTCAAATAACTCATGGAGCAGCTATAACCCTGAGTTGAATCTTAAAAGCAGAGGTGTTAGTGAGTGTACTCATAAGTTGACAATGCAGTTGTGCTGCTCCTCAGTGTTTCCAATAAACTGCCCTAAAAGTAGATGAACTGCATCATTGCAGTTAGTAATCAAGGAAACCATGCCCGCTTTGAGCTTTTTCCCTAGCAGCAAGGGATGAACGGTGTTGAAACCCCAGCGGAGAAATATAAGAACGTCATTCTGATTCGTCTTTCCAGCTTCTGCGGGTGGAAGTGAGGCCCGTGGTGCTGGAATAGCATTGTCCTCATCTTTGACAACTAACTGGTACATGGCTGCAGCACCCCCGGAGCTGATGCTGTGAGCACCCCCTAGCTATCTTGTGTGGAGCCCCTCTAACTCTCCAGGCCCTTAAAAAGCACTGGGAGGGCACCTGGTTAGGTCGGCAGTCTGAGAGGTGTGCGGCTGTGGTGTTAACCTCTGATTTGATCAAAGCAATGAGAAAAGTATACAGGCCGGAATTGCAAGACGCTGTAATATTTTCAAACTCATTTCCAAAGCTATAAAATGTTAGGAACTTGCGTTTGCCACTCACAAATTGCTTTAATTAATGTTTTTGGCCATTAACTCTTGAAAGCTCTTGAAAGTCAGCATGTCATATTGTGCCTCTGAAAGTAAATTTCAAATCACCTGCGTTGAAAAAAAAATTAGCTTTAAACTTGTTAAGGGTTACTTTTAGGTCCACCAGTGTAATTCTGGCAATATGTTTAGATGGGTCGCGGACCTGTTTTTAGTCCGATGCATGGGGAAATAAAAAAATTAAAATAAAATTTAAAAAAATTGGCGCCGCAAAGAAAACCGCTAGCACCCCCCCGTCGACACCGCTAGCACCATCCCCCCCCCCCCCCGTTGACCGATCGATTTGGGTCGCGGCTTGTCATTAATCGGTGGATGGTGGGTCCCGGAGCCAGACCAGTTGAGAACCACTGGTTTAAATGAAAGATGTATTACATCGAAATTATTTCCTATTGCCTGTAATTTTCCTATGGTACTATTTTATTTCTACAGGGCTGGGATATTAAGACAGTCAAGGATAACACAAAGCAGAATCATTCTCACATAAAGAAAGCCACTGCCAATCGGAACTAGAGCAGATGTGAGAAGGAGAATAATCAGCATCATTCAGCATAGCTTTAAAAGCAATAATATCTTTTAATTTTGCAGAAATGCAGACCACTAGAAAAACTAAAATGCCTGTAATAACACATTACATAAGCATTAAGGTAATGCCAATTTTAAGCACACATACGTGGGCCGTGAAGTTTTATTTACAGAGGAATATAATTGATTTCAGTTGGCTGGAATGTTGATAGTTTGTTTATGTGCCAGTGGTAACCCAGATAGCAAAAGTACTCCACCAAGGAGGTATCATCCACCTGATCCGCCATGGAGGTATCATAAACTCAGGGGCGGTCTCCAGATGCACAGCAGGATTGATCTGGAACGAATCCGCGTCAACGGCTTAAATCCGTACCGAATGTCAAAATAAAGATCAGGTGCGGTCTGTAGCCAGCTTAAATCCGTACCGGATGTCGAAGATAAAGAGACCCCACCCATATTTGATTTGAACATGTTTATAAAGTGCTCATTTGACCAAAAATTGTTTCAAAGCAGATCCATTTCTTAAAAACAACCCCAGAAATAGCATTGAATATACATAATTAAGCCAAAAAAAAATATTATAAAGGTTGTTGAATATTAGCAGCACGCCTCCTGGAGGTACCCCATTTTGCTGCCAGGAATTTTATCATCTGTGGTGGCACTATGATTCTTTCTTTCAGCATCTGTAATCATATGAATCGCACCTTATAAAAGTGCCAACAAAAAGAGATATTATTTCCATACCGTATCACGAATGATCCTGCTGTTATACGTTTGCCAGTCAGGTCCAGGCTCCTCACAGCCCTGTCACCACTTCTTCCAACATCACCACTGAACATGCGGTCAAGCTCCATGTGACATGGTTTTGTGTCATATCCTTTGATGGTTGCCAGGGAACAGTTCTATTACCGTATTTTCGCGACTATAAGGCGCACTGGATTATAAAACGCACCTTCAATGAAACGCCGATTTTAGAACTATTTTCCTATATAGGGCGCACCGGATTATAAGGCGCATAGAATAGAAGATACTGCAGTAAAATGTTTGACTGGGGTTGCGTTATGCATCCACTAGATCGTGCTGTGCTAAATCAAACGTTATTAAGTGTTCACTCCCATGGTAACGTTGTTCAAACGTTAATGTGGATATTAACAATATCTCTGAAGCTCCAACTTTCGTTCTTGATTAATGAAAACATTCTTGGCAAATGCTTTCGTGCATCTTGCACCGAGAGGCAGCGCTGGAACAGACGGTGGCGCCTCGCGGCGGACCGTCAGCTCGATCCCGAGATCCAACTACGAGCTTTTTAACTACAGCAGCTTTAAAATACGCTGTTGGAGCTGGAATTACCGCGGCTGCTGGCACCAGACTTTCCCTCCAATGGATCCTCGTTAACCAGTATGGATCAACCAATTGATCCATCTATATGGCGCACCGGATTATAAGGCGCACTGTCGTTTTATGAGAAAATAGGTATAGTCGCGAAAATACGGTATATCCGATACTCAATAGATACTCAATAGAATGTTTTAAAACACACAATGCCATCAAACAGCGCATTATTACTGTGCTGGTGACTTACTAGCTTGTAGAAGGTGTTCCTTCTGCTGGTCTTCCAATATCCAGCTGTGGAGGTGATGGAGTACTTGTGAGAGGCCACTGTGTCACTGGTGGCTGGACAGCTTTCATTAAGATTTTTCTTCTCACTGTCGTGAGAGAACCCAAAGAAATGTCTATGAAGGGGGTTAGATAAAAGTTAATTTGTTATCATAAATAACACTGAATGATGGATGCTGTATTTTTTATTAAGGTAAAAGAACTGTAATAAAAATAATGAAAAATGTATATGCATTTACTCACACCGACTCTTTCATCCCTCTTATAATGAGTTCAACAGCAGTCACTGTCCATTTACCAGTTCTGTGGCACCACTGCTACGGTTTGGTTTCTGATGAGCTCAATAAAGTGGAACATCCTGAATAATTAAGGGAACAAAACTTTTTTTCATATCACGGTATTGCTTTTCTAAGTAAATACATTAATTCACTGACCCCGAAAACAACAGCGGCTACCCGCCAACTTGCTCACAACTGGCCGGCAAGTTAACTAATCTAATCTATTCGGATGTAGGTACTGTATTTACTTATGGCGTTATGGTGTACATCAGTCTTGTTCAGCGAAGGGGAGCATTTCCCATCTGTCTTTCGGTGCTGACTGTCCGCTAGCTCTTTTTTAGGAGAGTGGGGGCAGCACTTGGTTCATTTCTGAACTTTAACTTGGAGCAGGAGAGGTACTCCCGAGTTCTACTTGCAGGCGAACAACTTGTACCCATCGTCACCACCATAGTAACGTTTAAATATGCAGATATATTTGTTTGCTGGTCACGCAACATATTTTTCTCTCCCAGCTGGTGGAAGTGCGCACACGTCTCGCGCGCATTGGGGCGGAACTACGCCATGAGCGATACTGAGCGCAAAGGAGAGTTGTAAACCCAACCATTTAGAGACAGGAATGTCTGGTACGCGTCTCCTCATACGGACATATGCGAACACGCATTTTAAATTCCACACTTTTTCAGGGGGTGGGGGAGCCCCGCTGTTATAATGGTAGGAGAAACACTGAATTGAAAGATAGGGATAAACAAATACACATTATTTACAATATTTGGCTTTTTTAAGGTCACACCAACAATATTGGTGTATAAATTTGGTCACGGAATCAACCCGGTGATTGAGATGTTTTGGTAACCCTTCATGCTGCTGGTAGCTTCCCTCAATGACTTGTCTGTGCAGTGAGAAGCAATATACTGTATAATACTAATTGTGTCCATCTGCTCTATAGACGCCATGAGATTAAATATAATCTTTGAGATCACCATGTTTATTTTATTATTATTATTTTATTTAAATATATGTGAATCATGTGTATTTGTACCTTAAGCAGCCACTGAGCGAATTATATTTTACGGTAGTGAAAACAATCTTTTTTCAGCCTGCTTTCAGATTTTGTGTAAAAGACTTTCTGCAAAAGTCCAGCAAACGGTTTGGCTGACGGTGGGGGGTATACTAGTTGGTCTGCTGGTGCTCTCTCATGGACGTATTCGTGCATGTCACAGTGCCACTGTTATAATGGTAGGGTAAACACTTAATTTCTCATTTCATGGGTAATTTGGGATTTTTTTGAGGTGATGCATGTGCTTTTGAAGAAAAGCAAAAAAACAATGCATTCCAGTACCGGTTTTGATAACCATGGCAACAGCAGGAGCTTCGGATCATTGCGGTCAACCTCAGCAATCAGACACAGAACAGAAGACCACAGGGTGTGAATCCATTTTGGTCTCTAACCATCGTCCTTGCAAAATCCCCCACTCCCAAACCGCATTTTTTCCCTCTTCCCATCTCCCAGTTTTTAGGCCGTTTTACTGCTGCTGTGCCAGAAGAGGCCTGGAAACATGGACCGAAGGTCACTGCTACTGGTTGCACTGATCTGCCACTGACAGGCCCTTTGTAATCCGCCTCCCTGTGCCCCCCCCCCCCCCCCCCCCCCCCCCCAGGTGGACAGATTAGCACCAGAGGTGGTTGGGGTAATGTGTGTCTGACCTTCACTTAGCCTTGGAAGCTGGGGTGTGGAGAGCCCGCTGATGACGGCACCGTCCGAGTAAAAGTGCAGTCACACTAGAATTGACAGCCATGTTTGAGAAGGTGTGAGTAGGTTAAATTGCTTCCTGTGCCAAGATAACTATTTCTGCCAGTGGGAAATGGAAGTCATAGTGATGGTGTAGCACTTCTTTTCTTAGGACGTCTTTATGCCGCTCTGTGTAGAGCTATTTCAACCAGTGGGTATGTGTTAAGACAGCAAATCCAGGATGAGAACCTTCTTTTATTGTCAGCCTAACACTAGCTGAGATGCACATGCTAGGGGATGCATTTGAAAGAGCCATTCATTGACTGTTTACATTACAAGCAAATGTGGCAGGTGACGCAGGTCTGGTTTAATGTCGAAACAGAATTCTGATTTCCTTTTCACTTCCCAGGAAACTCTCATACCCGGTTACAAATCTGATTACTGGCTATAGGACTGCTGTTAGAATGGTCATAATGGAGGTGATGCAAGTTTTTTTTAATTTGTTGACACAATTTAAAAAAAGAAAATGATTGATATACAGTATACACTCACCTAAAGGATTATTAGGAACATCTGTTTAATTTCTCATTAATGCAATTATCTACTCAACTAATCACATCGCAGTTGCTTCAATGCATTTAGGGGTGTGGTCCTGGTCAAGACAATCTCCTGAACTCCAAACTGAACTGTCAGAATGGGAAAGAGAGGTGATTCAAGCAATTTTGAGCGTGGCATATGGTTCCAGATGGGCCGGTCTGAGTATTTCACAATCTCCTCAGTTACTGGGATTTTCACGCACAACCATTGATAGGGTAGAATGGTGTGAAAAGGGAAAAACATTCAGAATGCGTCTGTTCTGTGGGCGAAAATGCCTTGTTGATGCTAGAGGTCAGAGGAGAATGGGCTAACTGATTCAAGCAGAAGAATCAGAAGAGCAACTCTGACTGAAAATAACTCGTTACAACCGAGGTGTGCAGAAAAGCATTTGTGAAGCCACAGCACGCAAAACCTTGAGGCGGATGGGCTACAACAGAAGACCCCACCGGGTACCACTCATCTCCACTACAAATAGGAAAAAGAGGCTACAATTTGCAAGAGCTCACCAAAACACAGTTGAAGACTGGAAAAATGTTGCCTGGTCTGATGAGTCTCAATTTCTGATGAGACATTCAGATGGTAGAGTCAGTGTAAAGAATGAGAACATGGATCCATCATGCCTTGTTACCACTATGCAGGCTGCCGGTGGTGGTGTAATGGTGTGGGGGATGTTTTCTTGGCACACTTTAGACCCCTTAGTGCCAATTGGGCATCCATCAACTGCAAGATGCTATCCAATCAAAATAATGCTTTCAGCACCTTGTGGAATCAATGCCTCGTAGAATTGAGGCAGTTCTAAAGTCCAAAGGGGGTCAAACACAGTATTAGTATGGTGTTCCTAATAATCCTTTAAGTGAGTCAGGAGATTCTGATGTACCATTAAAAATTAAAGCCTCTCAGAATACTATAGATGAATCAATTTCCTTCCATATCTCAATCACCAGACTACATTTGGTCATTTTCAAATTAGGTTTAAAAGGAAACAATCAATACTGTCCCGACCATTCCACTTCAGGTTGATAGTACACATCCCCAAGGTGACACTTATGGATAACCAGGACATTCTGATGTTCCATCCCAAAATAAAAGCCTCTCAAAAAACCATACATGACCCAAACATTTTTAAAAGGTGTTTTTTTTTTTTATTGCGCCCTACGCACATAGTTTAATATTTCTTCCGGCAAGAGCACACTGCGTGGATTTGAAAAGAATCGGGTTTAATCCCTAATCTTCAACAATTATGAAAAAATTAGGGTGTGTTCAGTGGTTCAATCTTTACACAATTTTGGTGAGGGCAGGCCAAGCCATTTGGAAGTTATAAATCTTGCCAGATTAAGCCACACCCCTTGCTTCATTTACCGTAATATCTCCTTAAAACCATAAGACAGGTTAGAAAGTCATATGGATATAGAAAAAATCATATGGATGTTTAAAGGGTGAGAAGTTCATGCTATATGAGAAATATGGAGCAGATAAGAAGAAAAGGATTGAATTCTAAACATTGCTGAAACAACAGAAATTGGAAATACTGGAATGAATTTAACAATTGTTGAAAATACAGAAATGAGATAAGCTGAAATGAACTTGAAAGAATTGCAAAATAACAGAAATGGGAGAAGCTTCTATGAATTTGAAAACACAGAAATAATAAAAGCTGAAATTAATTTAAACGTTGCTGAAAGAATAGAAATAGGAAAAGCTAAAAAATTAAAAAAAAGAATATTGTAGTAATATATGGTTTAGTACTAGTTATAGTTGTAATTTTGGAACTAGCAGTATAAGAAGTAAGTACTAGTTGTACTAGTATTTGAAAGCAATTGTGTACCTATGGTTGAGGTACAGATAATCATTGAGGCTTTTATTTTGAAATAATGGAATTGGGTGAGGGGGGGGTTGGGAGAGAGAATGTTTTTAATTCAAACTAAATGAACTTGGTAAATGGACTTGTACAGCGCTTTTCTAGTCTTCTGACCACACAAAGCGCTTTAATACTACATGACATCTCTCACCCATTAATACACTAATGACAGGACCTACCATACACAGTGGCACCTGCCCATGTGCACAGAACAAACAAGACAGGAGAAGATCCTGGCAACAGATCAAGATAAAATATAAAACCATTTTGCATGGTTGGTGAGTGCCTCAAAAGTTTGCAAATGGTGTAGAAATTTACTGAGAGCTTCGTGCTGGTCACATCAAAAACACCCCTGGATACTTCCGGTTAAGTTAACCGTCATGTGTTGATGATTGTCACAGTGCTTATTATCAGATGGACCTTCTTTTGGTCTGCGAGAAAGGTTCTTAATAGTATATTAAGTTGACGCTTTGTTGCGTAAAAGAATCAACTGACGTGTCTGCAGCTCAATGACAACACCGAAGGAACAACGTCACGCCCCCGGTTTAAGTCTCTAGCAGACAGGCACCCTGTCCGAAAAGGCCAGGTCTCGTACGGAGGCGGTGGGCGAAGAGAGACGTGGTGCTTGGCGTGTAGCCTCTTTAGAAACCGCCATACTTCGTTATCTAGCTAGCACTGATCTTTGCATACGGCTTGTTGGCGCTCTCCCAAGTTACTGCTCGTCCCGGGTCTCGATCCCAACTCACGACATGCACGTTTCCATATGTACCGTTAGCTAACCACTGTTAAACCTACACGTCCCTGCTCAGTGGATGACTTCTGAGCTACAGTCTTTATGGCCATCGAACACTTAGCTAGCACTCACAAACGAACCAGCTGGTCACTAACTAGCTCACAGTGCGGACAGTGATTTACACAGAATCCACACCTCAAACAAATGCTTTCTGGAGCAAAACTATTTGGTGTAGCCAGAAAATAATGGGATTTTGAGAGACACAAGACTCTACCGAACGCATGAGTGTAGTTTTCATGTCTCTATGTGTTGCTGCTCAACTAGTAGTTCAAAGTAGTAGTACAAAAAATGTACCTTCTGGGTTTTTTTTTTTAATGTCAGCAGATTTGTAATGAAGCTTATGGGGCTCGGGGCAGACTTTGTCTCACTATCGGGCCTCACGCAAAAAGTAAATAACTGGGATTCCAAACTCATACGAGTCCGAACGGCACAAGTACGGCATCGTTTAAAAACGAATTACCGGATTCTGAGACGGCTCTCACTCTAAATTCTGGGACATTCTGGAAAACTCCACTTTAACTTCCAAACGGACCCAAAAACTAATGAAACATAATTAGTGATTATGAAAAAAGTATAATAGATAACAATTTCATAAAAGAACAGCTGGTTGATAAGACTTGTATCAACATTTTAGAGTTTAAATGGTGTCTTTAGCTGAAAGATTGGACAAGCTGAAAGTCAATGCATCAATGCATTCCAACTAATAAAGATTTGAAGAACAATACTTGGAATGCATAAGCACAAGCACTGCATCGTTTTTAATCCAGAAATGAAGCCTAAAAAGTGAATATTGTGGCCGTAAGGAAAAAAGTGCTATTTTTTATTTACTGGATTCTGACTTTGCTCACACTCTAGGTTTCCGGAACAATCCAAAGCTGCCCTCTAGCTCTCCACATAGAAAAACATGTAAAACTCAGACACGGACCCAAATGAAACATAACTAGTGATTATGAAAAAAGTAGAATAGACATCAACAAGCTGTTTTTTTATAAAATTCTTAAGACTTGTGTCAACGGTGTCTCTAGCTGAAGAAAAAGTTGAAGAAGTTTGAAAACATATTTTAATTAATAAAAAAAACACTTTTGAACGGTTTAAATAGCTGAAAGTGTGAAGGAGTTGAAAGGGGGCACGGAAGAAATAGAATAAGTTGAATAAATATTGAAAGAACAATACTTGCATAACTGCATTCCAACAATAACAGTTTAGCGGAGTAAGTTATCTTGAGTATGGATGGTGTGGAAACCACACATACTGGACTCACACTGTTCCCCCCTTCTTTTAGCACACTTGTTGCTGGACCTTGGCCATGTGGGACTTACCCTGGTCATCATCTCAGCCTCTCACTTAATGAGCTACCATCTGAGTCGATGCACTCTTGGTGGGCATTAAAGCAGCTCTTAAGATCCCATGGTTCCGTTCTCATCGTCCACTCCACTCGAGATTTCATATCAGAAATGGGACATCTCTGACTATCTGTCGGCACAAAGTACTGACCTCCTGTGAGCAGACAAATCATTTCCTAATTTTTCCGCCGCTCTTATGGACCAGGATCCCAGCCGCTGGTCTTCTAACCAAACAGATCCCCCTAATAAAGGAATATGCCTCCCATTGATTCTGTTCCCAGGCTAATGCCGCTTCAAGGATAGTGCAGACGAGCTATACTTAGAATAATTGATACGTTGGACGTAATATCGCTCTTATCATATTGTGTTTTAACAGCTCTGTAAAGGGATTGTGATAAAGAGATTTAACTAATTTTGACACGGAGCAATTTCAACTGAACAAAAAATCTGAAGCATTGGCAGCAGCATGCAGTAAATATGTCTGTCAAAGGGACCTTGCATGCCAGCCTTAGCTTACGAGCTGATCACAGTGTGAGCAAACTTTTTCTTCTTTGGATATCTTGATATATTAAGCGAGGCCAAGTCATCTTTTTTAGCATGTGGTTTGTTAGATATATTTGTTGGCCTTCTGATACGGAGAGAATACTGAGAAACTGATATCTGTCAAATGTTCATACCTCACAGGAAACACAGCATGCCGATCCAATATGTTGTTTTAAGGTACACTGTAGTTGTGGTGTTGCATTTCTAGGCATTAGTGCCTGTGATTTACTATTGCAACCAGATTTCACTGTTTGAGGGCCAGGAAGGGGGAAGGGAATTAATCTCAGTCTGCCAGCTGATGGTGCTCATTATTCTCTGCTGTTAATCACATTTAGGAGTCATGTTCTGAAATTTGTTGTAAAATATTAAATAATATTAGTTGAACTTAATGGAAGTTTTACTACATCATTACATTTTTTTTGTTTAATGCTAAAAGAGTTGTTTTTGCAAAAATTAAATCTCTTGCCTAATGTGAATAGATAGTGGTTTCTGGGCAATTTAGATCAACACTTAGTATATATTGAGTTCTTAAAATGCTATTATCTTCATCCAAAAACCACAACAACAATGTTTGAATCAGGGCTGTGCAGTACCGCTTAAGATTTGAATTTTATACGTGCCGTCTACCTGTGTTATGCCCTAACAACTGACGTTGCTCTTGGACATGCAGCAGAATTTATTTTACACCGCATCCCGGAGCGTGCAAGGCTACTTGTCTTATGTGTGTTGACATTGAATCGTGGTTACAACATTAATGAATAACCAAGATGATAACCATGGTTTAGACATTGGGGGTGTCCAAATGAATACCCTTCCCCATATATATATATATTTTTAAGTGGGTATTGAACTGGTGTGGGCAGGTGTGGTGTCACAGTGAGCGTGTTCTTCTGTCTGGTTGGGCATTTGATAAACTGTTTGTACATAGTACGTTCCTTTGTTAAAGTCCCCGAGGAGTCCTTGTCGGTCCGCTCCACCCACCTTATCTCGTCGGCGAGTGTCCACTGTTCCTTGTGCACTTTGACGGCGGCAGAATGTGAACACCAACCAGGATGAATGAAGCAAACTCACGGGGGAAGTAAAAGGGTTTACAGTTAATGATAAAACTGTTTTTGGATCACTGTTACATCGTTGCACCAGCTGGTGTTAGAGTTAGTAGAAACAGAGCTCCGTGTCGCGGTCCACTCATTTACCGGGATACCTTTAGAATCTTTCTAAATACTGTGATATGAATTTTTGGCCATTGTTGGGATTTTCAATCCCTCCAAGTTGGTTGATGTGAAGAATCCAACACGTCAATAAATTAAAATTAAAGTTAAAAAATAACATTTATTTAGAAGAGAAAAAGATACATTTGAGCAATTCAGCAAACCTGTGGTAACATTACCACCACTGCAATAATAATATTTCCATCCGGAGAGACTTGTTGAAGTTTGAACACTGCTTTATTATAACATGTAGAGATGAGCGAGTACAGCATTATCTGTATCTGTATCTGTTGAACCATATGAATTATCTGTATCCGTATCTGTTTTGGATTGGGCGGGGCCTAACCCGAACATGGGCGGGGCTTAACCCGGAAGTATGACGGATTTAACCCGTAAGTTGTCGGGTTGTCTTGAAATGGGCGGGGCTTTAACCGTTATGCTCTTTTTTAAGCATGCAATTGACCCTTTGCAGGGAGCTTGATTAACAGGTGATATGACCAATCATACATGAACTTGAAAAACAGTGCAGTGTACTGATGCATTTCTGCGGTTAAAACAGCATTACTTCTTAATACTTATGTTCATTTATGTTTATCACTCATTATTCTGTATCACTGATGATCATGAGAGAGAGAGGGGTAGTGTGTGTGTGGCTTAATTTGTAATATTAATATTTAGTTATTTAACACAACTAGTCAACGTCAGACACTGAGTGCGTGAAGAGAGCCAGCAGACGGTAAAAATACTCTAATGACCGGCAGAGAGAGAGGAAGGGAGAGGGAGTAGGTCAGTGCGTGAAGTAAAAAAAAAAAAACTGGTTAGAGCCGACTGAAAAAAGACAGGCAGAGACGCGAGTCGCATTCTTAAGCACCACATCTTAACAAGCCCCACGTTTACCTGAACTCTACTAGTTAAGAACAACAAACCCGAAGTAAAAAAATAAACCTGAAGCCGAAGAAATCTTTTAAATTTACCCGCGAACCTGCTGACTGAGGGAGGGAGAGAGGAGTTCTGTGTATGAGTGAGCCGAGCGGGACACAACAACACAATAAACAGTATGTGTGTAGGGGAGGGGCGCTGTGACTACCAGCCAATCACAGAACGCAGACACAGACAGCTACCCAATGAGGACTTTTATTCAATCCGAGCACAGACATTGACTCGTATTACTCGTATAATACTCGTACTCGGCAAAAGTGCTTATGCTTTAAAAGGCTGGGATGCTGAGCCGAGCTATATCCCCCCCCTTCGGGAGTCCAGACACTGGTGATGGTGGAAGAGAATAAGTTGCTCCAATATGCTGATGTGTCAGTTACTGCTGTATATTGGAGGTGTCAGGGGTGGTGGCACGTCGCCTTTGGTGCGCGCTGAAATGACAACTGACAGCAGAGAGAGAGAAAAGTCTTTTAACGTTTGCCAGCACTGATGCAATTGGTTTACGGTAACATCACCCACATCTGGTTGGCTGGTACTACCTGACCCCGCCCCTAATCAGCTGGCCGTGTGCCCCCATGGAGAGAGGAAGCCTACCGGGAATGGCAACACCTGTCCAGTCTTCCTGACTGAATTTTCGCCTAAGCTTCATTAAGTTTCACTGTAATGACAAAAAGTATCAGATTTAATATCAACATCAAAACTTGTATTATTTTGGTTTCACCCATCTCAATTAATCTCCTGAAAACAAGATCCTGAAACTTAATACCAAGTACAACAGGGATCTTGCTCCTCGAATCTTAAAATTAAACCTTTTCTTACACATTGGACTCAAGGAACCATTGTTTTTATGAGGAAATGGTATACATCATGGTGAAATTGTTCCCAAGCCTTAAAATGATTTAGTATTAAGTGATTCTCCTGTTTTAATGCAATGATTTTGTCATATCTTTATATACACATACGTTAAACAGTGGGTTTGTGTCAAGACAACTATTTTTGGGATTGTCATGTCAATTTGTATAGTAGAGGGGTATGCGACATTACTTTTCACCTCAATATATATTTTCAAATGTTGTTTTTGACATGAGTAATTCTTTACACGTCAACGTTGTTTTATTACAGCTTATAACCAAAAAGTAATGTTCTCAAATGATTTGTATTTCTTAGTTCTATCATAATAATGAATCATCTTTTGTTAGTAGTGAAATTATGGTGATGGGGGATATATCAGGAGGCTTTTGGAAATTTAATGACAGAATGATGCACAAATTATATAATAAGCACCGTTTGGAAGAATTAAGACCAGAGGATATTTTGAAAAGGAATGCACCCTTGAATTGAGACACTTTTCTCCTGGATGATGATACCTCTGGTTTTAAACTTATAGTAGCCGTGTTATACCTCTGCCAACCAACAGGTACTAATGCATCTCAGTCTGATTAACCATTCTAGATTCATCATGAATCAATAATCATCAATAATATGCACATTCATCTGACAGGATCTGGTTAATATCCCTGCCAGGCTACATCTCAAGCTTCAATTGTCAGGGTTCGGGATGGAACCCAAAAGCAGACCGAAACTCAGAATGATGGTCACAAAAAGGTATTTATTAAAAGATAAGGTGAGGAGTGAGGAGGCCAGCTGGTCGTGACCGGAGAGTACCTCAACTAAAAACACTGACAAGTTGTAAATCAGCTTATTTGTTGAAATTGTGTCAGGGAGGTGGCGGCTGAGGAGGAGGACTAGGATGCAGAGTGAGAGTTCAGCTGACAATTCTTTTTAAAAAAGTTCAAAATCACTCGTAGCGAGGACACAAGGGAATCGATCAAAATCAAAAAGGCAAAAACTCTAAATCACTTGTAGCGAGGACACAAGGGAATCGATCAAAATCAAAAAGGCAAAAACTCAAAATCACTCTAACGAGGAAATATAGCAGGAAAAAATGACAGGACAATCTCCACCGGACTAGATTCTTGACGTGGGGCTGGTGTGCAGGGTAACATGACAAGACACACTGACACAGGACAAGGGGCGACGCAGACTATAAGTACACATGAGGGAGGTGTGGGAACAGGTGGACACAATCAGGAATCAGGGGAGACAATCAGACTGGTGACACATGAGGAAGGGCAAGGGACCTGAAAGTTAGTTTCCAAAATAAAACAGGAAGTCAAAAAACAACCATGGAGACAGGACAAAAACGCAACTTCACATACAGGTGTGACAAATTAAACTTTCTTGTTTCTTGTTTTTCTGAGTTTGTATGCCTATGGTTGAAATGCACTTGTTTTAAGTCGCTTTGGATAAAAGTGTCATGTAGTGTAATGTAATTAATGTAATGTAGGTAATTCTATGGGTAGAACAAAACAGAGTCAAAAACAGTAAATACAGACAACTAAAATGCTGAATTCAAGGCTTTAGAACATTATCAACAAGCCAATGGCTGACAGTTTATTTGTCAGACATTTATTAATGAATCTCTAATCTAATTAGACTCGAATTAAATCATAATAATAATAGCACTGGTTACAGAGTATTTAAAGGAATAGATACTAATGGTGATGGGAAGTTTGGATAATTTTACTGACTCTGTTCTTTGAATCTCAAACAATTAAATTAACAAAGAGGGGGGGGGTCTCCTGCATTAAAAAATTGTATCATGACAGTTTGGATGATTTGAAATCGTCATTTATTATCACGGCAAACAATTATGCTAACAGTAAGTACAAAAAAGTTTAAATAACCTGTAATTATTACTTTTGAACGAATATCATTCACGCCTTTCTAAAACAGCGGTCAACGTTTCCTCTACTAAACCAAAGCAGGTCATGTGAAACAAGGATCCAAAAGACTCGTACAAAGACCAAGTCGGGAAATGAACAAATCATTTCCTCTAGCTAACAGTACTGAGCCTAGGAGGTCATGTGAAAAATGATCCAAAGAAAACCCACTCGAGAAATGAACGAATCACTTCTGTTTCCTTAACTGAGCCTATGCAACAGTCCCAATGCACGGCCACAAGAAAATTAACGAATCTCTCTTTGAGCGGATTCGAGTCATTCATGAACAACACATCACTACGTACTAAACAAAAAAACTAATCCATCGCTCTTCTACCTGCAATATTATATTTGTTCTGCTCAAGCACAATTGGACCATATATACAAAATCCACTGAGCATGCAGCTAAAACCCCTGAAGTATATGAATCACCTTGTTTAACAGATAATTATGAAGACAAAGCAGCAAATGCCTTTCTGATGTGCGTGCACCTTAAAGCCTTTCTGATGTGCGTGCACCTTAAAGACTAAGTCTTACGCACAGGCCTCCAGGGGACACATCTAAAGCCTGAGCCCTTTTAACGAAATGACTCACACTGTTCAGTTGTTCCCAATATATCTTCTTCCTTTTAAGTTCTCTATTGACAGATACACTGCTGTTTTTAATTGCATGTTGCGGTCAGGTACACAACCCCTGGATCCAATTATCCTGTAACTTCACTTCATCCTGCTCAACCTTCCAGCAGGTTTCTTAAACCGCTTTTTGGGTGTTTGGAGGCTACTTCTCCCCAGAGCTGATTCATGATGCTGATGATGAGCAACAAAAACTCTCCAACCAAACACATTGAGATAACAGATAACCCCCATTGACGGATGTTATTCAGTGAAACAAATCTGAGCACAATTTGTAGGTAATGTTCCATTTTTACTGTAATTGACAGGTGTGGAAGTGGGGAAAATAATATTGGATATCACACTGCGGACAGACTATAATAGGTGGCTCCTGAAGCGACTTACTGTTGCCAGGTGTCTTTAAGCCAGAGCTAGCCCAGAGAACAACTAGAAAAAAATCAAATCAGACACTAATTCTGCCTGTCTTCACTACGCAGGCACACAGCAAGAGAATTGCAACTCATGTTTTGTTTCACCACTATGAAGGAAGTTTTAGCGCTTGTTCATATCTGCATTAAAAAATGAAAAAGTGTGATATTAATAGCTACAGCTATTCCGAGTGTAGGGATTCAAATTCAAATTAAATGTCAAAGAGACATTTTAGTTTATTCATCTGCTACCAAGGGTGTAACCATGGTTTAGACCAGTGTTTCTCAACTTGTCTGGCTCCGGGACCCACCTTTACCCCTTAATGACAAGCCGCGACCCAATTCGATCGGTCAACGGGGGGGTGCTTCCGCGTTCGCTAGCGGTGTCGACGGGGGGGGGGTGCTTCCGCGTTCTAATTGCCGCGCTGACGGAAAACGTGGACGGACGAGCCGGACAAAACTCCGCTGCATTACAAAAAGTCCCTTCAAAATAAAATCACAGGATGACTTTTTTTTATTTTATTTTTATTTTCCCATGCAAAGGCCCGCGACCCACTAGACCCAGTTGAGAAACACTGGTTTAGACATTGGGGAGGTCCGAATGAATACCTTTTCTAATATATATTTTTTTAAAGCAGGTTTTGGGCTTTGTTAAAGTCCCCAAGGACAATAACTAAGGAGTCCGGGTTAGTCCGCTCCACACGCCATATCTGGTCGGTGAGTGTCCGCTATACCTCCTGAAGGTTGACCGCCGGCGGCATGTAAACACCGAGCAGGATGAATGAAGCGAACTCATGGGGAGTAAAGGGGTTTACAGTAAATGATAAACGATGCCACTTCAGGAATCAGTGTTGTTGGATCACTGTTACATCGTTGCACCGGCTGCTGTTGGCCCTGATGTATTTCATTGCAGTGTGACTGTATCACTGGCATTACAGTTAATCAATCAAGAGTTTTTACAATAATTCTTAAGAGCATTGTTTGTCTGAGCACATGAACATCCCAGCAGCAATCAATCTTAAGAACTATGGTTGGCTTTGAAAAAATCTTTGGTAAATTAGGTTTCCTTGGTAACAACAGAAGCACAATTTTGGAATATTGGACAGTGAACAATATTGATTGACCATCCAATTTTTGTAACTGGTCAATCAGTAAAGTAAAAAGTTAAGCAGGGCTGCTATACCAACCCTGCTTTACTGTCAATGTGATCCTTTAATTTCCTATGTACAAACATTCTATAAACCCTGTACCACTTTTCCTTGATTATTTGAATTTTTTCATTTGTGTTTCATTCAATAAATTTCAAACCAGGAAATGCAGAAGGGGACCCTGCCTTTCAAGAGCTACTTAAATGTATTAGTTAATCTCTCATCGCTCTCAGAAAATTCAGAAGGGATACACATGTGTATGTATATATATATATATATATACACTAGAGCTGTCAAATGATTAAAAATTTTAATCAAATTAATAGAGCTGTCAAATGATTAAAAATTTTAATCAAATTAATCAGAATTTTCAGTGGATTAATCAGGATTAATCACTATTTGCAATTACACCTGAATCCTAACCCATTTTTTCTTTCTTAAATGCATACCAAAGATAAATAACTAGACACAGATACATAATTATCATCATTATTATTTTTTAAATAAATACATGTTATTGATATTTGACTTTAATTCATTCCAGAAAATAATCAAAGCAATGTTATTTGATAAGTTACAGACTGATTTACCTGCATGGCTCTAGTTATTATCTATTGTTACGTCTCTCACTATTTGTCTAGGGGGTTCCATGAGGGATGTAACAAAACAAAAAAGGTATTAACATGGAGAAATCACCTTCTCCTCTATTCCCAGCTCTGACCACACTTTACACTCACCCTCAAAAGCATGACACGACACCCTTAAAGTTTTAACGCTGTCACAAAAGGGAAACAGACCGAATGCAAGTTCTCATAGTTTTATTAATGGGTTTAATAAAACTTTAGGGTAAGACGGATCAGCTCATAACAAAAGGGAAAACAAACAAATGGTAACCAAATCGTCAGGAGAGGGCCAGGCCAAAATAACAAACAAAACAAGGCTTCCTAAAGATTAAGACGAGCTACCTTCCCTTACAAACAAAAGGGTAAAACAAAAGACAGTCATCTTACCTCTCTCCCTGACTAACAGAAAAAGAAGAGAAAAGTTTAGTGAGGTGAACCGCCAAACAAAATGGCACCTAACTCCCTACACCGTTTACACCGTTGGTGGTGAGACAAACTCCACAGACAGGTCTCTACTATGAACACACGCTGTGATAGCTCGCGGGGGAAGAATCCGGCCTCCACCTGGTTTCCTTGCTCCCTTATACCCACTGCCAGGCTCCAGCTAATGGACATCAGCTGGGGATCGTTTGAGGGCTGCATGGCAGAGAGAGAGAAAGACAGGAGGAGGGGAGAAAACATCACCAGCAAATGCACAATCACTATTACGTCAGGGGACGTAGCAAAGGGTCTCGAGCCTCTGCAGTTTATCCCACTCTGCTGCGGTTGGCAAAATGAGTTTGTGCTCCTGATGGTCCAGGGCTGCGATGACCAGACATGTCAACCCTCCCGATATTTCCGGGAGACTCCAGAATTTCAAAGCCCCTCCCAAAAATCTCCCGGACTGACCTTTCTCCCGAATTTCTCCCGATTTCGACCCGAACAACAATATTGCTACACCATCCGTCACTGGGCGCGCCGTTTCAGACCGAACAATAATAAAGGTTACACCTTGAAGTCGAGCGGCAATTAGAACGGAAAAAGATGAGACTGGCGCTGCAAAGAAAACCGCAAGCACCCCCCCCCCCCCCCCCACCCCCCCCGTCGATCGCCAGCCCCCCTGTTGACCGCTAGCACCCGCACCCCCCCGGTCCTTTTGAATTGGCAAGTATGGCGATGACGGCCTCTTTATTTCTGCTCACGCGCTTGACCATTTCCAGCGTCGAATTCCAACGTGTTCCAACGGAACATTTTGCCTACAGGTGGCAGTAATGTGTTGTATAGGATGAAGTGCATTCCCTAAAGGAAGAGGTACTTTCCTGACCTGAATAACAAACAACTAATTAACGTCGTTAACTCGCTATTTTTGACAGCCCTAATATATACACATTATTTTGGCATAGAGTTTCAAGTATTGAAACTTGATCACATCACTTTGAACAGATACAGTGACTGACTGATGAGACAATGAGATACTGGTTTGGAGGCTTCCTAATCTCACAGCAGATGAATTGAACGCAAACAATTCATGTCAATATTTTTAGCACCATATCACATGCAACAGTTCAGATTTCAGAAAAAAAGATGATGATTTCAGAATATATACTAAAAACCGGGTGTATTTGTGTGTGTGGCATGGGGAAAAGAGGGAAGCAAAATCACAATAAATAGTCTGAGGAAGAAGCAATTTACCCTCCAGGATGTCGCTGTATTTCACTGAAGTATTTCAGGATGTAGTCCTTAACATACAATAAAACAATATTTTTTAGAAAAGATAGTACGCACTTGAGTTGATATTCCATTGATATTGATTTTCTTCTAACACAAGTTCCATGTTAGAAGAAAACACAGCAAAAATGACAAAATTACTTCTTGTATGACATCCCATGAATCGTATCACTGAAATCATACAGCATATAGTTATCAATTTATTGACGTTGTGTTTAACATTCAAAGTGAAACTGAAAGATACGTCTGCAGCAGCAGTTAAATGGGACTCTACACAGTCTTGCCAGAACATAGCGACATGAGCAGTGCAGGATGAGTTCAATCTCAATATCGGGTCTTCGTGGTATGAATAGTGAGGCTTAATGAGAACCATGAAAAGCAGACTGTTGGCAGTGACCCCTTTGATTCTGCACTAATTTAGAAGTTGTCAAGTTGAGACGGTAGTCTCGGCTGTGGGATCAACGCTCTAACGGCATTTAATTACAGGGCTTGGGTCACACAATACACAGTACTACTGACCAGTCCACACGCTCATGCATTCCCATATAAGGGTATAGATACAGTCAATTTCGAGTTTAGGGAAATATCCAATCCAGGTTTGTAAAAAATGTTTATCCTGTGAAAGCTTTGAAGAGCCAGTGGCAAACTGCTGTTCAGGTGGCCGGCGGTCCATTTTGTGTCAATGAATGAATGTGTTTGGCCTCAGGAACGTTTTAACCAATATGGGACAAACCACAAAATATACAAGATTGAAAAATGAATGGGTCAAAAAATTGTATTGTAGGGTTCTTAAATGTGCGTACTGAGCGTGACAGTCACAACTCCCGCCACACATCCAATTTCTCATGGAACAAAAGCCGTAGCGTCCACCCCAAGTCGACCATATCGTCCGCACTTTGGACTTTCTCCTCACCAAGGACTCCAACATGTTTACGTTTTAGGTGCAGAATCATCACTGTGGTGCTCCTGTGTCATACCATGTCGCTTTTGCATAACTTGCAATTAACACACCTTTTTTTATTTATTTAAAGGCTTCCAGATTGGAGGACTTAGATGGTACTGATTTCTCTGCCTCTGCCATGTGTTTTAGAACAACATTACAAGTCTCTGTTCTTTCCTCTAACCTGCTACACGCTCTACTTTTTTAGTACTTATCTGCTTTTTTGTGGCATAACAGTTGCACAACGCAACAAATCGACAATGTAGTTTGCAGCTTTAGCTTGCACGAGTGTGGGGCTAAAACCTGGGTCACAGCATTTCTAGGTTTTATTGAACATAAGAACTGCAATAAGCAGCTTTCAGATCTGAGCAACTCCATTTTTTGTAAACTGCCCATAGGACTGCAAATGAAATTGTTGTATGCGTCAGCACCAACCATGACAGTATCCCTGTCTTGCAGAAATCAATCCCAGAAGACATACTGAACGAACACATATCAGGGCAAAGGCAGACTTTGTTCTGAAATATTTTTCTCTTGCACACAGTAACCATATGGGAAAAAGTACTGTGAGTTGTTATAAATAATGGATAATGTCTCTGTTGGAAGGAGGCACAAATAAGATGACATTATTTTCAGTCTTGTCTTGACTAAAATAATTCGGGTCCCTTTGAATTGGATTGTCCCATCAGCGCCAAGTCGGACACAGCCAGACACCACTGTAGAGCTGAACAACTGTCATGGAACATCTGAAGACTGAGGGATTCATGCTGCTTTTGTTTCATTTTCATGACATTAATATCTAATAATGCTGCTCAGCATACATTTTTCATTCTTCTAATAGAGAAAATGACCTCTACCAGGTCATTGGACGATGAGTAGTAATATTTCTTTAAAGAATATAAAATTATCTTTTTATGAAGTGAAATAAAATGTTCTCTTGCAAGAAACTTATCCCCGTCAATACTGTAAGACTGCTCTTGGCAGATTAAAAACAGAATTCTTATTTTTTTTTAAACATTGCCTCAGAAGTCCCAAGAGAGTGAAGCAAAATCACTACATGGTCTAGTGGAGATATTCTGTTTCTGAAGTATTTGCCTCAAGAGCTTACTTTGAGAGGATTATCTGATGCTACATCATCTCTTTAACAAACAGATGTATTTCATCTGTCATAAGATGGTCAGTTTGCTAGAATTATAATTGACTGGTCTGGAAATCTCAAGGTGGAGCAGACAAATTGAATCCAATTCATTAACTCAAAAGGGCTGTAACTTTGATTATTCCACCATACTAATGTAGACTAGTCCAATAAAAAATATGAAATAATAGTGTTGTCTTGTGTAATAAAGCATCCGAATGGGAGTTGGAACCTTCTTTGTTTGCAACCACAGTTTAACACCACAATCCATGAGTCGAGTTTCCGCCAACCACATAACAACCACCAATTTAATCCTGCAAGAACCACTCCTATTACGGTAACACCTTAGGGTCAAACAGTACAGCTATCTACAACCCCCTTCTTTAGCTGCGGCTCCTGAACATGAGAAAATAAAATCACAAACTTCTGCACAGCAGTTTTATAATAGAAATGTAGATATGATCAGGGTTGCAAGTAACTGAGTGGCCCACAACCATATGCATTGTCAACATAATAAAACATCATGTGTATCACAGAACAAAGTATTATTTACAACATTTTGTATTGAATGAACTTGAGCAGCTATTTCAGTTCAGGTATTTTCTATTTGGCCTAGAGGCTCTGCCAGACCTATTGAGATACATGGAGGTGGCGGGGGGTTTCTGGACTTAATTGTCTGTGACACTGTTCTGCTGGTGGTTGTTCAGTTCTTTCAGTCCCTTGTATTTTGTCCATGTCAGGTTCAAGTGTGTAACCTGTAGTGCTCGGTTCATCTTCGTTAGTGGCACTCTTTGGAGGCTGTGGCTCCATCACTGGCAGGATGTGGCGTCGGTTACGCTTATATTCCTTCCCTTTAGAATCTACCACATAGGAGCGTGGCTCATCACACTTTGCCTTCACAATTCCCACTTTATCATGTCCCCTTTTGGTTTGGAGTCTTACCACCTCGTTTGGTTTCAGTGGTCGTAGTGGTTTGCTGGTCTTGTCGCTGGTCTTGTTTTTGCCGCTTATTTGTTAATTGTTCTTTGATGCTGGTTTTAGTAATTGTTTCCAGATGGGCAGGATGGTTCGAGTGCGACGGGACAACAACCTTTGTGCAGGTGAGCCCAAGATGTTGTCTTGGGGCATGTTTTGTATGCCAAGCAGATTGAGAACAGAGCCCGGGGCCCCCCCCTGACTGTCTCTGACTCCCATGTTCATTCATTCACTGTCATTGTCACTTTCACTTGTCACTCGTCACTTTGTTTAGCTGGTGCACTTATTTTTATTTCTAATTTCATCTTATCTCCTCTAACTTACTAACCCATAGCTTTAGCGTACTAACCCATAGCATATATTTTATTATACTTTTATTTTATTGCTGCACTATGTCGTCATTATTGTCTTCTGTCATGCACCACCGCCAAGACAATTTCCATGTATGTCCAACATATTATGGCAATAAACGTTTCCTGATTCCTGATTCAGGAATAAATCCGTCCTGTCTTGCTCTGTGGTCTCTAACAGTTTCTTTGCACTCCTTACGGCCCTCTCACTAAGTCCATTGGACTGTGGATACTCTGGACTGCTCGTCACATGCTAAAAATCCCAAGATCGGGCAAAGTCATGGAAAGCCTGGCTGGTATACTGAGTGCCATTGTCTGAGTACAGCTTCTGTTGTATGCCGTGGACTGAGAAGTAACGCTTTAGCTTATTGACGACACTCAGAGTTAACAGGCTGCTGAGCTGGTCAAAATCAAACCAGCCTGAATATGAATCAACAAGTACCAGGTAATGATGGTTCTTCCATTCGAATATGTCTGTGGCGACAAGAGACCAGGGCAGGTCTGGGACTGTGTGCAGTTTTAGTGGCTCTTTTTGTTGGTGGGACCTCAGGCTGTTACAGACGCCGCATGCTATTGTGAATGTCCTCATTTAAACATGGCCAGAAGACACTTTCCCTTGTCATTTTCTTTGTGGACTCAACTCCTGGGTGTCCCATGTGGAGCACCTTAAGGTATTCCGAGTGAAGGGCAGCGGGCACTAGGGTTGGGTATCGAGAATCGAGAATCGATTGGAATCGAAACTAGCTTTGCGATTTACCCGGTATCGTTCAAAAGTTTAAAATTCGATTCCTAGTTTCGATTCTCAGTCCGCCGGCGCCGACCGGAAATAGAAACCGCTGAACACCAACGAAGAAGCGTCCACCGGAAGTGTTGGCGTAACAGCGCGATCGAACATGTATAGCGTGCGTTGGCGGTCCAAAGTGTGGTTACACTTCTCGAAACAAACCGAAAACTCGGCAAAAAACTCCCGGTTGTTGTGAATTTGTGACGCATCAGACCAGTGCGCGCGCGGGTGCCGGGTGGCCCGAGCGGAGCTGTTCTATCTGTTAAAATGAGCAGTGAGGCTGGCGCTGCAAAGAAAGAAAAAAAGATTGTACTAGCACTCCCCGCGTCGACCGCCAGCAGCCCCCCCGTCAGCAAAAGTGTCCCTGATTTGAGGTTGGGAGAGTTGCGCGCCCCCTCCTCCCCTCCGTGTGCCCCGTGTTTGACGCGCTGCCTCTTCCTCTGATTCCAAGGGTTCGTCCATCAGTGGGAGCAAAGTAACGTTTAAGTACCTGCAGTATCACACACTCGCGTGTAAATGTGTTTTTGTGAGGTTTCAAAAATAAAGCTCTCTGGAGGAAAGTGTACCCCTGTTAAAATATATTCATAATTTATAATGTTTATACAATATTCAAGTTCATAGTTTGATATTTATATTGTAGTTGAAAACAGCCCTGTTAGAAATTCATAGTAAAGTTAATAAAAAGTTCATAGAATTAACATTGATGGAGAAGGTCAGACTTTTTCCTTCAGAAAGACCCTTGGTTAGCTAGCTCATTTAAAATATCTTAAACTTTTTTGACCCTGCCTCTTAAAAGAATCGGAATCGAAACCAGGAATCGGAATCGGAATCAGAATCGCTCAATTTCAAACGATACCCAACCCTAGCGGGCACGACTGCCGGTTTCCTTTCATGATGATCCGGTCTTCGACGGTGAGTTCATCACAGAAACTGAAAAATGGTCTCACCTCTGTAGGTGCACTGCATGGACGCCTTGGCCAGCCTCGCTGAATAAAACAGGTGAGTTTCTGCAACACGGTGTCTGCAGCGGTGTGTTGACGGAGTTCTTCAAGACGCCTAGGGGATAAGTTGAAATGTCATCACCTCAAACTCTGCCCGTTCTTCCTTCCAGGGGCTGACGTTGCATCTCGGTGCACAGGAAAAGGTGTCGGCTAAGTAGAGATTCTATCCCTTTTTGTAGGTGAGAGTCAGGTCGAATTCTTCCAAACGGTAACATCATGCGTTGCAGCCGAGCAGGGGAGGTGTGAAATGGCTTTTTGTGAATGGTGACCAAGGGCTGGTGGTCAGTCTCAATTACAACGGGCTTGCCATAGATGTAGTCGTAGAATTTGTATCAGGCGAAGACCACCGCTAGAAGTTCCTTTTCGATTTGTGCATATCACGTCTCCGTCTGGGTCAGCGTGCGAGATGCGTATGCCACAGGATTCCCCTCTTGGAGGCAAGCAGCTCCTAAACCATATTGTGATGCATTGCAGGTAAGTGTTAGGGTTTGCCTCACATCGTAGTAATGGAGTACAGGTGAGCTGCTGATGCAGGTCTTGAGCCTGTCAAAAGCATTCTGTTGATGCTCCGTCCAATTCCACACCACTTCTTTGTGAAGCAGCTGACGTAGTGGTGTGGTATGGTCACGTAGGTTTGGAATGAATAGCGCTGAAGAGCTGGCTTGTCCTCTGGGGGTGGTATTTCACTGCTTTTATTTTTTTAGGGTCTGCTTTCAGTCCTTTATCTGTGAATGTGTGCCCGACATAGCTCACCTCGTTGAGTCCAAACTTGCATTTGATAGAATTCAGTCTCAGTTTCACCTGTCTGGCACAGTCCAGTACCTTTATCAGGTTTCTTTCATGCTCCTCAGGGTCTTGAGGATGATGTCATCCACGATTACAGCACATGGATATCCTGCAGAGATTTGTTCCATGGAATTAGTACAGCCTCAGAAGTATTTCAAACGGAATCTTTCACAACTCCGTATGGCCGATTCAAGTTCTTAATGTCGTGCGGAGGGATGAGGCATCATCCAGTGTAACTTGCCATTTGAGCGGCAACCTCCTCCACCGTGCACATAGGATGGTGAGGAGGCATGAGGACTTTGTATAGCTTTCTGGGGTCTATGCAGATGCGCACGTCACCCGTCTTTCTTATGTGTGCTCTTGGAGCTCTTGTTCCACTTTCTTTTGCATCACAGATACAACGTGGAGAGCTGACGACCGGTGTTTGGATCTACCTTCATTGAGTAGGTTACAGGTAAATCATCGACTTCATCTTTGAAGAGGTCTGCATATTCCTGAAAAAAAAATTGTGACAGGATGTGATCCTTAACACAGTCTAAATGGAATACCTCACTGCTGAAGGTGACCAGTTTCATATGTAGGCTGATGGAGTGAACATTTTCTTTCACCACATGAAACTGTTGGTTGTAGAGCTGTTCATTTAGCTTGCATGGTAATGTCACTGTGCCAATTGGTTTGATCGTAGATCCGCCAAATGCTACAAGATTCACCTGCTTAATTGGCATATGCAGTTCTTCAGTGTGCCTGAAAAGTCTGTATGTGTGTAGGGACATAACGTTACATTTCGCCCCTGTATCCACTTTCAGGTTTAGTTGTCTATCATTAACAGTAACGAAGCAATGTCCTTCCCTGTCAATTTCCTTTTCATCATCAAGCAAGGACAAACCTTCAATTGTGAATGTGTCTTCACTGTCACTGCCACTGTCACTGAGTCTGTTTCGGCATATAGCTGGTTTACCTGTATGTTTGGTCTGCTCGACTTGGCAGACCTGCATTGGCTCTTGAAGTGGTTCTGCTTCCCGCAGTTGTGGCACTGTTGGCCAAAAGCTGAACACTGGTCACGGTTCGCTGGATGAGTTCCCCCACAAGATCGGCAGCTGGAGACTGATGAATTTACTTTCATAGTGCGCTTCATTTTGCTTGCTATAACAGGAATGGATAAGTGAGATAACTATTGATGAATTGATAATGACTTGATGAATAAGAGAGATAAGGACAAGATTTATAGTATATATATTTTAGTAGGGTGAGGGTGGTTCTTATCAAAGCGACACAGGGTTTTAAAGTAATCAACAATAATTCACCGTCAAATTAAAGCGCTTCATCTGCCTGAAATAGTGCAGATTGCATTTGGATAAATGGTGTGCTGATTATCAGTTTTGTAAGTGATTAAAAACTGTCTAAATATATTCAAGACAATCTGCATGCAGTAAAAGTTTAAGCAGATTTTTACAGGAATCAGGAAACGTTTATTGCCATTATATGTTAGACATCCATGGAAATTGACTTGGCGGTTGGTGCATGACGGAAGACAGTACAATAACGGCAACGTAGTGCAGCAATAAGATAAAAATAAAATAAAAGTATAATAAAATATATGTTATGGGTTAGTACACTAAAGCTATGGGTTAGTAAGTTGAGAAATAAAGATACAAAATAATAAATAAAGATGAAGGGCACCAGCTAAACAGAAATTGACAAAAGAAAGTGACAAAGTGAATGTACATGAGAGTGAGAGTCAGTCAGGGGGGGCCCCGGGCTCCGTCGTCGGGTCCACGGGTCATTCACCAATCGGGTCCTCGTCCACAGGGGTCGATACACGGGGGGGGGGGGGGGGGGGGGTTAGTCAGCCAGTCACAACACTTATCTCACAGTTTTACGTTGGTTCACTCGCTGTCTCCGCACCTCTCTCCACTCTGTCCTACTCCCACCCCATCCTTCACTCTCCCTGCTCCCTTCATGCCTGGGTTCCTCCTGCCCTGATTGATGGCAGCCTCTCCTCGTTAGGCGGGGGAGGTCTATAGCAGGCTCGGGAGTGGAACCACCGGGCCGCAACATACCTCCCTTCTACCACCACTCCCCTCCGTCTGCTACACACCCCCCTCTTCAGCTCCGACCGGGAGGGAGAGGCGGTCCAGCTCCCTAGATCATCCCGCCGGGAGAGGGCGTCTGCATTGCCATGAGCCGTCCCAGACCTATGGGTGACAGAAAAAGCAAAGGGCTGTAATGATAGGAACCAGCGCGTGACCCTAGTGTTATTGTCCTTGTCATCCAAACCAGTGCGGCATGGTCCTTTATGAGGGTGAAGTGTCGTCCTAGCAGGTAGTACTTCAGCTTCTCTAGGGCCCACTTGATCGCAAGACATTTTTCCACGGTGGAGTACTTCTGTTGTCTCAGCAACAGTTTCCGGCTAATGTATCGGATCGGATGTTCCTCACCTTTTTGCAGCTGTGACAAGACTGCCCCAACCCCGGTTTCCGATGCGTCCGTCTGTACCACCAACGGTTTGGAGTCTGGGGTCACCAGTACAGGTCCTGAACACAGTGCTCCCTTCAGGTCCTGGAAGGCTTTCTCCGTCTCCTCGGTCCACCTCACCTGGTTGGGCTGGCGGTTCTTAGTCAGATCTGTCAGTGGGCCTGTTAGGGCCGCAAAGTTTGGAAGAATCTCCGATAATAGCTCGTCAATCGTACAAATGTGCGTACCTGTTTTTTGTACTGGGCCGGGGCCACTCCCGGATCGCCTCCACCTTCTTCACTTGGGGTTTCACGCAGCCCCTCCCAATCGTGTATCCGAGGTATTCAGCCTCATGCAGCCCGAGTCAACATTTTGTAGGGTTCGTCGTTAATCCTGCCTCCCGTAAGGCCTGTATGACTGTGCTCACCTGGTGCAGGTGGTCTTGCCACTTACTCCCATGGATAACGATGTCGTCTATGTACGCCGCCGCATACGCTTGATGGGGACGTAGAACTCTGTCCATCAATCTGGAAGATCGCAGGGGCTCCATGTAGTCCGAAGGGCAGCTTTTTGTAGTGAAACAGTCCGTCCTGGTTTGCAAGCATTGTTTTCTCCCGTGCCTCAAGGGCCAGAGGCACCTGCCAATAGCGCTTTGTGAGATCCAGCGTGCTGATAAAACGGGCTGTTCCCAGTCTCTCAATTAGTTCGTCGATACGGGGCATGGGGTAGGCGAAATTTAGAAATTTCATTAACTTTCCTAAAATCGTTACAAAACCGAGTCGTGCCATCTGGTTTCAGCACCAACACTATCGGGCTACACCACTCGCTGTTGGACTCCTCTATAACGTCTGCTTCTAGCATCCTTCCTCCCTCGGATCTGACCGCCTCTCTTCTCGCTCCTGGTATGCGGTACGGTCTCAACTTCACCTTACTTTCGGGTTCAGTGACTATGTGATGCTCGATGAGATCTGTGCGTCCTGGTTCCTCCGAAAACACGTCCCGGCTCTGGTTGACCAACTCCCCTAGATCTTGCCTCTGTGCTGAAATCCGGTGTTATACCGTGGGTACTGCTGCGGGCTTGGCCTCTGCCCTGGCCTTCCTTCGGGCAAAAGAACAGAGGACATCACGGGCATTTTATTTCTTCAGCAATTTCACGTGGTATATCTTAGTCGGCTGTCTGCGCCCCGGCTGCCGGGCTTTATAGTTTCCCCCCCCCATCCGCTCCAGCACTTCAAATGGCCCGTTCCACCTGGCCAAAAACGTACATTCCGACGTGGGGATCAGTACCAGCACTTTGTCTCAGGGCTTGAAGTCCCGTGGTTGCACTCCCCTGTTGTACACCCGAGCTTGGGCCTCCTGTACCAGGGGCCACAGAGTCACCATCCGGTCTCTCATCTCCTCCACGATGGTGTGATGGGGCGATGGCTGCTGTTCCCAAGCCTCCTTTGCCACGTCCAGCAGTCCTCTGGGTTGTCTTCCATACAGGGGCTCGAAGGGAGAGAACCCGGTGGAAGCTTGTGGTACCTCCCGGATTGAGAACATCAGATACGGAAGCAGCTGGTCCCAATTCTTTCCATCCGCCTCAATCGCCTTCTTAAGCATCTGCTTCAGTGTCCGATTGAATCTCTCCACCAGCCCGTCTGTCTGTGGTTGATACACTGAAGTACGCAACTGGGTCACCTTCATCAGTTCGCAAAGATCCTTCATAATTCGGGACATGAATTGGGTTCCTTGGTCAGTCAATATCTCATCGGGTATTCCCACACGGGAAAACAACATTACCAACTCCCGGGCTATTCCCTTTGTAGCCATGGTGCGCAGGGGAATGGCCTCCAGGTATCTGGTGGCGTAGTCCAGTATCACCAGGATGTATTGGTGCCCCCGGTTGCTCTTGGGTAACGGTCCCACCAAGTCCATGGCGATCCTGCTGAAGGGGATTGAGAGGATGGGTAGGGGGACCACGGGGTTGCGGGAATGGCTCTTTGGCGCCACCACCTGACACTCCGGGCAGCTCCGGCAGTAATCCTCAATGGCCTTCTTCACCCCCGGCCAGTAGAACCGGCCTTTGACCCGGTCGAGGGTCTTCTCCACCCCTAAATGAGCCTACAGCAGGTGGGTCTGTGCCAGCTGTAATACATGTTGGACAAAGGGACGGGGCACCAACAACTCCACACATTCCTCATTCCTTTTCACGACTTGATACAGTAGTTTATTTTTAATCGCAAAATGAGGATAGGTGACATGACTTACCCCTTCCATGGGTTGACCGTCCACAGTGACCTGTTGGAGCGCATTGGTCTAGTTGGGGTCCTCCAATTGGGCCGTGCCAAACCGGCATGCCAGTGAGGCAGGTTCCGTTTCCGCCTATAGGGCCATCGGAAACATTTCGTTCAGGCCACCCTCTCCTTCTTCGTCCTCCGACGGGGGGGCTGTGAACCCCTGGGGGTTCACTTCCTGAAGTCCACACATCCAGGCTTTGCCTTTCCGGGCGTCTGTCCCCCCCTTATGGTTTCCTCTCCTCTGACCCCCTCGTTCCTTCCCCTCCCTCAACATACGGGTCCATAGAGGGCGGGACAGAGGGCAGTCTCTGCCGATGAGGACCGGTACAGGCAAATTCAGGACAATTCTGACGGGTCCCACTCTGCCCTTTTGTGGTCTGCAGGTTTAGCAGTGTGGTAGGGTAGTTCTTGGTCTCGCCGTGGATGCACGTGATGGGTATCGTGTCCTCCAGGGTTGGCGACTGGGCGAATTCAGGCCTGATCAGGTTCGCCATACTTCCCGAGTCCACTAGGGCCGTGGTGTCCTGGCCGTTGGCCCTGACTGGGGTGACCGGGGACGCGTCGCTCCGGGCAGCTCAAGTTGTCAGCAAGTTGCAGGGCCCCCTTACGGCCTCCACGCTGGCTGAGGCCGTTGGCATTGAGGCATCGTGGTTTGGGCAGGACCATGCAATGTGTCCGGTCTCCCCACACTCGTAGCACCGTCTGCTGTCCTGATTCACCAAAGGTTGTCGTCTCTGGGGAAAGGCGGTGGGGGCTCCACCCTCCTTCGCCGGTCTTCCAGCCTCAGTCCGCTCCTCAGTCCTTCCTTTCCCTTTCGGCCGAGGAGGGGGGCCATTCCTCTTCGCCTGTCCACCGTGCAGCACCTCCAACGCTGCCTGATGTCCCTCCACTAGCTCTACCAGCTGATCGGCACTCTGAGGGTTGGCTTGACTCGCTAACTGTTTAGCTTCAAATGGCATGGCGCGCAGGAATTTGTCGATGACCACTTTCTCAATGGGCGTGAGCGTCAGTGGCTCCGTGGTTAGCCAGCTCTTTGCAAGTCGAATTAGGTCGTGCATTTGGGCTCGGGGGGTTGCTGTGGCCTCATACGTCCAGTCGTGGAATCTTTGGGCCCTGCTAATGAGACTTTAACCATACCGGCGCAGGATCTCTTTCTTTAGCAGCCCATAGTTTGTCGCCTGGTCCACAGTCAGGTCCTTTGCGCGGGCCCGGACAGAAACGGAGCTAGCAGACTGGCCCATTGCTCCGGTGGCCATTCTTCTCTTGCTGCTGTTCTCTCGAAGACTTGGAGGTAAGCTTGGATGTCATCGTCTTCCGTTAGCTTTAGTATAAACTGACTTGGTTTGGGACTGGCGCCCGTCGGGCCACTAGCTCTGTCGGCCTGGGCGGCTGTCAACCGACCGAGTTTGACCCTTGGTGATGTTGCTCCTCCAGCATCTCTTGGTGCCTCGCCTGTTGGGCGAGGTTCGACTCCACCAGCTGCTTCACCAATGCTTCCATGGTACTCTGTCACGGGGATTTACAGAGTTTAAATCGATGCCCGCATTCTCCACCATACGTGCCACGCCCAGGGGAGGGGGTGTCCACGTCACACGCTCAGACACGCCGGCACCAGGAATGAAGTTGGTCGTTTTTTATTGGAGGAAATGAGGGAGGTTTAGCCACACTTCACCGTTCCCCCGTCGTCGGGTCCACGCGTCCACGGGTCATTCACCAATCGGGTCCTCCTCCAAAGGGGTCGATACACGGGGGGGGTTAGTCAGCCGGTCCAAGTCACAACACTTATCTCACAGTTTTACGTTGGTTCACTCGCTGTCTCCGCACCGCTCTCCAGTCTGTCCTACTCCCACCCCGTCCTTCACTCTCCCCGCTCCCTTTATGCCTGGGTGGGCCGACGCACTTGGGGACCGGTCGATAGGCCTATAACTATAACTTTTTTTTTTGCTTTCGACCAGCCCATAAAGCAGGGACAGCGGCCCATTGGTTCATTTTCCATACGGACACTGGGCTGGCCCAATCATCTCTTAGCAGGCTCCACCCCTCCCTCACCGTGTGTCAGTCAGATGCAGTCAGTGGCTCAGAGCCAGAAAGAAATCTGTGGATTAGAATGGAGAAACAATTGGAAATTGGGCCTGGAGCTGTCCCGGACGGGACAAATCAAAATTACCCATAATTCGCGATGTCGCGGGTAATACGGGGCGGTTGGCAACCCTAGCTCGCAGGCAGCAGAGGAGAAGGTGCAGCAGGTGTCTGAGTCTGACAGCAAAGTCAAGGAGGGACAGAGCGGGCAGGAGACTGTCATTGAAACGGTAAGCAAGCAGGTAGCTACATGAACAGGGAGGGAGTGTTAATCAGTGCGGGTGCATGAGGATAGTGTGTGTGGGCCTGGCTAGGCCACAACAAAGATGATGATGATTTAACAGTTACCTCAATTAATGAATATTATAATAAGGCAACAAACATAATCATGTTAGTCTGAAACAGTAAAAGAAGAAGGGTTTGGTGAGAAACGTTATGTGTCAATGACACATAAATAATAAATATCTATAGATACTTTAAATATTGAAAAGTTGTACATTTGAGGGGACAGTCCGGTGTGTCGTTTTGTTAACTTGTATGACTTTATTCTAAAAAACAAACGTTTGGTTGAACTGTAGTTGATTGCAAAGCAGTTTTAAAAACTTTACATGAATGAGAAAATAGATACGATTTTGGGATGTGATCCTGCCTTAAATCTTTTGGATTTCTTGCCATATAGCCCACCCCAGAGAAATATGTACCTATGTTTTGCTTATATGTGTGAGGTATTGAAACACGGAACAGAGGGGTGAGTTTCAAATACAGTTTTATTGTTGCAACAATGCGGACGTTGAGTGGAAAGTAAGTTGCATAGACACAGGGTGGATGGAGAGTCTTAACTGAATGGCAAGGAGTCCTGCTTGCTCTGTGACGGGTGAAGGTGAAGATGCCGATGGGCAGCTGACGATGACGACTGGAGTTTCAGGAAGCTCAGGTAGGTATCTGGGAAGACACGGAAGTGAGCTCGGAGAGTCTGTGGTCATGGAATGACGAGATCATACAACGGGTG